>NC_139348.1:10156477-10668477 GCF_055883805.1 Amblyomma maculatum
ACAGATTCCTCATGAACTTTTACTAAAGCTTTCGTAGCACACTTGTTGCATGCAGGTTATTTGCATGGTTGGTCAAAAGACCCCATGCCTTGGGGTGTGCAGTCAAGCTGCACAATGGGGAACTTGTGAAGCTGAAAAATTTTCTCAGGGAAGCAGACAAGACCCATTCTCACCTTACATACATTTTGAGCTTTGGGCTCTTTGTGCCTCATAAAAGAGCCAGAAGATTGTGACCTATTATACACATTCTGCTTCATAAAGTGCTTTTAAATGGCACCTTCATTTTTTAACAATGACTTTTCAATAACCAAGAAAAAGCAAAAAAATATGCCAAATTCAAATTTACTGCAAAAGCTATACAGCATGGGGTAAATAAAAAAGACGTGAGGTATGTCTGATGCCGTGGCCTTTGTCTTCAACCATCTGAGGATGTCTCTTGCAGTTGGCAGGTGACATGAACAGGTGACTCCTGTGATGTCACAAGACCGCGTGTCATTGTTGAAGTGGCAAGTGCTGCTAAATTTAGCTTCGCCATTGAGATGGGAGGGTGAGATCAGAATCCAGCCTTCTAGGACTCTTGGGTCCCAGGCTAGACATGCTACCCTAGGTCACACAAGCACATTCATTCAGCTTGGTTAAAGCTGGTCTTTATATTTATGTCACTCCTGGCAGCTTGAACAACATACATCACGGTCCACTTCACACCGTGTCTCTGGCAGGTGGCATGGCTGGCCACTTTTCGGCTGTTTCAGTGACATCATCTGTCTTAAATTTACCTGCCTTTGTGTTTGCTCGCATTAAATGTGCGTGTGACGTCAGCAGCGACATATGTTCTCATGTGGTTTAACCATGTAAACTGTCCTGATCTTCAATTTGCTTCAAGATAGCAGGCCTGGTCCTTTGTGGCAGTTGTCAAATGCCGAGAAGCATGCGCTAAGTGATGCAAGGAACAGCAGGCAAAAAGATACAGGCGTCATCTACATATAACGTCTATCAAGATAAACTATGCCAAACCAGTGTTTTTCATTGCTCTATTAGATTTAGGCACATTAAACTTATAATTTTTTTCAAACATATTTAACAGCAAAAGGTCAGCATTTCTTTTTTTAGAGTACAGATCTAAGTATGATTGTTTTTGCATTAACTAGCCTTACATTGAATACTTGTTCCTGCAAAAAGGCTAAGGTAAACCCCAAGTACCAGGCCACAGCGACCTCTTTTCGATGGGTAAACCAGGGCACCTTTGTGTTGAGCGATGTCAGTGCATGTTATAAAACGCCGGGTGGTTGAAATTTCCGGAGGACTCCACTATGAAGTCTCATAGCCTGAGTTGCTTTGGGATGTTAAACCCATAAGTTAAACTAAACTAGTAAACCCCAAGTGATCTTTCTTTACCAACACAGGAGTAGCATGTTATACTGCTGATAAGAAAGTTAACTATCATTGAAAATAATATGTTCCAAAAAAGAAAAACTGAAATCCAAAATCAAGTCTGTCTAATTAAACTGCCATCCAAGAAAATTCTGCCCCAAGTACAAAATTCAGAAATGTGTACCCTATCAAAATGCAATATGTGAGTGCATACAGCTGCAGGTATAGTAATCTACTGGCAGTAAATTTACTGCCAATGGGTTCTTAAAGAGACATGCACGTGAGCACATACTGCTAGCCGACAGAAAAGCATACTTCTGAGCTGTATATTATTTTCTTAGTCACTGCATAAAGTTTCGACTAAACATGTGCTTGCCTTTTGACCTTGTGGCCAGCAGGCACCATTACAACACTTTGAACTTGCACAGATTACAGCAACATGTTTTTGTTGGCATCAAGGAATTTTTCAAATTCGCGTGACTTTTAGAATAAAAACAACCAAAGTAATGTATATATGTCTTTGTGTGCATTCTTGCGACAAGGTACCCTAGTCACTTAACTATATGTCAGAGTTTTTACTATATCAAAGTTTACTATAGCAGGATTCTACTTATATGGACTCTTGTGAAATTGCTGCATCTACTGTCCAGCAACCAAACATTTATACACACAGCACAGCCATCCTGCTTTAAGTAGACCCCTTTACAGTAAAGTCACTGGGACCAGCAAAAATCTTTACTATATCAGTTTTTGGTGATGACATGGTTCTGAAGATGCTGCCTGGTAGTTAAATGGGCACTTACTAAACACGTCTTGTTGCTTAATAAAAAAAAACACTGAAATACCTTCCATCTCTCCCTTATCTCTTCATGCAACTTTTTTCAGTTATAAAAATTTTTTACATCTTGTGGAAGTACTTTTTAAGCATGAGGACAGTGTAGCTACAAATACAACCAAGTATGGCTTAATGTGAAAACCAAAGCTTTACATGAACACGGTGTCACTTTTTGCTGTTCCTGTCCTTTAAAAGGCAATAAATGATAAATGCGCGTGGCAGTCAAGTGCTGCAAGAACGCACATGCTGCACCTCTTCTTCTTACCTCCGCTGCCTCATGCTTTGTGCTGCACTGTGCTGTGAATGTTCGCCCAATTCCTCCCCTTCCCTTTTTCTTGCCGCACTTTTACTATCCTTTGCTTTCTGAACGGACCGCACCGCCTCTTTTTCATGTTTGTAGACAGCTTTACTTTTTTTTTTCTACGCCCTGCGTGCTTTCCCTCATGGCTTCAAAGCTTCCGTAAAGTAGGCTTCTCCTGAATCTGCTTAGCCTGGTGGTAAAGCCACTTAAAAAAAAGACATTTTTTTTTGTTTTCAAATAAAAAATATATATTTGCCACGCGATTCTAGGTAGTGCGCGGGAGCGAGAGTCGTCGCCGCGACCAGGTGCACGTTACTATAACGGATGTCTGCCAAAAATGTCTTTACTATAAAGGGGGAGAAATGTACAGTCGTGAGCAAAAGTGGTATACAACACTCAGCCAGTGGCGAAGCGCGCGAAAACTGCATGCCAATTACTTTATCTAGCAACAGCTATCTGTGATCGGAACAATAGTGGCAGTGCCCCATTTTATCCACATGCATGTGTCACTGTCGCTGTCTCTTGCGCTGTCGTATAGGTGGCATTTTTACGCAGTTTTCCCGAGCTCTGTCACTGGCTGAGTATTGTATACCACTTTCGCTCACGACTGTACAGTTGTCTATGGAAGATAAACAGGGACTTCGGTTTCACTTTACTATATCAGAGTTTACTATGCGGGGTTCTACTTATATGGACTCTTGTGAAAATATCTACTGTCCAGTAACCAAACACACAGCACAGTCATCCTGAAAATAACAGCTTGAGGGGCTAGTTAATTGGTGCTGCATAATACCCAGAAATGTGGCGCAACAAACACAAACACATGCATGTTTTTGTGTTTATTGCGCCACATTTCTGGGTATTATACAGTCGTCCTGCTTTATTTTTCACGTTTTCGAGCGATAGCACAAGTGCACTGGTCCACGGTCAATGGATGCGTAAGAATACTCTTGCCAGTTGAATTCGGGGCCTTTTTTAGCTACAGAGTTGGCACCTGTGAATCAAGTCCCAACATCAATATATGCTGGTGTCATCCTGACATCCCAACAACGTTCCATTCTGGAAAGTGTGAAAGAGTATTTACAGCTCTGTGAGAAAACTTGACCTCGGTTTTTATTTTTATATTTTTACAATTAACAGATTACGTGAGCGTAAGCATGTGCCAGAAGGCAGAACATGAAGTCCCGGCGGCCCATGACATGAACTAAAATGAACATCTGCTCTGGTGGCTTCTCTGCAGTACATAGGTGTCAAGGGGCGCAGCGCACGCGCGCGCGCACACGCACACACACACACACACACACACACACACACACACACACACACACACACACACACACACACACACACACACACACACACACACACACACACACACACACACACACACACACACACACACACACACAAGCCTACAAGCAGGCTGCGCCTAAGGGCAAAATGAGGCAAATCAGCTGAGAGCAACATTGATACACTTACATATGAAGGCCGGTTCTCGGGTAAGCAACATAAAAAAAATGCTGTAACATTCAGACACGACGGCGGCTTTTCTGCAGTGCAAAGAGCAAAGCAAACTCATCACGACCTAATTGCCGATATAGATCAGTATTCAGGTAATAAATATGTCAAATCCTTAATTCTGAACGGGTCAACCTTCTTTTTTATATTTTTATTCTGTAGAGAAGTTCAGCAACTGCCTTGAAAGTGCAGCTGGTAATGTGAAAGGCTTTTGAATGGACTGTTCAAAATTCACAAGTAATTTACCGAACTGCCTGCTATATCAGCGAAACCACAATGTTAAACTACATTTTTCCACAGTATTGAAAATAAACACGCGCCTAATATTTCTTTGGTCATAAATATGACCATTCATTGGCTTCCTTAACTCAAACGTATTTAATTGTGACGAACAGCGCGGGCTCGTTTCACTATCTTTGTTTGGTACGTGTCATATATCGTACGTACTAACATGTTATTTTGTAGATAGCCTGTAAGATATTGTTTATCTGCTCACTAAACACGTTTGTAGGTACCGGCTTTCCTGGCTCTAAATAAACAGACTAAAATGAAAAACGTTTAATTTCAGTCGGAATAGTTTTTCCAATTTGGCACTCCAAATTGGTTAGAATGAACTGTCAATTTTGAAAGAGGCTGAAATTGTATACATGCAGTAGGTATATCAAATTATCTGGGTGATGCATCTATCGTATATATAGGACTATATATAGGAAAGATGCATCACCCAGATAATATAAATTTATTTATATATCATTTATAGTTATAATAAATTATATGTGTGTGTGTGTGTGTGTGTGTGTGTGTGTGTGTGTGTGTGTGTGTGTGTGTGTGTGTGTGTGTGTGTGTGTGTGTGTGTGTGTGTGTGTGTGTGTGTGTGTGTGTGTGTGTGTGTGTGTGTGTGTGTGTGTGTGTGTGTGTGTGTGTGTGTGTGTGTGTGTGTGTGTGTGTGTGTGTGTGTGTGTGTGTGTGTGTGTGTGTGTGTGTGTGTGTGTGTGTGTGTGTGTGTGTGTGAATTGGACCTCACAACCTACAAGGATTTCTTGGTATATAAGCTACAAAATCCTCAAGATCAACAAATATACAAAAGGATATTCCAGGGTCAGCCACCATAGTGGCTTTTGCAGATGTCTTTGCGATAAGACTGTTTCGTACAATGTCAACCTTGGCTCTAACTTTGCTATGTAAATTCCACGGCAATTAAAAAAGCAACCACTATTTTTAAAATAACAATTAATATGGGAAGAGAAGACGTGAATTAATTATTCAGATAATCATTGACCATATTAATACATGCAGTGCAATTAATTTCCCTTAATTCATACCAATATTGTATACATTACAGAAAATAAACAACTGATTGCAATTATACACTATATCTGAAATTATTACGCACAGTGATCAATTA
Organism: Amblyomma maculatum; assembly: GCF_055883805.1. Taxonomy (NCBI): domain Eukaryota; kingdom Metazoa; phylum Arthropoda; class Arachnida; order Ixodida; family Ixodidae; genus Amblyomma; species Amblyomma maculatum. Next base: position 10,161,908 of record NC_139348.1, read on the forward strand.
CGACACATGGAAAGTAACCAAACAACACCAAGAAAATTACTTTTAAGCTCCTTCCAATTATTGTCATAACACAAATATGCTTGAACTGCAATGAATCAGTGCGATTTTCTTTATATTTTGTTTAATACCACTTCAAGACATATTTGTTGTTCGAAGTTGACAGTTTGCGCACGTTTATTCTCAAGAAGTCAACAGCTACTAAACGCATACTCCATGTATTCACAGGAGGGAAGAGCAGTACTTTTAAATCCTCGATGTAACAAGCGTCGATATATCGAAATCCTCGGTGTAATGAAGCATTTTTAATTTGCTTGTCACAAATTAACTTCGTGTTCATAGAAGTTGCACCATATACATTTAGTTTCACTATAAGGAAGCAAATATTGCCGCACTTTCTATGAAGCGAAATTGCGTTGCTAGCTCAAGAAGAACGCGAGAAATTGTGCCGCGAGTTGGAAGGGTTAAGCGGTGCGCGTACAGATGCGCATACCGGCGAGCGTACATCACCTACTGGTTAAAGCGCCTGCGCCACCTGGGGTAGTACGGGCGAGGTTTGCGAACGTAGTGTTGGCCGAATCCACTAGGCGACGCGACCAACTCCGCAGTTGTAAAGCCCCTGGAATTACGCAGTGGGACTATCAGCAAGACCAGACGGGACAAGGAGCAACTTTCGCAGCATGTCTCCCCCGCCCCTGCACACACAGACACACACAAAAAGAACCCAAAAAAAAAAGCGTGCAAAAAACGTCTTTCTCCTATTTGACAACGGCAACAGGCAATGAATGCGGCGCGCCTTTAGCGCTGAAAGGGAGCCGAGCTGCAATTATCGCAGTTATTTACTCCGAAGGGTGGTAAAATTTTGGAAGGGTCGGCATATAAATGATCACAGCCGCATGACAGCTTCATTTCCCAAATATAACTGAACTGAAAGATCTGATGGAGACGTAGGCGCCGGCTCATCGCCGATTGTTCACGAGCGTGCACTTTAATGTCGTGTATAGGTATATCACCCAGGGTCAGTGGCATAGCCAGAAAGTTTTTTCGAGGGAGGCTGACGTTGCTGCTCAGCCTTTTCCGTATCGAGATGCCTTTCACAAATTTGTCACCTCTCAACTGAGCCATAAATTCTGCATGCCGGGATGCAAAATTGCACGGAAGAATGGTGGTACCCTCCGGGGCTTCCATTCCATCGAGTATGCTGAGCATTTATTGTTTCAGACGAAGATTATTCAATTTATCGAATGCAGAACTGAAAATTCATCGTAGCCAGTTTTCCAGCCATACAATTAAGGTTAGTTCTAATACGTAGTGTTCCTAACGGACCCGCAGATGAAATGGTTGTCTGCACTCTCTCCAGTGTGCTTATATAACTTTGATTATAATGCAGTATCTGCATACTATACTGTTACGAACAGACGAGGACTCCCAGCAGACCACTTCGACAGAAGCCTCATAAGCCCTCCTCTTGGCTACGCCCCTGATATCACTAGTGGCGTAAATCGCGGCTGCAGCCGCGGTCCGTGACCGTCCTTTCGATTTGTTCGGGTAGTGGGACACAGCGTATATGCGAATGGCTCAGCAGAATTAGATGTCAGAAAGCATATATATGTGTTGCAATCGCAATCTTCCTAGAATAGCCATGCAACGATCTACGTGTGTTAGTGTTTGAATTAAAGCCTATATGTTATTTGCAGTCAGTATATAGGGACTAGCATTATAATTTAAGGTATAGTCTTGCGCGGACGCCTCAAAGCTATTTTTTGGTGCCCTTTTCAATTGTGCAGAGATTTGGCGAATGCGCGAGACAGGCATTGACAGTGTGGCTGGCATAGGTATATTATAGGCATGCGCACAGGGAAAAAAAAAAGAAAAAGAAAAATAAGGGGGGGGGGGGGGGGGTAATCTCAGCGGGGCGCCAAGTCAATTAGTTTATGGTCATGCAGGTTTTCTTTTTTTTGTTTATGATACTGGCGGCTGAGTACCCGTGATGCAATTGCATTACAAGAACTTCTCACTTGCCACGTTTGCATAAGCCGAGGACTCAAAGAACTCGTTGTGAGAACGCGTCGTCGGTAGGCGCGAAGCTTGTTAAATTTTTAAGCCCACACTATTCCTTTTTACGCTTCAATGGCATCACGTCAAACAAATGTTTGGTAAACAAATCCTCATCATAATTTGCACTGCTATTTGGCCGTAGGTACTTTGGTGAGAGGGGGAGGCGCTGCGCGATGATCGTCGCACACTATAATGAACCCCGAGCACGCCTACGGCTCCGGATGTACACGAACAAAGACAACGCCTCGTGAGCACAAAATGTCCTGTGGACACCTTGAGATCTTAATTGATCACCAGAAAAGACATCGATAATATCTTCAACAAATATGTTAAGTCGTCTGGAAGCTGTCACGGCAAAAAAAAAAAATCATTGTGAGGACGCGTGTGTGATTGATATGTTCGATTATCGGAGGTTTTCCTAGTGGACATAGAATCGCGCATGCAGTGAGTGCTTCGCTGCGGTAGTTTATGTGCAGGGCTTAATGTCAGGGGGGTCTCGGGGGGGGGGGGGGGGGGGTCTGACACTCCTAGTAAAATTTAAGAGGGGTACGAGACCCCCCGAGCTTGAATGTATAAGGACCTTATGAATGAATACAAAGCAGGCAATTATTTTTATCCTTGTCAGTGGTATAATCGGAAGATTTCTTCTCTGGCGTTTCGACAGTTCCACAGTGAGTATTATGAGCCTCTAACACGTTTTCGAGAACGAGAAATGGAGAAAAATAATAATGCTTTCTCCCCTTCGAATAAAACGATTTGCAAGCAGGCAAACAGCCGCTTTCTCTCTTTCCCTCTTGATTTCCCTTTCCACCAGTGCTCGGATCGCCCTTCGATGGAGCCAAACTTTAAGCAGTGTCTATGTGTTGAGCACTATATATAGGGGCGGTGTATCTTGGCGAGGTATGTCTTAATTATAGCCTTCGAGTAGACAGGTTATCAATGGAAAAGGTTTTCGTATGCGCATACAATCCTTCTATATCTCCACAAGTCGTCTTGTAACTGTGTGCGCATTATAGTAAGCTAGATGGCTGCGAGATGTACAGAAACGTCTAGTAGACGGGTGGGTGCCATGTAGCCGCTTTCGATTCCCCGAAACTTTGAAAAAATGGGCGGGAATGTATGGGTTCGTACACGAGCGAAATCTCTGTTAAGCATGGTTTAGCAAGATGTACACGGTTTGAACTGAACCTCCCAAGCTTCATGTTAAGAGCATCGTGATAGCGCCTGTAACAACGCAAATCCATTGCGCGAATTTTCAGAGCTTTAGCTCTAATTCTGCCACTCGTGAAGGTCATCTGACGCCGGGATTTGCCTCAGTGTGGCGCATGGAGCCAGCGGCGCCTAGTGTTCCTACAGGAACACTAGCGGCGCTCGCAATCTTTTATTTCTCACATCTGCTGCTGCTTCCTCACACACCTGCCAAACTTTATTCGTACCGGATATCTCCAGAAATATACGTTGCCTGACAGAATGACCGCAGCCTCCATCTACCCTTTCCGGCCACCGCTGCCAATTGGGCTCGCCTCCTAGGACCTCCCCCTTCAAAATGCTCTGTGGTATCCTTGATCGAGGTTCGCAGACAGCCATGAATGTGATAAACCGCAGCAAACCGTGTCAGGTTATGCTTAATCGAGCTTCCATTCTGTAAACTATGTTTGCTCTGGTTAATTATCCCAGCCATTTTAAAATCTTTTTTTTTTTTTGCTCGTTTAAGCAGATTTTGGGGGATAAGGCGCCAATCTATATCACTTTTCGATGGACACCTACACAAAGTGCTACGCGACTATTAATTCATTCCGCGATTTTCAAAATATTGTTTGGGGCTCAAGAATTCGTTTGCAGCATCTAATATGCAATGACATCGCCGTTATTATTTATGTATTTGATACCTCGACAAATTATAAACAGAGGACGCACAGCACGTCAGCCCCCTTCGAACAAAATTTCTCGCTGCGCCACTGGCGCGGACGGTCTCCTTCCCGCAAAGAGTGAGCGTGGATTCTCTTCTGGGCGCTCTTCCTTGATGCCGACGAAAAACAGTTATTTCCGATATCCGTCCAGGAAGCGCAAGCGTAGGCATGGTGTTGCACGGGCGTATCTTAGCTGGATCAGTTCTGCTTCCTTGTCATCACTGTTAAGCGTGGCCTCCACGGGGCGCACGAGGGGCTTTAGCACAAGCGAGGCGCCTACGCGCCGAGTGCCGCGCCCTGACAACACTGGAAAAAGTACGCATCTCCATGGAGCGTCTCTGGCTACAGTGGCTAGCTGGCGTACTCGCTCCTGTGTTGTTGCAAGACTTCGTAGGCTGAAAATGACCGAAACAGTTCGACTGCTACTTTAAGTTTGTCCCGGAGCGACTTCCATCGCCTCGATGCTGTTTGTGTGATAGCAACACGAGGATTTTTAAGCACATTTCACTTATTCAATGCTTGCCGTAAACAATGCGCTGACCTGCGCGCGGTGCTCCAGGAAGCAATAGAGGCAGCACCTCAGACGCCACCTCTCCGCACATAGCTTCTCTAACTTATTTATTTTTATGCTGTTTGTGGCTGGCGAGCCACAGCTGAAGCCCTTCAGCCACAGCGAGTGCCGTCGCTACACTCCGGCGATGAACCTTTCGTTGTCGATCGACTGACTGTATGCATAACTCTACGCAGCGCAGCACCAATGTAAAAAAAAAAAAAAAAAAAAAAAAAAAAAAAAGACAGAGTTAGATCACAGAGACAGCGCGAAAGGCATCCTCTGATTGGTGCACGTCAACTAATGACCGGCGAGCCACCTCTGCGCCAGCGCGAGCGCGCAGCAAGCGCCGCGGAAATATCTGACATGGGACATATATCTATCTAATCGGCGCGTCACGCATGCGCAGACAGACTCAAGCGAACGTTCGTGCGGGGCCTTTATGTCCGCCGTTGACTTAAAACAAGGCGTTTGCGGGCAGAAGAGAACTATTTATAGCGTCAAGACGGGAAATATTTGCTACCGCTTGTCGGCCCAATCCAAAGGCGTCTTCCATTTCAACGGGGGTCGGACACGCCGAAGTGTCCACGCGGAGAATTTCCCGCGTGGCTTCGGTGGACAATCGAAAAAAAAAAAAAAAAAAAAAAAAAAAAAAGGAACCTACCGCACAAGACACGCAGACGCGTATGCCGTGCGCGCGCTTCGAAGATATATGAATTGTCAAGTGACTCCATCAGCCAGTAGGCGGGAAGCGAACGGGAAACGAATGTTATACTCTGAAAATTTGCAGTGAACCTACTCTGGTCAGTGCTTAAAGTCAGGGAGGCCTCGGGGGGTAGAGACCCCCTTACCAGCATTTTAGCACTAGAACCTTACCAGCACTAGGACCAGCTGAGACCCCACTTTCCGTGCTCGATTGTATAAGGGCTGCACGAAAACAAAGCAGGCTGCAATTTTTTACTTTTGTCAGTGGTTTTCACATTCCTTCGCTAATTGTTAACCCAAGAAGAGGAAGAGCGAAGCAGGCTACCAGCTGCTTTCTTTCTCACTCTCTTTATTTCCCTTTCCATCTGTGCTCGAATCGCTTCGTGACCTCTTTACGGTGATAAGACTGCTGGAATGGCCTGCAACGACATGCATGAGGGCGGTGCAAGCCATTTGAAGGGCGAGAACTTCAAAGCCTACCGGTGCAGAAGTAGATTACCTGCACAGCGCGGTGCGTCATGTCACCAGTTTTACTTCTGAAAACACTACACGCAAAAGGGTAGAGTACCGCTCTTTGTGGCGTGCCTCTCGTGCACATGAGGATTGGGTTTGATCTCGTATCGCCCACTCTGATATGTACTTGGCGATTTTGCAAGAATTCTTTGGAGTAGTTAAAGTTGCGGACTCCGCAGTGCGTGCTATGAAGGTTGTCCAAGATTTCTGAGTGCTGACATGCGGTGCCAACACTTTTTCTTTCTTCAAGTCGACAGTCGAAAGAACAGGTAATTGGTGCGTGGCAGATGCTACTGGTTTTCCAAGGCTCTTGTTGAAGTAAACGCATATTGAAATTCCTAATAAAACTAAATAATTACTTTTACGCACGGAACACAAACGCGTACTTCGAAAGATCGCCTCACATTAATTGCACCCATAACTGTCGTATCCTACCTCTAGGTCTCAGCTTTTATTCCCAGACCTTTCGTTTTTCGGCAAAAGGAGAGGCTTTGTCCTGATTTGACTGGAAAAGAGACCGACGACTTTCCTGCAGTATAGGCAGACGAAGAAGGGCAGCCGTCAGAAGTAGCAAGCTTGAACCCTTCTTTTGCACCTTTGCAGCAGTTTAAAGAATACGTGCGAGCTCCCAAGAGACAAAAAAAAAAAAAAAAAACACCTCGCTGTCCTTGTTTTCGTATTTTGTAAATAATGTACAAAGCTCCCCCTGTCCTTTTTTTATATTGCTCCCCTCTGTACTTCCCCTCGCTGTACTGTCAATGTCCCCTTTTCTTTCCTTCCGGGCACAGCTCGGGTGCTTCAGATTTTAGATAGCAGTTGCCGCGGCCGGCAGCACACTTCCATCCTTTTTGATCATTCAATAAACCACTACCACCACCACCACCACCACCACTAAAAATGAAAGTTAAAAATATGAAGTTCCCGCAAACCCACCGGGTTGCAGTTTACAGTGGTTCGCCAGTGGTCATCACTATTTAAGAGTACGCTGTACTGTACGAGTTGTAAGAACACATCTCCCCCACCAGCGAAAAACAATTAGGACCAACGAGTGAGAAAGGGCACCCCGTTCGTCTTTTCTTTCGTTGATAATTTGTCTGTTTTGCCTGGTCCTCTAGAGAGAGAGCGGACGAGAACCGGCGTATTCAGTATATTGTGGCCGATGGCAGGTCCTCTAGATGATCATCACACTTGACATATGATTTCTCTTCAAGAAAATCCCACCGTATTACTAGACCCATTCCCTTTCGAGCAGGCATATCTAAAATGTGCTTAAAACAAAATATGCATACAACATAATAAAAAATATATAAAAGCGGATGCTACTGTTATTGTTGTTCGTTCTGGTTGTTATTTACGCCCTTTCTGCTATGAAGGTTACATTAAAGGAACAAGGAAATTATAAAACCAAACTTAGTAATATAAAATAGATTATTCTACAAATATATGCGCTGTCCAATTTACTAAGCAGAGGGTAAAATCTCGCACAATATATTCAACTACACTAATGACCACTGAATGAAATTTGGGCATGGAAATTAAACGTTTAAAATGCCTTTTTAATGGATATGAAATATAGAACAAAGAATAAGTCTAAAAAAGCAGTTCCACGCGAACGATGTACACTTAGGTTAAGAAAGTTCGAGTAAGGCGTATTTCAATCGCACTGATCGTGCTCATGAACTATGGTCAGTCAGATACTTTTTATTTTTTTTTTTATTCATACGGTTAACCCTCTATATGAGGGTCATTACAGGGAGGGAAACACATACAATTCTCTTCGCTAAAATACACTCTATAGAACAGAATTACAAATTTGCACTGTAATGCTCCAAGAACGACTTAACACCTATCTCAAATTTTTCTACTTCTGTTTGGTATAGAACTTCGCTTGGCAGTTCCAGATTTCTACTGCATAGGGAAAAAAGGAGTAGCGATATACATCACTACGTGTAATAATAGGATGCTATACCTTACTGTTATTTTTTTCGTGGGCAACGCCTCAGAGGACGTGTAACATAGTGTTGTTTATTAACTTTTACTTTATCATTCATTATCAGAAAAAAAAAAAGTTTCAATTTCTGCTTTGTTCTTCTCATTTCTAGTGATTCTAACTGACACTGGTTTAACATTTCTGTGACTGAGTCAGTGCGCCGGCATTCAGAACATATAAAACGTGCTGAAATCCTTTGCAATCTTTCCAGTTTTCATTTTAAACCCTTTTGAAGTGGACGTCACACTGCACTTGCGCACTCTATGATTGGCCGCACGAATGTCTTGTACGTAATCAATTTAATTTCTCTAGTCGCATTCGGCAACTTCCTCCGCTGGAAACAAAGCTTCTGATAGGCTTTTAAATAGATATTTTCAATATGGGTGCGCCAACACAGATTATGTGTTAGTGTCACTCCCAAGTATCTAAAACGCTTTACCTCATCTAAAGAATTTTCACCGATATTATATTGAAACGGCATAACATTCTGCTTCCTTGTTACATGCATTTGAGTAGACTTTTGGTAATTTATTTATGCCCCATTTCAGGCAGCACGAGTTTGACTGAAGGCACCTATTTAAATTCATCTGATCTTCCGGGGAAGCCACAGGAGAGTAAATTAAACAGTCATCAGCAAAAAGTTTCATTTTGACAGGTGATTGAATGATAGGAGAAATATCATTTATATATAACAAAAACAAAAGCGGACCTAAAACGGAGCCCTGTGGCACCCCCGACAGAACTTCACGCTTATCTAATAGTGTGCTTTCTACCTTGACAACTTGACAGTGGTTACCTAGATACGCCTGAATCCATAGTACTATATTTTCACTGATTCCTTATCTGCGCAGTTTAAAAAGAAGTTTATGATGCGGAACTTTATCGAAAGCCTTCGCGAAATCCACACAGACCACATCTACCTGCTGACGTTCGTCTATAACCTTGCAAAAATCGTTCACTGCTTCAATCAACTGCATCGAAAGGCCAGTCCGAAAACCATGCTGGAACGGACACAAAAGGTCGTTCATTTACAAAAAATGAAGGATGCGTTCAAAAACCTTGCAACATACGGAAGTGAGTGAAACCGGTCTAAAGTTCTTTACAAGAAGTCGATTACCGTAGCCTTTAAAAACCGGAGCTACTATAGCGCTGCGCCAGTCATTAGGTAAAGAATGATCACTTTTCAAATAAAATTTGCAAGTAATAGGACAATCACTCATCACACCGTTTAAGGAATTTCATCGGTATTTCATTAGGGCCGCACGATTTCTGGGAGCGTTACTTTAGTTTATGCAATGAAAAAGGTCTACTACAAAAGTGGCTGCGATCACAACTGGCTCATTTACAGCATGCTACATATCGTCAAATTCAGACTTTAATGCGAATAGTAGGAAAGGGTGAAAGTGTATGTGTGTGTGTGTGGGGGGGGGGGGGGGGGGCGTTGGCCCCTCAGTATGTACACAATTTGTTTAGAGAGCGCCCCCCCCCCCCCCCCCCACACACACACACACTTCCCCGATCCAGTTCTGGAGTTATTGCGTGACCGCTGAGTGATGCTCCACGCGGCATGTCTGCAAGGTGAGGTCTAAACGGCGTATGACGCCGTTTTTTACTGCAATGAAAGCAGTTTTAACTGTGCCAAATGGGCCACTTACGCAAACTTCACCTTCCTTCTTTGTACAGAACGCCTCGGCCAAGTCACGTACCACCTGGTTACGGCTCCTCTTCAAAACAATATCTGCCAATAAATGCAGGCATGCGTTATCGCGTGTAGCGTCTGGGCATGCGCCATAGTGGAGGGGTAAATCTGACCCAGTACCCGATTTCATCCAAAGCTGGTTTTCTTTTCGGCGATCATTAAAACAAAGGCCTGTCTGTCCGATGTAAACCCTGTCACAGGTGAGATGGACCTCACAGACAACACCCATCAGGCATCTGACGAAACGAATGGCATGATATGCTTGATGCAGTCCGCCTTACTCCTCCCTTCGGACATAATCTTAAGGCACAATGAGGCCAACTTGCCTACGGTGTGCCGGCGGTTTTTTTCAGTCCCGTGCAAGTTGGCCTCATTGTGCCCTCTGCGTTCTGTATAAAGAAGAAAAATAAGTTTGCGTAAGTGACCCATCAATCAGATATTGTATCAGAATGAAGGCAATATTTTTACACTGCGCTTAGTGTGCGACTTGACAGGTTGAAGTTATATAAAGTTTTTTTTTTTTTTTTTTCCAAATAAGATCAGTCGCGAGTCTGCGCTTGTGGGGTAACTTCTTGTCCTTGCATATTTGTCCGCAGTACCCCCCCCCCCCCCCCACCCCCACACACACATTTTTTTTTTTAATTTATCATGATTGACCGACTCGCCCAACGACGCTCCCTCTCTTAATAATAAACCACTACCACCACCAACTGATTCTTTAAATCCACACTATACTTACTAGAGGTGCATACCTTTCTCAAGAAAGAATTTCGTTAATTTCTGATGCCATCGTTCGGAAGCTATATAATGAGAATTATCCTTAGTAAATACCTGGTGCCATCCAACTCTAAAAAAGCTGAGAAGTCGATGTAAGACTGATTACAGAGACAGAGCAAGCAGATTACGTGCTTCCAGGTCCCCCATATTCGCGGAAACAGTTAATTCAAGAAGATCAAGTAGAATTCAAATACCGCACACTCTCTTATGTTACCGGTCGGTTTTATAAGCTTATAAAATTGTGAGAAATTTAGGCAATGATTTTTTTTTTTTTTTCAGCGGGAAAATCATTCTAGCAGTCCTTGCAAGCGTAATTCCTATGAATAAAGTTCACTCGACTTACGGCTAAACTGTAAAACCTAATAGTAAAAAATAAATAAATAAATAAATAAATAAATAAATAAATAAACGATGGATGTACAAATGAAATGTCTCGACAGCACGCAGAAAAAAGAAAAAGAAAAAGGAGTATCAATTTCAGACATAACCGCGAAGTAGTTTGGCGCAACAAAAGTTTTGCCACCCCCCTCCCTTAGCTGGCTGCAGCTTTTTCTTTTTTTACGCTGTACGCGCTTTAATTGTAGCTCTGCGTTAGTCCCAGTTCTTTTCTCAACCAGCAGGCCATCCTCTCTCTAGCTTTTTTTTTTTTTTTTTTGTATTTTATCTCCTTATTCTCATCTGTGTACCCTTTAGTTCACGTTTGCGGCACTTTTTCTAAAGGTCGACAGCTCTCGACCCCCCCCCCCCCCGCTCCCCCCATTTCTTGTTCCCTTGTTTCCTTTCTACATGGCGACAAGTTTCTTTTCCGGTCCCCTTCCACTTGTTCAGCCTCCCTGTTTTCAAGAACCGTGAACGTTTGGGCGAGTTGGTCAGACGTACTTGACATCAAGGGCGCGGCAGACAGAGACGAGGACAGTGCCTCGCCTCTGTCTGCCGCGCCTTTGATGTCAAGTATCCCTGTTTTCGCCGCCACATAAATGCGCCGCGGCCGTTTTAGCCATATACATCCCTTCTGCTTCACGCCGCGTCGTTCGCTGTTCGCGTACGTCGTCAAGTGTGGTTTTAATTTCCCAAAGCATCTATTTATCGTTCAGAGCAGACAACGCGCTGCAGTCGGCGCTGTTTGTACGTGAACGAACAAGAGTTTTTTTTTTTTTTTTTTTTTTTTTTTCTGTTAGGCTGGCTTTGGAAAGGGCATTCGCAGTTTAAAAGAATTATAGTAAGTATGGTTGAAAGCTTTCCCGTCACGGCAAGAAAAAGAAAACACACAATAAACCGGCGACGACGACAAATCGCAGGATTTCAAGGAGGAACGCGACGATGGGGAGCCGACCGCGCTTGCTCCGACTCTGGGCTGTGCCGAGCGGGGAGGCGGCAGACAACCTAGAAAGTATTTCCAGGGACCGCAGTTGGGGCAAGGGCAGTACCAAGCCGAAACAGCACAAGAAGTCAGTCGCCTGGGGAGCTCGTTTCCCCGACTGAACTTCCCGGAATTCAAGGTCACACACCTGCCTTGACTTTAGCTCTGGGGAACTTCTGCCCCTATGCACACCATTAAGACAACTCGGCGGCGCGCCTTTGCCTTCCGCCAAAAAGGGAAGGATATTCCTTGTCACCGCTGCTGGCGCCAGGCAGGAAGACATGAATGGGTCGCTACCTTCCATTCCGGCGAGGTGGCTGACCGCAGTGAATGGAACCCTCGCCTTCGCTGCCGCCGCCGCGGCGCCTCCGATGACCGCCGATCGCCGGCAGCCCCTTGGCGGGAACCACGGTGTTCATTGTAGGCTTGCGTTAGCCACATTTTAAGATATACCTTGTCGTAAGTCAGTCGGTAAACGAGATGCCCTAGAAATGCGCTGTAGTTTTCTTGCCGAGAAATCGTCAAGGCATTCCACACGTCCATATTGACTCGACCGCACCGGGGAAGACAAGAGGCGCCGGCGTGGTGGCGGCTTCCGATGACGGTGCCTGCAAATGCAGATATTCCCTTACTTCTGTGATGTCGAATGAGACAATCATGCCCCGGGAATGGTTCCAGTGAGTCACCCGAGCGGCGGCGGTGATGGCTGGCAAGCGAAGACGCCGGCCGCTTGCGCCTGGACGAAGCCGGGGAACATATCTCCTTTCTGAGAAGAGAGTCAGACCCTTTGTTTCCCACAGCAGTGTTAGCCGCGATGTGCACAAACCTTCGGCCTGGACACTCAGTGGTTTGACCAAATTGGAAATTTTCCAACTAAAACAATCGATCGAAATTCAGCTGTGTTTTCACCACCCATTAAGCTACACCATTCAACCTCAATTGGTGCTTACAATTGGAAATAAATGGCCGTCCATCAAAACCAAAAGACCTCAAATGATACACCAACTAGGACCAAATGGTTTGAACTGCGTAGACGGAAGGAAAGAAGAAGACCATGCAAGCATGATCTTGCATGGTTTAGCCAGGTTGTAAACGGTTTGAATTAGGAGGGCGCTCAAGCTTCGCCTTCACACGCGGCGCGCCACTGCGAAATCTTTGCACTGTCCTCCAAGGAGAGAATGCCGCAATGCCGCAATGCCACGCGCAATGCCAAGCGCAGTGTGTACGAGAGCAGACGCGCGCGTGCGCACGCGTGTGTGTGTGTTTAATGATTGGTTTACAGGAAACTAAAGGCTAATCGCGGCGGCCGCTCACGCGCAGTCGTTTGTGGACAGTTTCGCCTCCACCGGAACGCAGCCGCCGGTGCAGTATCTCACTTAGTTGGGTAACTTGGCTCCGGTTAAGCTCATTAGGGCTCAGAGTGGTGAAATCAGTTGTAAACGTGTACTGCGACTAGGGAGCTTAAAGGATTTCCAGTTGGAGCTTTATTCACAAGAGAGCATGAACCAACATTTCTAGAAAGGAATTGAGATTAACAGGACTAGAAGCTTTTACAGAAATCAAGCGAGAGAAACATATGGAAACAAGTAAACATGGCGAAATTAATTATGATTAAGCTCCTAGCACCTTTCTTTACAAGAACCCAACTAGTATATCAGATGTATAAGTGCAAATCTCAGTCAAGGATATCATCCACACTTGGCATTTCAATCGGGAATGCTCCCTTAATACCCTTAAACAAAATCGAACCAATGGGTAGTTTCAAGTGGTTTTCTGGGTTCTAAAAAACTGAAGCTAGTCCAAATCGGTCCAATAAGCGGTCGAATCGGCCATACAACTGTAAGCTTATTATGGTGGAACCAGAGAGTTAATTAAGGTAGAACCCATTTGAATGCCTAGCTTGAGCTAGGCAACCCAAACGGACTACAACGCCCAATTGGACCCCCCCCCCCCCTTTTTTTTTTACTCCATCATTACTAAACAAAAACAGCCCACGACTGCAAAGCGCGAAGATTCCTCCTTTGCGTGCATTCATGTGGCTGCATGGTAACATGTGGCGGGGGTGGAGCCAATGAAGACGCTAGTGGCCAATTGGTGGTGGTGGTAATGGTTTATTGAATAATCAAAAAGGAAAAAAAAGAGTGTTGCCGGTCGCGGCAACTGCGATCTAAAATCTGAAACATCCGAGATGGGGCCGGCGGGAAAGAAAAGGGGATAGGCCGGAAGGGGCGAGAGGAAGTACAGAGGGCAGTTATGGCAAGAAAGGACAGGGTTGTCAAGCGGTTGGGATCCCTAGCCAGCTACATAATTCCTCCGTACCACTGATAAATCGCAAACTGGCGGGTTTGAGAACGCTTAAAATTTTTGACTTCGTTTCCTTGTTAACTATTTGCTCGTAAGCCCTTTCTCAACCATTGCAAATATGCAACATCTAAAAGCTGTTGAGCGTCGTCCGCCTACCTCATCGCCCAACGGTGAAGCCTTCGGCCCCTTTCCCGAACATATCAGGGCAAGGAAGGTGATGCTCTATGTAATTCATGTACGTTTTGATTATCAATACGCCTTAATTATTCTGCCAGAGCGATAAAATGTCGGGGTACAAAAGCTGAGGCCCAGAGGCAAGGGCACCACACTTACGGGTATGAGTAAGACGATCTTTCACCGCCTGTGTTTGTTATTAAAAGTCATCTTTTGGTTTTATTTCAAATGTCTTTACTTCAACGAGAGCCTCGGTAAACCAATTGGGAGCGCCTGCCATGCACCAAACCACTTTTCATAGTTTAAAAAATCTGAAAGCAAGTAAACAATCTTTTGAACGCTTAGAACTTGCTGAATGTTTGCAATATTGAGAGAATAATCTGATTACTATTGTACGAGTATGAGAGACGACAATATTTAGACTCAAGTTTCGCATTACGAGTACACGCGAAATAGCCATTCACATAGCCTTTTCATTCCGCGAACTCTTTTGTAATGAAATATTTTTGGATGCTGTTGTTTTGAGATGGTTTTGAGGGGAAAACAAATCAAGGTATGCCTCTTTTCACATTGCCTCTCTTCTACACTTACAACAGAATACAATCTAGCCTTCAACTTCACTGACCGGAATGATGCACAAGAACGGTTGCTTCAGCTTTGAAATTAAATGTCGTGGATAATTTTTACCGGCATGTCTCAATTCAGGGTTACGGCGACGGCAATGGGGCTGCTTTTCGATCGAATGGACTTCAACATATACGAACACCGTCACCGCTACCGCGAACCGGCAGTGCGCAAGCCAGATATCTGCGCATATCGCGCTACGCGGCAAATTCAGAGAGTGCAGTAAGTAAGACTGTAAATATAAAACATGTAATAATAAGGTTAAATTAACACTTAAAATACTATCGTTATGAAATTATGAAATAGGCAGCAAAAAAAAAAAAAAGCTCGAGTTTTTGCTCAAGGTTATCCATTGAGATCCACTTAATACCCGGAGAGATGCTGCGTACTCCTCGCAACAAAAATTCTTGCGCCGAAAAACTAATTAGGGCAGCAGAGGACCAAACCACGTACTGTTTTCATAGGTCGTCGGTCTCATTTAGGCTCACATTCAAATCGTGATCTGAGTCGTGAGTCCGGACTCACGTTCAATTGTGAGTTTATTCATGTTCAAATCTGAGTCTATGCGAGTCTGGATTCACATTCAGTTCATGACTCGTGGTTAGTCCGACTTAGTAAGTTCCTATGAAATCAATGAATGCTTGGTCAGGTGTTGAACAATAATGATTGTGAGCGATTGGGAAATCGGCACGAGTTGCTCATTGTATCTCAGTGGACACGAGTTGCCTGTATACTTGCAATACTGAATAAGCTTTTGGACGTGCAGATAATACTGAGCAGTTTCGGGTTTTTCCTCGTAAATAATTATTTTGGCTATGACAGTTCATCTGGTTAATTTTTTTTTTTTTTTTTTTTTTTTTTTTTTTTTTTTTTTTTTTTTTTTGTCGTCGGCGTGCTCTTTTGCGGTGGCTCTATATAGACTTCATTTTGTTTAATTCAGAACGCGTTTCACGAGTGATTTCATCGGTTAGCTGATCATTGGTCGAGAACGATCCGAACGAACCAGGCAAGCTATGCACAGCTGGTAATTATGCTAATGACGTTAGAGCCCATTGTGTCGCCGTATTTTTTTTACACTTTTTCAGTGCTTCAGCACTATCTACTCACATTCTCGCAAAAGCCCGATGTTGAATGATTATAATAACTGGTTCACAGGTAGGGAAAGGCGCAGTATCTGTCACCCTTGTTTCTGTGGACACCTGACCCGCGCCGTAAGGGAAGGGAGGAAGGTGGGAGTTAAAGTGGAAAGAGAGAAAGAGGAGCCGTAGTGGAGGGCTACGGTGTAATTTCGACTATCTGGGGATCTTTAACGTGCGCTGACATCGCACAGCACACGGACGCATCTTCGCTTCGCCTCCATCGAAACGCAGCCGCCGCGGTTGGGACGGGTACTCCGACACAGTAGCCAGCCGGGCATCTTATCATTGTACCACCCCGGCGGGGCCCGATGTTGACGCCGATTCGACTTTTCCCGAGGGACTTCAGGTGTCCACACAAACAAGTGTGACTGTGCCTTTCCTTTCCCTCCGGCACAGTAGTCTTACTACTGCACCACTGAATTCGCCCCGCAGCGGTGGTGCAGTGGTAAGACGCCCGATTACTGTGCCGAAGTTAGAGCACTGCACGGCCTGATTTTGCGGCCCGTGCCCATAGTTTGAAGCCCGAGCCTAGCCCGGGCCCGGCCAACGCCTCCTAAGTTATAGGAGGCGTTGGCCCGGGCCCGAGCTGACGTAAAGCAGGCTCGAACCGGGCCCGCGCCATAAAGATTCGATCCGGCCTAGGCCCGGCACTCAGTCTGCGCGGACACCTTAAAAATGCAGTCGAGGCGAAAAAAGAAAACGCTTAAAGCTTGTTTA
Source organism: Amblyomma maculatum (assembly GCF_055883805.1). Lineage (NCBI taxonomy): Eukaryota > Metazoa > Arthropoda > Arachnida > Ixodida > Ixodidae > Amblyomma > Amblyomma maculatum. The sequence continues at coordinate 10,178,425 of NC_139348.1, forward strand.
TTCCATCATAAATGACCTATTCCTGATTGACATGCCAACGTTATATAACAGAGCGCACATCCCTAATAACGTGGAACGAAAATTCCAAGCACATCGAATGGAAAGGATTTTCAAGAGTGCATGAAGTATTCGTTTTTTTATCGAAAGTGCGCGAGACTACACGACCAAGAACTTGGCTGCTAGGATTGGATGTAGTGGCTATCGCACGAGGAACTGTTCACCTACCTTCTGTATGCGTCTTCCACGTGTGCTAGCCACTATGTCAGAAGCGAGATTGTAATAAACTTACCAATAATATCGTATATGCTAAGAGTCATGAGTAATTCTCTCTGTTGTTTCAATTGCTGGATTAGCGATGGCAGGTATGTCGTTCACTTTTTTTTTTTTTCTTTGGTGATGACTGTATTTCATGTGTAATGCATTTTTTGTAATTTACTACTATGAGTGTACTTTTGATCTGAGCAAAGCTCCTGTCTTAGCCCTGCATAGAACTGATAGTACTGTTAAATTAAATAATGCTGCTTAAATGGTACATATAGTAAAAATTAAGATGTGAGAAAAATGTCACAAAATATTCTTCTGAGCTGAAGAGGTCATTTTAAAGTACTGGCAGAAGCAAATGCCTGGACAAGAAATTTCTAACACCACTCAAGAGCTATGGATTACAAAGATTTTAAATATGGCTCTGTATTATCAATTAGCTCTTGAGGGAAGTTATTTGCTTAATCACACACAAAGAGACTGCCCCTGGCAACTACGCCACAAGAACCTGTCTCATAAAGGGCAGGAAAAAAAAAAATCCACAGGATCTTGTGCGACAATATTGTATTGAATAACTCATCGCCGCTCTCCGCATCTTTATGGAGGCGGAAAAAGACGCCTGTTTATTTTGCATAAATATGTGTTTGAACAACCGAAGATTCCTAATGAAATACGTTCTTATTCAATTACGTTTCTCGTAGCGTAGAGATTTTTTGAAAAAAAGACGGCTGCCTGCCGACATGCAATTAAAGGCGCTTCTCCAGTGATACGACGAAGTGTGCTTACTGATGGCTGAAAAATCCCAAGCTAGCCGAGTTGTTTTGCCCACATTTTCTTTTTCTTTTTTTTTTGTTTTTCGCTTGTGTTGAGTGCCGAGTGGCGTGCGCACCTAAGTTACTTCGGCAAACCACTAAGTGCAGCTGATTAAACTCGGTCTATAAATTAGCTTTCTCTCATTCGACATTAAAAAATGTACTATTAGTGGTTTATTCGTAAACCACTTTCATGACTTTAGCGGCGGGATTTCTTCATTCCCGAAGAAGCACTGCACAGCCAGCCAAAGCCCGCCCAAGCCACCCCTTCAAGCCCTTACCCGGCCCAAGCCCGCAAATTCAGGCCCGAGCCCGGCCCGGGCCCGGAAAAACGGCAAATTTCAGGCCTGAGCCCGTGCAGTGCTCTAATCGGGATCGAACCCGGGTACTCCGGGCCGAAGTACGCGGGTTCGAACCCGACCACGGCGGCTGCGTTTCGATGGAGGCGAAACGAAGAGGCGTCCGTGTGCTGTGCGATGTCAGCGCACGTTAAAGATCCCCAGGTGGTCCAAATTACTCCGTAGCCTTCCACTACGGCTACTCTTTCTCTTCTTTTGATTGGTTCACAGGAAGCGAAAGGCGCAGTATCTGTTACACTTTTTCTGTGGACACCTGAACCGCGCCGTAAGGGAAGGGAGGAAGGTGGGAGTGAAAGCGGAGAGAGAGAAAGAGGAGCCGTAGTGGAGGGCTACGGAGTAATTTCGACCACCTGGGGATATTTAACGTGCGCTGACATCGCACAGCACACGGACGCCACTTCGTTTCGCCTCCATCGAAACGCAGCCGCCGAGGTCGGGTTCGAACCCGGGAACTCCGGCACAGTAGTCGGGCGTCTTACCACTGCGCCAACCCGGCGGGGCTCTATTTTCCACTTTCAATACCTCCGCCATTCCCTTAGGGTGCGGTTCTGGTGTCCACAGAAATAAGCGTGACAGATACTGCGCCTTTCCCTTCTTGTGAGCAAATTATAACTCCGGTGAACTCTGATGCGTTCACGGGAACGCTGGTTGTGTTCGACAAGGGGCGCGCGATGTACCTGTGCAGCAAGAACGCTAAAGCTTTCGCATTTCTCCACTGCAGATTCTGCAGTGCTCTCGGAAATTTTAGTGTTGCAGCACATAGTCTTGTTTGGAAGCATGACCGCCTGATTAAAAAAAAAAAAAGAAAAAAAAACAAAAAACAAAAAAAACTAGTCTCTCAGATGTCTAAGAGGAGAATGGCGAAAGCCTACCCTTCCTCTCCTATCCTTTGCCTCTTATCGGCGTTCATTGCAGTGCTACATATAACTGCCGAGTGTGTTTAGACGGTGCACGATCGCTTCTGTCGCGTGGCGTTCCTTGGCGCGCATTTAAGTGAGGGATTGCAGATGGCAGGAACGCTAGACAAGAACACATCTCGCGGAATCGCTGCGCAGTTCGGACCTGGGCATACAAGACCGGATCCTCAAGCGAGCCTATGAGGTCGCAACAGGCTTGACCTGCTGGCCAGACGTTGACAAATCTCGCGCACGGGATTTCGCTTCATGAGCCTAGAAAGGTTTTTGCCTTAATAACGTATAATAATTTAGACACAACACACACAATCTGTCAAAACGCCCTGCTGCTGCACGATATTCCATGATCAACTCAATTAAACCGTCTGTATTTTTTCTTGCGTGCCCCGAATTCCTACGTGTAATAAAGGTTTTCTCTCTCTCGTAAATTATGCATTGGCTATGCCCGAGGTTTCGTCGGCCGGGCGGTGAGCACCTCGTTTCCCGCGGCGCGAGGGAGGGCCTGCTCTCGTTCCATGATATAACTCGCCATTTTAGCCTGGAAAGGCGCATCTTCCCTCCACCGCACAATTCATTAAGCAAGGCCCAGGAGATAATCTGGCGCCAGCTACAAACCCGCTCCTTTCCCTGCCCCAAAGTTTATTCACATATATTCAAAGAGCAGGTTGACCCTGAATGCAAAGAGTGTGGCGTCGACGCTACTTTAGACCACATTACATGGGGGTGCGCGGCCTATCCGCCACCCGCCGATTTGCTGCCAGCTCCATCTCTGGAGGAGTGGGAGGCCGTGCTGCGCTGCTCGGACCCGGCCATCCAGGCTCGGGTCACTGAGTGGGCCGAAGAGATCACCGACAGGACGCAACTGGCGGCCATCTGGCGCGGCCAGCAAGCAAACTAAACCACTTAAAGCCGATGAAATAAATGTTTTCCCATCCATCCATCCATGCATTGGCTTATACGAAAGGAAGTTTGCTTGAAAGTTAAACTATGACGTGAAGCGCGGGTCTACCTATAGCGTAGTGAAGCTTTCGCTTCAAATGAAATGCATGCGCGACGGGCCGCATGAGCGTAGGTCTAGTCCTCAGCTGAGGCATATCAAGATGAAAGCTGTCCCACAATGCCTTCATCCAATGTATTCGTGCCTTTTCTTAAAGTGCTCTTCAGCCTTTTAAAGATCATTGTGAACTGGTTGCCTGAAATATTAACATCTCAACGTAATCATATATTGAGCGTGCCTGGGTAACAAGACAAAGAACATGAAGTTAGCGCAGAAAACTAGGACTATGGAAGAAGACTCAACATGAGCGCTTCCTGGGCCCTCGTTTTTTGCGCTAACTTCATCGTGAGTCAGATTCAACTAACCCAACTTTACACCTATATTACAAACCAAGTGTCTAAAGATATATACATCCGACGTATCCATTCAATTCTCTGTGCAGGTACGTCCGCATTCCGTTTGCTACGCGTGCATGAAGCTCAGCTTTCGTGACGCTCTAGGAGGTGCTAAGAAGGTCTCGGCAATTCTTACGTCGTATTCCCACAATGACGCAGATCATTGTATTCACTCAAAGTTGTGTGCGGCGAGCACCGCTTGTCACGCGCACAGGTTGCAGGCGGCAGGCGACGCGACGTACTCCAGCAATACGCATGTATGTCCATTCACGATCGGACAGTTCTCGTTTCTACAATTAAATTATTAAATTGCCACCTCGATTTGCTCGTAACCTAACCGAGCTACTCCTAGCATCTGCGCTGTCTTCGATCCTGCACCGACCTCCGACGTCCTAATACACCTTAAAAAAACGAAGCACGGGCTCGCACAAAAAGTGCTCTCCTAATTCGTCCCGCGTGCTGAAGACATGGACATCAAGGGTGTCAAAACAGAACATCCGGCCGTGCACTTGCAGAGCACGCCGCGAAACAAAATTTTGTTCGTTCGTGTGCTCCGTTTTATTTTGGGGGCACTGGTAGGTTTACGCTATGCGTATGATCCGCTTCCGTACGAACAGCGATGTTCTTTAGGCGTTTAGGAAAGGACTGGCCAATTAAGTGCTCATCTGCATGTAGCTTCGTTTCTGGTTAAATGTCTCGTGCATGGAATTTACACTCATGTATATGTTCGAGGTTATAGCGTGAGCGGAAGATATGCGGTGTCGGGTTTCGGTAGCCGAGATAATCAAATAGCCAAGGAGTAAATTTGCAGTTTAACGCTGCTGTGCAATATACAACCGAAAGGCGTGCTGTTTTTCACGCACGATGCCAATTGCCCAATTTCGGGCAGTGTGCACACACGGCAAAAACAGGGGCTAAAGCTAGCCACCAGGGGACTCACGCTTGTCCAATTGTGCCAAGTTCCATTTTTTCCTGTAATTACTATCGAAACAAACCGTCACTTACGCACCCATTGAGAATCCCTTCAGAGTTTCGGGGCATTTTTTGCAGGATGTCGCGATTTTATGTGAAAGATATGTACAGACTTTTATTTAGCGTTGCCGTCTGCCTGATCCTATGACACTGCGATGCAATTTCTGCCGACACTTTGTCAGCGCCCCAGGTGCGGGTGACCGCTCTGATCAGTGGACGGCCTGCTCTCGTTCCGCAGTTCGATTCCCCCCCCCCCCCCCCCTTTCCATTCCTTGACCGCCACATGCCATTTCCTTGCCTGCTCTCACTGATATATAAAGGGGACAAATTGTCAAAGCTGGCAAACAATTACCGCACTTGCAAAAAAAAAAAAAAAAAAAAGAAAAAAAAGAAAAAAGAAAGAAAAAGACAATTTTGGGGGCTACAATGCACAGCTACAGCTTCGCATTGTAGGCTGGGCTTTGAAGGTAGAGCAGGCCAAGTGCGTGTCGCTGCCCTGCTCACGCCCCTTCCCCACCCTCACCTGGCTACCCAAGTGTCATAAGTTTACCAACCAACCAGCGCGCTGTGCGGAAGCAATCGCGGAGCCTTGCCAACCAATCGGCGCGCGGCGCGCAACTGCTGAAGTCTCGAAACATGCATGGGCCGTTCTAATCCCTCTCCCAGCGAGGCTGAAGTGCGAAAGTTCTAGTCGAGAGAGAAAGCAGCAAGGAGGCACTCAGGCAGGCGGGTGTCTGGATCAGGTCTCTGCTCAAATCCACGCTCAGACTTTGCCTAGGATTCTCATCCATCGGCTGCATCGTCCTTGGCCTGTTCAAGACGCCCCAACAAGCATTTTCTCCTGCGATAAGTTTTTCTAGAATTCGATATAACGCTAGGCGTTTGTGCCGATTGTCCTAATTTGCACGTTAATTTGCGTGTACAGTTGCTTTTCGTTTTTTATTATTTTTTTTTTTAGTTTGTTAATCTTCGCTGTGTTGCGATTCAAGTCAGTTCGCATTTTTGTTAATCCTCGCTTTCTGTTAACTGTTGCGATTGACGTCAGTCGTGTGTTGAATTGCGTGTTTTAAACAGGTTTTAAACTTCTCTACCTCTGTTAATCTGCGCTGCACAGATCAACATGAATCGGGTTTTGGTGGCCGGTGATTCAATGGTGAAATATGTTAATCAGTATTTTCCATCGCGTCCTGGTCTGGCTGTTGATGTGAGTGCACACAGAGGGATAAAGATAGAAAATTTGCTCTCGGCGGTAGCTACTCAGCTATTCGACATCGACGTTCTCATTATTCATGTTGGCACGAACAACACTCTTGAGAGTGTTAGCATGTGCATTGAGAAGTACCGTCGGTTGGCTAGCGGCATTGTCAAGAGCAAATCTTCGATGCAAGTAGCTTTCTCCGCCGTTCTCCCACGAGGGCAGAACGAGTATAGGGTTGCTGAAAGCGAAACTCAGCTGCACCGCACGAACGAGCGGTACAGGCAGGTAAACGCTGCATTACAGGAGCTATGCCGCGAGCGGGGTTTCCGCTTCCTGGGCGGCTTGGTTGGATGCTGGAGCAGCTACCTGAGCCGCGATGGTGTGCACCCGAGCCGGCAAGGAAACCAGGTGCTGGCGGAGTATCTCTACCAGGAGGCCTGCAGCCTGGCTGCTGTTGCTGAGAGGCGGTCCATTCAACAGAGGTACCAGGAGAGTCGGGTATCCACAAGTTGGACTGGCTGGGCCAAGCCAGCCAGGGAGGCCATGATTTGTGAGGCAGACTTTCCTCCTCTATATTCACCTATTTGTACTTTAGGAGTAGTAAGCAAGCAACCTGCAACTCCTGCTCCTGTCCAGGGAACAAACAATACTCCTTTGCAACGGGGCGGCACTGACCAGCTTCCAGCTACCCTTTGGGGAGCTGGCTTTGTGCTTGTTGGAGGTGTTCGTGTCCGGCAAAAAGGTTGTAAAGTTTGGACTACCTGGGACAGCCTGCCTTCCTCTGTGTCCCATGGCTCAGGTGTACCCGGATGGGGAAAGGCTGAGAAGAGGCTTGAAGGCTGTGTGCCTTTTACCAAGCCTATGACTCTCAGCCAAGGTGCAAGCACCACCTGTGCCAAGGTGAATGATGGAGCCTCACAGGTGTCGCACAAAAGCAGCCCTGCTGTGTGCTCTTCCATAGAGGAAGGTACAGTCAGTGCTCCTAAAGCAACTGTACCAAAGGCTGTCTGCAACCATGGCAACAGTGAGTGGGTACTTGTATCAAAGAAGAAGCGGAAGGCTGCGGCACTGTTTCGGCAAGGAAAAGGTTCAAGCTCTGCCACAGGCAGAGACACCAGAGTACTTGCCAAAACAGGTGCCAAGCCCTTGCAGCGTGCCACACCTTATTCTGCAGTAGTGAGGACAGTGCAGGCACACTTTTACAGAAATGCCTGTGCGCCTCCTTCTACTGCAGCATGCTGTGTGGACGGTGAAGGGCAAGCTAGTGACCTGCGCAGCATTGCCTGTGACAGCTGTGTGGCCAGCCACCACCAAAAAAATTGTGAGCTGGCAGACTTTGCAGCTGTTTTGTGCGGTGTTGTCGTAGAGGTTACTGGCTGCAAAAGCCGTGCACGATCACCATCTAAAGAAGGCCAGAGTGCATGCAAATGTGTCGTGAATACTAGCCTAATCAAAGCAAAGTCCGGTGCTGCTAAGCGGCGACGGCGTCGTTTGGCTGCTTCAGTACCTTATGGAGAAGTTGGCAATTTCAATGACCAGGCTCACTCGAAGGTGCAAAAGTCTGCGCATGAGGGTGGCACAGTGAGCAGTGCACAGCCCAGTGCTGCCAAGCGACGCAGACGCTGTCTGGTAGCATCTGCTTTGTGCAGAAAATCTAACTTATGTGATATGCCAGACAGTCAAGCTATCCAAAAAATAGAATCTCTTAAACAGGAAAGGGAGAGAGCAACTGGTGGCCTTGGTGACACTTGGCTAATTGATACCCCATCTGAGCATCTCCTGCCTTTAGCACCAGGCTGCCATAGTGAGCTTTGTGAAGATGTAACCCTTGCCCATGTTCATGCAACTAAGGCTTCTAACACAATATCTGGAGGGGGAGGGAGCAAAATTTGCCTGAATGGCACATTTGATAGTTTTGTTTCTTTTAAGGAATGTTTTGATGAGTGGTGTAAGGAGGGGAAGCATGTCGTTCATGTCGCTAGGTCAAACAAAAACCCCTTAGAGTCAGGATCTAAAGATTATGAATTTTTGAGAATTACTTATCGCTGTATTCATAGCGGTAATGCTAGGATACGCAGTACTGGAAAACGTCCAAACCAGTCTTACAACAGCATTGGTTGTGAAATGCTTGTTTCACTGGCTCTTCACAAGTCTCCATCTCTGCACTACAAAATAATTCAGCTGAAAACTGTGCACAATCACGACCTTAGTCATTACAATTTATACACAAACCAAAGACTTCTGAACAGTAATGAAAAAAATCAACTATGTGATCTGGTGAAATGTAACGTTGCTTCGAAAGAGTTCAAGAAACTTGTTCAACAAAAGACGGGTAAAACTTTAACTACGAAAGATGTAAACAATTTAAAACAAATTTACTCTGTACCAGTTCGAAATAAGGAGACTCACGGGCAAATGCTAGTTCAGCAGGTAGAAACTTTAATTGAAAGAAATCCAAACTGGGTCATTCATTACGAAAAAGACAATCAACATGAGTTGCAGTTTATCTTGTTCCAAACAAGTGAGATGCGTGAGATGCTGGAAAAATATCCTGATGTTATATTTGTAGATGGGACATATAAAGTTAATATTGAAGGTTATGTTTTGTACTCTGTTCTCATCGAAGATGGCCGTGGGCGTGGGCGGTGCGTCTGCTACGCATTCGTACAAAATGAAACCGCTGAAATTATAAGGGCCATGTTTGAAAAATTTATACAATTTAATCCATTTGTTGTATCAGGATGTAAGGTGGTAATGATAGATAAAGACATGAACGAAATGCGTATCCTCAGTTCTCTTCTTCCGAACAGCACAATTTTACTGTGCACATGGCACGTGCTGAATTGCCTCCATAGAAATATTAATGATAAAGCAAGAGGGCAACGAAAATTACTCCTTCCACTTGTAAAAGCATTAGTCTATTCTCAAACTCATCAAGAGTACTCTGACATGTTAGATCAATTGCGTAATGTAGCTCCTGCTGGATTCTTTTCCTATTATATGCAGCAGTGGGACTCGTGTAGAGAGATGTGGGTGCATGCTTACAGGAAAAGCCTTGTAACCCTAGGAAATAATACAAATAACCGAATTGAAAGCCACAATCAAAAGCTTAAAAGTTTCCTTCGTCCTGGTATGCATTTAGTGGAGGCTGTAGGAGGATTGATAGAGTATGTTGACAATGACGCCGCCTCTCTACAGTTTGCAAAGCTGAAGGAAATGAAGATTAATGTAAATGTAAATTGTATAGATGAATTTCAATTAGAACTGTCCCGTTGCTGCACATCAGAAGCTAAAGATAAACTGCTCGAACAATATGAAAAATTTAAGACTGCTAATTATCAAGTCAGTTCACTTCTCAACTCATTTAATGTGGCTTTAGGAAGTAAAGACTATTGTGTCAGTCAAAATCTGGACAGCTGTACATGTACTTTTTTCAACCAGTACGGCTTGCCTTGTTCGCATATAATGGCAGTCCGCTCATTTGCACAGGAAAGAGTACTCGATACAGCATGCATTCCTAGCAGATGGCAAAAGGAGCATTTTTTAAGTGAAAGCCCTACAGCTACGCCCACAAAGCCAGTAGTAACAAGTAGCATTCAGGTATCTTCACCTCTTAAGCTAAACACACCGCAAAAGATATTCTGCTGGGTGTACAAGGAGCTTGAGATTATGGCCAAGAGTGTCGCAAATATTGCATCCATGGGAAGTGAAAAAGAGGCGCGAGAAAATGTTTTGGCTATTAAGGCATTTGGAAGACAGCTCACAGCAGCATATGCACAGCAAAGTCAGGCTGGGCAAAATTTACAAGGTTTAACAATTCAAACAAGCCCAGCAGTTCAACAAACGAGCACCTTAAATACAGGAAGTAGCTTTGGGAATATTAAGCTTGTAATACCTGTAGTTAAGGCCAGAAGAGGTCGTCCAAAAAAAGTGAAAGCTACTAAGCGATTGTTTTCAGTACAGCAAAACAGGACAAGCCCACTAGTTCACCAACCAAGTCCCATAAATACAGGAAATAGTTATGGAAGCACTAATAAGCCTGTAGTACCTGCAGTTAAGGCCAGCACAGTGCGTCCCATTAAAGTGAATGGCACTGAGGTGAGCTCGACAAAGCAAAATACAATAGACCTTGCTTCTGTTAAAGCCGAGACGTTGCAAATTTATAAGCTCTATTCATTATGTGACAGAGATCTAGAGGCTATTGCTAGACATAGTTCACTGTCAGACAGTGTCATTAATGTTGCCCAGTACTTGATTCGTCAAAAATTTTCTTATATGGGAGGGTTTCAAGATGTTCTATTGGGACAAAGGCTACGTTTTTCTCAAGTGAAGGGCCCATTTGTTCAGATCTTGCATACTCGCAACCCAGATCACTGGCTTACTGTCACTAATGCATGTGCGCCCCCAAATACAGTATATGTGTATGATTCCATTGATGAAGATATACCCCCTGATGCCGTTAAACAGATATGTCACATATTAAAAATGCCATTTTCAACATTAACGATCAGCATCAAACCCGCTCAAAATCAGGGTACCACTTTGGACTGTGGCTTGTTTGCAATTGCTAATATGTATTACATAGCATCTGACAGAGATCCATCAGTAATGAATCTTAATCAGGGTATGCTACGGAGCCATTTACTAGAGTGTATAAAGAAAGGCACCATAGATGACTTCCCAGAAACTATTTCTTTAACTGTTCATGTGCGGCCAAGAATATTTGTGTATAACTTACACTGTGTCTGCAGGCAGCCACTGAATGGCCCAACGACTGGAAATATTAAATGTGGTCTATGCCTTAAATCTTTTCACAGGGACTGCATTCAAAAATTAAAAGGAAATTTAGATGGCAAGGTATTCTTCTGCTCACAGTCATGTTCAGCTAGCGCTAAGGAAAAACTCCAAATTATGAACTCATGAATTGCTGGATTACTCTTTTTAGCCCAAATGTTTCTCTCTTTCTCCTTTGTTTAAGTTCACAGCTAAGCAAATTACCCCCCCCCCCCCCCCCCCCCTCCCCACTTCCAAATAAAAAAAGAAAATTTGCTGCCGAGTTTATGCTTGCTCTGCTATCTCTTCGTTGCTTTTTTGGTTTTGCTGCTTGTTTCTGTTATTTCTTTCCAGGTTAACATGGCACTCCTTCCGCAAAGCTTGCTGCCTTTTTACCTGAAGTGGAAGTTTTCAAGGTCAAGTACACCACCTTCCCATCCTACCACGGTAATCTCACACTTGGCAATGTCCCGCTAATTATCACACCTTTGGTATCTGCAACAGTGCGCTTTGTACTGATGTATGCTGGCTATCAGCCTTGACAGCAATAAGCAGTATAAGAGGTGTTGCACTGTTGGCAATAATTCAAAATAGGATTTTCAAACTGGAAGATCACTTCATTCAGCATAACATTGTCAGCTGTGATGGGCAACAGTTAAATACAGCTGAGACAGGTTAGCTGCCAGGAACTAATATTAAACAGTTATCCTTTTACCCATTACTGGTCAGGTCTTTATTTCTTGAGAGATTTATAGTGTACTGGAAATAATATTCATATCAGTTTTAGTTTTTCGCAAATGCCATTCTCTTCATCACAACACCAACAGGAATTACGAGCCAAACTCGGGTGCATGCCAAGCCTGCAAGTACTTGTTGCACACCTGTCACAAGCTCAGTCCCTCACTGCTCCCTACCGGGTGCCTTAAAAAAGAGACCACGGGATAGCTGTGCCATTGTGCAACACACATTTGTTTGTGTGGCTAGAACTGTCTGCATCCACTCAGTTTCACTTCTGTCGAGTGTGGCCCGAAAGTCCTCGCACTGCAACACAGGAATGGCATTTTCACAAATTAAAAAATTTGTATGTATATTATTTGCACTGGGCCACAACAGAGAGTTTAGCAGTAATAGTTAAAAGGCTAGCTAATTAATATTTGTCAACCAGCCAGCCAGAGCGCAGCTATCCTCCTTCTTTCTCCTTTTTTTGCTTAGCCCATTTTTTTTTTTTTTTTTCCCGGTGGCACACAACATCCCCAAAAAAATATTTCTACCTGTGCCACTGCCAGTTAGCTAGTTAACACAGCTTAGCAGTAGTCTAATGCAGACCACAGCTGACAATGCTATGCTGAAGAAATTGCTCTTCTAACTAAAGAATGTATTTTTGACATTCACTGACAGTTGTAGCTGAAACAGTGAATAAAATATGGTGCATGTTGCAAGACAAAAAATATATATATGTATATATTAGGACAAAAAACTTATATACCTTGTAGGCTTTACGTAGGCTCACAATTAGCACAGGCATGATGCAGTGAGCATATTCTTAATGTTCTACTAAGCTCTATGTAGGTATGTATTATAGTTCCTTAGACCACCTCAAATTTGCAACAGCGAAAGATTTTGTACCTGTCCTCTGAATGCTCCTCCTGCAGGCAGATTAAAGGGACAGTGAGATGTTAACTAAGGTCAGGAAAAGCACATAAGCAACTGGCACATTATCACTCTGCATCAAGGAGAGAAAAGCCTCAAGCTCACCCCAGTGCACTAGATTGGGAAGATACTCAAGAAGACCTTTATGAGTTATCTTTATGGTGTTGTTAACGGCTGATGGGTATGAGTACTTCTAAAAGCATGCACATAACCTTTTCAACTCTTAAAGCACCTGTTGCAGACAAATTGCTCATGCTGGTAAGTATCTCAAGACTGTCTTTTAATAACAAAAGACTGAACTAGAGGAGGACTGGCACTGCTCTGTCTTTGAGTTCCTGTCCTTTGTATTTGCACTGCTTATGCTAAAGTATCACATAGTAATAACTAGCTCGACTTTCTGTTGAACTTGATGGTGCAACTAGCTCCCACTCTCTCCAGCAATGTTTACATTGACATTGTGCTGTTGTCTTGAAAGTTTGTAAGTATATTAAAAAATATATACAAAGCATTCATGCAAAGGCCCTAAAGTTGAGTACTGTAGGGCTCAACTTCAACCTGATTTCCTCTTTGCGTCATTTGTCGCAGTTCCTCATGCTTGGACACACATGCCTCATGCCTGGACAGCACTTCTTTCAAGTTCAAGTTTGCCATCTTACTGCCCTGTCCACTTCCTCGGCAGTCTTCCTCCTGAAAGTGGAGGCCCATTTAACTGCTGTCAATGATACTGTAATGCACATGACATGTAAAAGGCTGTACAGCACAAGGTTGTCACTTACCACAGTACCTTAAAATAATTCAGAGCCCTCTGCTACCGCACCTTTCAATGCAATAAGGCTAAAAGTCCCATTTTCTAGAAAACTCCAGCATCTGAATTGAGCTAAAAATCACGGGCATGGCTGGCAGCGGACATGGTCGGACACTGATCAATTGCAGGGTTCTGCGACATCATGCGACCATGTGATATGGCCGATTTGACAGAAGCTTCAGGCTTGTCATTTCATATAGCAGGACGAAGGCAATCCAACCCTCCAGGAACTTTGCTCGGGAAGCACAGCGCGGGAAGAACGGAGAACGAGGACAACACAGGGCTAGCGCTAGTCCTGTGTTGTCCTCGTTTTCCAGTCTTCCTGCGCTATGCTTCCTGAGTTAAGATGATTTACCAACCTACCCAAGCCTATTTCCTTCTGAGGAACTTTGCATTCAGAGTGGGACATCCCGACTCAAGGCCACGCAAACATGTCTGTATGTTTTTGTTAAGCGAGGCTTTATATCTATGCTAGGTAGTCTTTCACATAATATAGTAGCTTATTACTATACAAAGAGTATGTATGAGATAGCAGAAGAGGAAATTAAGAAATTACTGATTAAGGGTGTTGTAAAGTGCATAAGCAGGAATGTAAGTTCGCAAGAGAAGCTGCAAACGGGACCTGTTAATGCTGTCATTATTGTACCCTTCTAGGCAAAATTTAAGTGGATGCCTCATTGTTCTTTTGTCTTCAGTCTTTCATTCCCTCCTCCATCCCTTCCCTCAGAGCATAGTTCAGGTGTCCACAGAAACGTGAGACAGTTACTGTGCCTTTCCTATTCTTCGATTCTTTTTTTTTAATTTTTTTTTGCCAGTGATGAATGCATTGCCTAGATGATGACAATCCTTCTTGTCGAAACGCTGGCTAGCAGACTGAGGCTCCCCATACCCTTAAAAATTTTAATCTGCTCCATCCCAACTTCCTGCCTATTCCCAAAAACTTAAATGAGTGTGTAATTGTTGGGTTCTTTGCTATGAGTACCAAATATCTTGTGTTATGGTCATTCTACTCCTGTAAGTACTTGTGTATCAATGTGACAGTGTTAATGGTCCCGCTCTGCAGAAAATCTGTCAGTACTGTAGACAAAAAATCATAGACATGCATCTGGTACATGTTAAATGGGAGATGGCATAGCCAAGCATTGATCAGCCTGTGGGTTGTATGATGTCTTGAGACCACATGACATAGCCAGGTTGGTAGTAGCTTTACGGAGGGAAGGACAGGAATCAAACCTGGAACTGTTGGATGCCAAGTCAGATGTGCTACCCCTAGGCCTTACAACGATGTTTGTATGTTTTGGTCGAAGCGGGCTTTATATCTGTGCCGAGTGACCTTTCACATGATGCTTACGGCTGCATGCTAATTAATGAGTATGTGTGAGATAGCAGAGGCACAAAATTAAGTGAAATTAAGCAAGTAGCAAAGTGCCTGTGCGCAAACTGCAAACCGAGCCATAGAGAGGAACGATTAGTGACGTTGAGTCACATTTTTACAGGCAGTGTTGATGTCCCCTAAATTCCTTTTTACTTGCTAGCCAATAAATGCCATGTTTGTGTTTTACTGTTTCACATGCCTCTGCGTCATTCGCTGCATTTTCCCACTGTTCTCCAAATTCCTTTTGACTGCAGGTCAATAAATGCAATTTTGTGTTTTTCCTTTTCAACATGCCTCTGTGCCATTCCCTGCATTCCCTGCCTTGGCGGTCTTCAGCCTGGTCATCTATTGCTTTAAACCGGTAACTGCCAAAGGAAGAAAGCTTGCAAAAAGGTATTCATTAAACTGCAAGACTACAAGAAGGAAACTGATGCATGAAAGCAAACGAAGCAAAGATTTGTTTTGCTGAAAAGGAATAAAAGCATTAGCACAGCTCCACGTATGGAAGAAATGACGACATTAACACCAAGCTAGATACACAAAAAGTAAAACCCAGAAAATTGCACATGCATGGGTAGAACACTATGAAGACTCTTAGAAATAATAGCAGCAAAAATTAAACACAGAGATGGCGATAGTTATAAACATTAACAGCAGGGCCGTCATGAAGAAAACTCCGGCTTGAGTTTACACTTCTTACAAAGGACATAGAAGTAGCTGTCCTTAAAGAAACATGGTTACGCTCCAGCACTTAGTTTTCTGAGAACTGCGACACAAAGGATGAAAGAGTGTGGGGCATTACAGTGATCAACGAAACTTCAGAAGGCCTGACATTCTGCCCGAGAGGCTATTCTGCAAGTTCAGTGCAAATAGTGTGGCATAAGGTGATCCCTTGCAAAAAAACTTGCAATTCCCAGAAATTGGCAAGAGTGAAAAACCTTTTGTCAGCACTGCTAGCTGTACTGTTGCAATGATAGTAAAAGTGGCTGCCAAAATAAGCATGACATGCCCTTTATGAAGTGTTCCGCTGAAGTATTTTTTCCATATAGCCTCCACATAATGCACTGAAATCTCCTTTTGGTCAGATCCATCATTGTGCAATGATGTCTTCGTATCCTGCTTGGAAACAGGAACCATATCAGCACTCCCTCCTCGACTTCAATAGATTGGCCAATCTTTTTTCATTCATTTAACAATCCCTCCCTTTTCCTCACAACCAATCCTTTATTATTAAGAAAAAAACAAAAGCACCGGCACATTTAGCTATGCACATTAAAATGAGGATATGAAGCCTGACTAGAGAAAGTATGCAATGCGCAGAACAAACGAGTTGGCTTGGATGGCAAGGGAGGACTTTTACATTCACAAATATTACAGTGCTACAGCAAAGATTCACCTCTGCATGCAATGGAAATTTACTTCTTGGAAGCAGCTTTGTTCAAGTATGCAGGAAACGTTTTTGTAATCTGTGTGCTATTGTTATATGCACACGCAATATGTTTGGTAAAATTGGCACCTCCTATTCTCATAACCATCTGATGTGACCAGATTTGGCACACACATCACAGTAGTGAACCCAGTTGCTGTGATGGAATAAACAGCATTTGCAATGTGCATTGTGGAGAGCATTTTTTTTTTAGACATGGAATTGACAGAAACTAGATGATCTCGATTTTTTACATGCAAATGCTGGATGCTGTGAGCATTACTGCAAGTGGATTTACTGTGATCTACAGAGAGTGTGGTATGAAGAGCGCCATCTCTTTGTCTCAGGTTTGTGCAGGAAATACTGCAATAGCGCACCTAATTTTTCCACCCCGAGCTACAGTGATAAAAAGATCCCACCATGGGAATCGGCAGGGGCACACAAAAGGGGCTTTCAATGTGAACAACAGTCGGTTACGGGTCAAGAATGCAGCGGCAAAATTCTTCAAAGGAAGCCCTTCGACCAATGACATCAACTGAGAGGAACCTTCCAGTAACCGAGTTTTTTCTCTTCTCATGCCAGCAGGTGACAAGGGGTGTTGTTTTGACGATAGTGTTCAGTGCCTTGAACAAATGAAAGGAAGAACTTGCCCAGCCTATGGTGACACTGAAAAAATTGATTCTACTGGCAGGAGGGCCTTCTTACAGGGGTATTTGGCACAGCATTCTTGACATTTAACTAATTATAGTACTGTAATCAGCACGCCAGGCTAGAGTGCTGCAGCAGTATGCAGTGGTGCTAAGAAAGTGTTATCTTGGCTCAGATACTCTGGAACTGGCACAACGCAGTTGCCAAGGCAAAGAGTACGCCTATGCACCTTAGGTCTCACCCCATACCCCACCTGACCCGAGCACCTGATAAAAATACGAGGTGTGACACAAAAAAAACGAGACTGGTCCAATAAATTACTGCACTTTTAGAATCAGTTCTCTGTGACATTATCACCTTCAAAGTAGTCACCTCAGCATTCACACACTTCTGCACTTCTGCCATTGCTGGTAACAGTTCTGGAACGAGGTTTTTGGAAGGCCCTTCAGGAGATTCTCTGTTTTTGCCTGAACCTCTACAAATAAGACAAAATTGGTTCCCTTTAAGCAAGATTTAACTTTAGGAAATAAAAAAAGTCACATGGAGCCAAATCTGGTAAATAAGTAGGATGCTCCATCACAGCAATGTTTTTGCTGGTCAGAAACTGCTTGACAGATATGGTCATGTGAGCGGGTGCATTGTCCTATTGCAACAGCCATCCATCACTCCAAAACTGTGACTTTTCTTTGCTAATTTAAGTATTTTTAGTGCATGAATAGGGGAGGTGTGTGGGATGATGTCAGCAAAGCAGTTGTTGCCAACTCAACTCTTTTTTCAAGCTACACACTTGTCTCGTTTATTTTGTCACACCTCATATTTCCCTTTATTTACGCGACATGGTGGCGTTTCAGCGCTCTAGAAAGGTGTGTTGATGACCATACAAAAGTATGGGGACTCACCTGCAGTGCAGTCTATGTGTGCTGTGTGCACACAGGTGGGCTTGAACACACCTACTCTATCTTATCCACATTTTAACAAATAGCCCAGTTGAAAACAGCCAGTTTTAACAAGTAGCCCAAATCGGCCAATTGAAAGAAACCATAGTCTAGAAAGTCACAAACTACTAAAAAGAGAGAGAAGATGAAAGTTGCAGATTACAGCAACGAAAAAGGCAAGGTTGCAAATAACAAAATCCCATCTTCCCTGTTGATTACCCAAATCATGTCACGTCGTTTCATGGACTACATACTGCGATCCAACATTGCATCAACAGCTTTTTAAAACTGTACTTGGTTTCTCTCACTTATAACCAGTTATAAACATAAATTTCAGGCATCATGGAGTGTTCATGTTTGTAAACAGCCCGAAACACTCAGCGGAGCTCCCGTAAAATGTTGAGTCATCTACTTTGAAGGCAGATTCCTGCGTAATTTTTCAAGTCAAGTCGCAAAAGGGTGCAGCCATTCGCGGTATACTGCAGCAGCTATTCCCATTTCGAGCTGTTCATCAATTCGCTCTCGCCTAGCATCTAATCTGCTGCACATTTCAGTTGGTAGACCGACTGCCGGGGACAGGTGGTGATCCCGGTTTCAAACCCCGGATAATGACGAAATTTTCAAGCACCAAGTTTCTGAAAAAACTGAACGGCTTTGATTTGCAGCCATATGCATACTGAGCCAAACTGTACATACATACTACTGCAAGTACAGAACTGCACACCTGAGAAGACTTGACCGAAGGGGCTGATATAAGAAACTCGCAAGCACACAAACCTCACAAGTACACACACTGCCCCGCTTGTATACAAACGACGTGAACAAACCATACCTCCTAGTTTCGAGGGGCACAAGGAAAGTTTACAGCTATGCGCAAATTTTGCGATGAATGACTGATGCAATAAAGCCATTGTGAATATTTTTTTTATAACCTTCAGTAATACTAAGAGAATCTTACCAATACATTCAATGCGGGAAGCGTTTTCGATGTCATCAGTAGTAATATGGTGTATGGCCCCGCAAGATGACAGCAAATGCAAACATCTCCGCCGCCATTTGTAATGCATCCCGCAGTGAACGTAGCTTGCAGCAGTGCAGCATTTTGTTAACTAAAAAAATAAAAAGAGGGCAACTGCAAATGTTAATATTGTACTTTAAAAATTAAATTGAAGGCTTTAAAGGTGTGCATATATAGTCTGTTTTAGTTTTCGTCGGTTGCGCCATCCACTGTTCATGGCATGGCAGCTATGACACTGAGATGGCAGACGACGCGGCCTCAGGAGACACGAGATAGTATACAATTTCGATGTCTCAGGGAATTGCAGTGAGCAGAACATCCGACCAAACCACGCCGAAGCGTAGCTATATATTATCCGTAAAGCTTTAGTGTAAGCAGCTCTGGGTTATATGAAATGCGAGTAAGACTGGAGGGTCGCGTCCCCGACGACCTCTGGCGCTGTATGGTTATACACAAACACAACACACACACAAGAGAATTAAACAAGTGTTGTGTTTGTGTATAACCATGCAGCGCCAGAGGTCGTCGGAGTCCTATAGAACTAGCCCGCTCGCAAGTTTAGCGTGTTGCACAATTAGAGGCGCGATGTACCTCTCCCAGCCAAACCGCGGCATCCTTGCAGTTCAAATTTTGCACAGAAATGGTATTTTGTTGCTAGTATATTTTAATACCAAATCTGTTTGGGGTACATGCCTGATTCGATCAAAAGAAGTCAGATGTTCTCATCTTAAGCGGCGGCGACGACGGCAGACGAGCCGCTACCCCAGCGATGGCACTGGTGGCGCTACCTCATGCTGCTTACAACAACTCAAACCTTCTGCCAGAAACGTTCGCCCCCTCTTTTCCTGCTACAGAGTTGTTGTAGCAGCATGAGGTGGCGCCACCAGTACCATTGCTGGGGCAGCGGTCATTGCCGCCGCATAAGATGGGAACAACTGACTTCTTTTAATCGAATCAGGCAAGCACCCCAAACAAATTTCATATTAAAAAATACTAGCGACAAAATGCCCTTTTTGTGCAAAATTTTAACTGCGAGGATTCCACAGTTTAGCTGGGAGAAGCATTCTACATCGCGCCTCTAATTGTGCAACGCGCTGTATTACTACGGAGGGTCGCGGCAGTGCGCGCGGTGTACGTATACGTGCGCGCCGAATCATTAGAGCACATACACACAGTGACACATATACTACAGGAAGAACAGGATGCTTGGGCATAATAGCGGGTGGAATATATCACGAAATGAGCCGTGGTTATTATGCAAAATAATAATAAAGAGCTAAAATCTTTCGTTAATTCATGCTGGTTGAACCACACCTGGCACATCTGCCCCATTCAGCACTGGAAAATATTTACTTACTGCCTCGTTCCAATTTGATTTCCCAGATACACTTTTTTTTTTAAGAAAAAAAAAAAAACTGCAGAATGATGTAGGGATGTTTTCAGTATGCAAACGGACAAACAGGGGGCTTCTCTGCATGTCGACTTATGTTACTGTAAAGCCCACCCCTTATGATTTTTTTTTTTTATGTGCTTGATATATCCTCTTCACTGGCTGTCGTGCTGCATGTATATTACGTGTGCAAAATCCGGCAAAGCAGCGGTAGTGATCGGTTAATGTGATATATGATAAAAACGATCAACAGTGAAAATTCCTAACTGGAAATTTTGTGACTATATTCTGCAATTTAGTGCAAAGGACGAGATTGCTGCACATATTGGTTATTTTAATGTAAAGTGCTTGCCCGATTAGTGAACCGCATGCAAAGGTGATGACAAGACCTCCGCTCATACACACATGCTTCATCTATGTCAAACAATGAACAAGAAGCAAATCAGCAGTGGAGCGCATCAATCTGCTAAAATTGTCAAAGAATTCTTCAACTATAGGTAGCAACATTAGAATAACAAAACTGGTATGTCAGTTGTATTAATGCTTGTGTTACATAAGTAATAGCTGATCTTTTCAATGTTATAATATGCTGTTATAAGTTGACAAATAATATTGTTATGCTGTATTATAAACATGAATTTAACATTACAAAGAAAAATTGCTTTGATATATAGTGTACTCCACATTATACGGTTTCAATAATAACTATAAAACAACATAATAAAAATATACTTCAAGCAGTACAGGTTGCAGAATTTCGCCGCTTTCTTTATTACCGCAAATACATTTTTAAATAAAAGTATAATTTGCACCTAAATCTCTTAAATTCTGCCTGAAACAGAGCGCATGCACAAATATATATATAATTTTGTTATAAAGGTTTGCTTACTATACCACCCCTCTTTTTTCTGTTTACATGAACAATCAAGGAGAAGGCTTCTGTACTCATTTTCACCAAATCTTATATGAACCACCTGGTCTGATGACATACGTTTAACATCACAAGTAAAGGCTCTTAATGATGGCATGGTATGTTGTATGCTTGGCTCTATGCATATGGTATCCATATGGACGATGCATCGAGTTGCATGTTGTTTAGTGTTGTGCAGTTCATATGTCACTATGACTGTTGTTGCACTCTAGCTGCAAATTTTCTAGCTGTTTGACTGGAAATGTCAATTTTCCATCAGGAAGTAAAAACATTCCTGATCAACAGGTTTTCCAGTGCAATATATAATTCAGCTCGAAAAATATGTCATTCTGGAAGAAATATATATGGTTTCTAGCTGGAAAGAAGTGATCTTCAGTTCAACAGTCCAGCTGTAAATGGGGCTCTTTTTTATTATTTTTTCACTAGGCAATTCAAATCAATTGAAAGCAATTCATGTTTATTCTCAACATTTCATTTACAGACTCTCTGACAGAAAGCTGTAGAGACAGCTTAAGGACGAGGTCAAGGAAGCAACAGAATTGTTCAAAGAAGTTTCTAGCAAAGACATTCAGCTTTGCATGCATATAAATGAAAAATGAACCAAAGTACTGACAATATGCAACATTACTATATGTACAATAATATAGAAAAATGCACAAAAAAGTCCCATTTTTAGGTTGAATGAATTAGGTATCATATTGCACAATAAAATAGAAAAACAGGTCACTCTAGAAACATATTGAACACAAAACTTTATGTGTGACTGTCATATGACAGGGATTGGAAAGATAGTAAAGAGTGAAGAAGGTAATTAGTTTGGTAATGTATCATCCCTTTTTCATAGGCACATGTTAAAAATATTGAAACATAGTGCTTCCCCTGATTGGGTCATTAAAAATTGACATTTTTCATAAGCAAAGTCGAATTGATAAAAAAGATTGTAATGATATTCACAGTTTGAT
Organism: Amblyomma maculatum; assembly: GCF_055883805.1. Classification (NCBI taxonomy): domain Eukaryota; kingdom Metazoa; phylum Arthropoda; class Arachnida; order Ixodida; family Ixodidae; genus Amblyomma; species Amblyomma maculatum. The sequence goes on from NC_139348.1 coordinate 10,200,246, forward strand.
GCTGAATGCATGATAACCTCTGTTGAAGGATGCAAATACAATACATTGTTTATGCAACTACGTAGCACCAAACATTAGAATGATGTTACAAAATTGTTAACTTGCCTGAAGGTTGCCTAACGTTCTGTCACATAGTTGTAACATTCAAAAGAAACATTATATTATTAATAACTGCCAAATATTATAATAATGTTATATAATGTTTTATGTTGCATATTGCAAACATTACTTTAATGTTACAAACAAATGTTATTCTAATATTGTCTGCTAAATATTAAATAATATTTGGATCATAAATATATAAAGCAACATAGAATATACATTTTGAACACTAAGTCCCAGCACTTTTGGCCTTTTTCTTCCAGTAACCATGTTTTTTCAATAACATATTTCTTTTCAACTAGAGCTTTGAAATTATGCCTGCCGTAGAATGAAAGCAGCCCTAATATTTTGTTAGAGAGTTTTGATTATTATTCATTCGTCACTATGACTCCTTGCACACCCATCGGCTATGGATATAAAAGCATGACTCTAAATGACTTGTTCAGAGGTGAGTGTAGAAGTTGTGCTGTTATATGTAGTTGTGCTGTATTGTGGTCTTTGCAAAGCGCGCAAGCTGTGTACCATCGTGAGCGGGCCTACATGCTCGGCAAGGTTACTCTACACTTTCACGAATGTTACATTTATGTTGCATACAAGTTAGATTTATATTAATTAAATGTTTATCAACACATTATACCAGCCTAATATGTCCCCTATTGCTAAAATATTTCAAATAAAGACACTGATAACATCAAAATAATGTTCAAATGAAACAAAAATGTTACATTGCTCCAATATTTTGGTGCTCCCTGGGAAATAACTTTCTTTTCTAGACGCAGAAGTGTACTTGGTGTCTATTATTAGTAGTTGCCCCCCATATATCAGCGTGCAATAGTTAAGGTGGGAACAGAATATGACATGGCAAAGTTCTATAGGGGTCAAAAAGAGATATACCAGGTCTGAAAGATGGTGCGAATCAAAAATATATATCTTGGAGGCATAGTATTCTATAGGGAACATGGGACAATGACTTTCTTTCTTGACCTGGCTGCAAAATGGGAGCTAAGAGGTCATATAATGCAGGCCTTGAAAGCACTGATTCAGGTTGAATGAACCCTTTAATAGTAAAGTCACGATCGGACCAGCAATATATATTGCTGGTCCGATCATGACTTTATATTGACTATATAAGGGTCTTTACTAAATCAGTATAATTGTGATGATATATATGGCGCAGATGTGCTGTCTATTATAAATGGCTTAATAAATATATATGTGTTGCTGCTTTATAAAAATAAAACACTCTAAAATACCTTCCATCTCTCTCAAATCTTTATGCGCAATTTTCTTTCTTTTTTTTTTTCGGCTATAAGATTTTTTTTTACATCTCGTGGAAGCATACCTCAAGCATGCATACACAACAATCGAATACAACTGAGTTTGATTTCATGTGAAAACCAAAGCCTTGCAAGAACACAGCATCACTTTCCGCTGTTTGTCATCGAAGAGGCAATCAACGAGAAATGCACGCGACAGCCAAGTGAAGCAAAGGCGTTCCGCATTCATGCACTAATTCTTGCCACCGCATGCCTCGCACTGCACAATAATTGTTGTGAACGTCAGGCCGTTTCGTTCCTTCCGTACTTCTCGCTGCCCATTTGCTCTCCGAATGAACCGCGCCACCTTCTTTCCACATTCCTTTGTTTTCTTTGTTTTGTTTTTTTCCTACACACCGCATGCTTTCCCTCACAGCTCCGAGGCCTACGTAAAGTTAGCTTCTTAGCACAGCTGAAAGTCTAGTGGTAAAGCCAGTTTAAGAAAACTTTGCCTCGCGATTTTGTATCGCGCGTGCGGCGATGTCATTTCATGGGAAGTACGTCGCCGCTGCCAGATACTATATATAACCGATTCTTGTCAAAAATGTCTTTACTATAAAAGTTCAAATATTTACAGTCGTCTACTGAACATGAATTGGGACTTGAGTTTTACAATTAACTCCGAGTTTGCTACAGCGAGGTTACTGTTATCACTTCAGTTCAATTGGTCATTTGGTCGGGTCGGATGCGAATTTTTTTTTTTATTTCAAGGTGAAATTAGAAAGCAAGAGCTAGGCCTGTTTATCTTAAATTGCTTGAAACATACCAGTCCCATTAATATTTTAAATAGTATATTTTCCAAGTGCTGTACTGGAAGCTAGCTTCATTTTCGGCTGCAAATATAAATGAAGTAATTGCAGTACGCAAACTGGTAGATTACTGCTTCATATCTTAACCATAAAATGAATAAATGAGCATTATATATTTTCCACTTGGCCACAACAGCTTGCACAATTGGTACTGTTCACGCCATGGACATTTCCGCCAGGGACATAAGAAAAGCAGCTGCTGTGGAAGAATAGAACCTCAGATAATATACTAGCCGGTATTTGAATACAAATAATCTCATATTTAAGGAAAAAAAAAATGTGCTGTATGAGCTGTATAACTGTCCCCGGCTATTAATCTAATTACTTTCTTTTGAAGCATTAGTACCTTATTAATGTTAGTGCTTTATGTGATGGTCCAGACCAAATGGCAATAGTTAAGATAAGATTGAAATATTGTGTTGTAGATTATCAACTTTAGATTTGGAGAAAACTCTCAGTGACACCTGCAAAGGATGCCAACAGACTGTGACACTTTCTTTGCAATATATGTAATCTGTTCTGTTCCTTTCATATGTGCATCAAAAATAACAGCAAATGATTTAAAGCTGTCGATAATTTCTATTGTATTATTAAGTTTTAAGGTAAGTAAAATGAGTGCTGATAAAGTTCCTTTAAAGTTTAAAGGTCAAAAGAAAACTGTTTTAAATTTCTTACTATCGACAATTAACAAGTTCATTTGATATTAACCATCTGTTTAATGACTGAAGAACAATGTTCCCTCTTTTTAATAGGTTACCTGTGGATGAGTCAGTAAGAAAAAGCTTGTATCATCAGCTTACAGAACATTGAAAGCAAGTTTATATAACCATATCATTAATATAAGCACTAAAAAGAAACGGACCCAGAGGGCTACCCTGGGAAGCTCCACATTGTATAGTTTTTAAACCAGACAGGTTACCATCAGTACAGACAGCCTGTTTACGCCGACTATATGAGAGAAACAGATTAAGAAGAGAGCCGCGGATGCCATACCTTTTAAGTTTATGAAGTAATATGTTATGACTGAGGAGTTCATGCATTTTACCAAAGTCTACAAACATGCCTAGCGTTGTGTTCTTACATTCAAAACCCTGTAAAATAATTTCATTTTGCAGCAGCTGAGCAGATTCAGTGGACCATCGTTTGCAAAAGCCGAACTGATTGTCATTAATAGTAAAGAGTGTTTATCGAAGAGTTCTCAGTTTTTTTAACTATAACTTTCTCTAGAGCTTTTGAAAAAAAACAAAAACGGTCGAATGAAAATTGGTCGGCAGTTATATATTTCATTCTTATCTCCTCCCTTAAAGATTACTGAAACCTTGGAAGACAGGAATGAACGGCTCAGAAATGACGAAGACACAATTCATCATTCCTTTCCTTGAAGGAATAACCAAACAAATGAGTGCTCACCAAGCATATCGTTGTTTGTTGCCATATGTGCCCCTATCCATTTTTGTGTGCTGTCATCCTCTCATGCAAAACAAAACTGTTCAATCTGCTAAATTAGTGAGCTTCATTTCTTGTCATATGGAACAAATAATTTGTTCTCAAATTGCTTCACATCAACACATTCTGGCAGTTGACCTGTAGCTGCCTGGCTGTGCCAAGCAGCCACTACCTGACACAGAAAGCTTGATGCAAGAACCCTCCTGCACTGGACATAATTATATGCTGCATCAAGTGGTGAACAAAGCTCAGTGTTTCTAAATGCAAGTTACCAATTAGTACTATCGATATTATCATATACATTCTGTCAGAATCAGTAAAACTGTACGCTCTAGAACATGCATGGCACAGTGAAGTGAAACTGCAATTCCATCTTGCCTCCCATATATGACTTTGCTTTTTTTCATTTGATGTGCGTATGTCTATATATAGTTCAATCCACATGGTAAGTATAAGTATTTAAATAGCACCTCAACAGCTCAGTGACTGGGCGCTCGACTGCTCTATCCAAGAATATGGGATCGAATCATGGCTGTGGAAACTGCTTTTTGGCAGCAAGAAAAGCAAGGTGCCCATGTGCTCTGCGATGTCAGTGCACAGGTGGTAAAAATTTACAAAGCCCTCCACTACAGCATGTGGCATAGCCCGAGTCCCTCTGGGATGTTAAAGCTCATAAACCGACTCAAACCTATTACTAAGAGCAATTTTAGTACGCTCAAATCAATGTGCTTGATATGTCCGCCATCTTAAATGTATGTCAAATTCAGCTGCCTGTGAAACAGCGTGTATTAATATGACTACAATGCAGATGTTTTAAAACACTAAATATCTCAGAGTTTCTTTTAGGCAATGAAAATGTACAACACAGCATGCCTCTCCAGGGCATGCAAGTTTCAAGTTACATATCATTAGCATAACCACATTCACTATACAGGATAAAGGCCTCTAGTTTCTCTCCAACTAACCCTCTCCAATGTAAACTATGCTTTATCCCTACAGGCTGTCTACTTCCTAAGCCCACCTGGCTATCTGGGTCACCTTGGTAATATATATTTTCCTAGAATTCATTCCTTTACAACTAACTGCTGAATACCTTGCCTTTGACTTCCCGCTTGTTCACTAATCCACTAGGCTCTCTTCCTACCTTTGCTTGTGGTGTTCTCTTCCTTGTCCCTGTCCTGTGTGCACTGGTAATTTTCCAACATTCAATTTCAAGTCTTTTTGTCATCCTCCAAGTTTCTATCTTATCAGTGGTCACAAGCAAGGTATCATGCTTGCCTTTTGAGACATATAGATTACCTGCTAGTGCTGATTTCAGTGGGAATATACTTGTCAGATGCACTACACTAGCATTACAATAAATGTGCAACTCACAATAGTTCACATTATTATTTTAGACACATCAAAAGATTATCACAAGCAGAGCTTAAAGTCAGGGGGGTGTTGCGGCGTCCAAGAACCCTCACCAGTTTTTACGAGAGGTCTGAGACTTGAATATATTGGGTGTCCAGCACTGCACGAATATGAAGCAGGTGCAACCTTTTATTCTTCTCAGTGGCAATCAGAGAATGCTTATGATTGTTAGAAAATTTTGCAGCAAGTTGTTTTAAGAATTATTGCTTTGTTTTAGTAAGAATCAGAATTTCTAAAATCTGCAATGAAGAAAACAAAGGTCAGTCCCTCTACACAGAGGCTGGAACTAGTTAAGTTATTCTACACACATACCATCTCTTCGATTTTGCTGGTTCAGTGCACACTGTGTTTTAGGTGCTGGCTGAGCAAATTGTCAATATGCTTACACAATATTATTCAGATGTTGTACTCGTCACCAGTCAAACAGACCAAGCTGGTAGTTCTTACAATATTTCTTGCTAATTGTCAATGGGTTCACTTGAAGTGTAAAAATTATAGAATATATTTTTCCTACCTAGTTGATTTTACATTTAAAGTGCGATTAAGATTGTGCTTCCTGTGTAAAGTGTTTTAAAGAACATAGCACTCTCGCTGCTCCTATAAAGTTTACTCAAATACATTTATTTGCAAAATTTCTATTTAAACTTATTTACTCTTATAAAGTTTTCTTCGCAACCAGACAGTCAGAAATTCAGTTCTCGATGTGAACTGTGCTACAAGATAGTGGTTTCAGGAAACAATATTACATATGTTACAAGTGCTAACGCTTTGTTGTTTCACTATAAGCTGCTTTATGTCACATATTGTTTGTCGATCATGCTTGCAGAGCACAGGGATTAATTTTTTCGGGTGCATGTCATAAAATGATCACGAAAACCTCCTTCGTATATAATATGATCGTATATAATATGCTCGAATTTCTAGAGTACCCTCTCTGACAGAGCCAGACTTTAAGCACTGAAAGTAATTCATTCATTTCAAAATTACTTTTGCTAAAGTGAATAACTGCTGTTTCTATACATCATATCATGCACTCCCGGTACGATGCTAAGAAAGCAGTAATGACATATGCGGCAAGCCTGTCCCACAGTGATGGATGAACAAAAAAATACAGAATTGAGTAGAACTGTGTGTCCAAGGGTCACAACCATTCTCTAAGCAGGTACATGTAAGGCGTCGAGGGTCCATCGAAGCGACAGCGGTGCAAAATGGTTGAAGGTCAAAACTAGTTGAAAGTGCGCAGTAACACTCACTGTTGCATACTGGCTATAGGCACAGTGCCGCTTTGTTACACTTGTCATCATGGGCGAAAAAGGAGTTGGGGGGGGGGGGGGGGAAGAGACAGGCGGAAATGTTCATGGTGTGAAAATTACCCAGCGCAAGCTGCCATGGTCCCGCGAACATGGAATCTATAAATCATATCATTCAGTGGCTTAGAACGGTGGAAGCAGCTCGCCGCGAGAGCAAGGCACCGAGTTTGCCTCTTATTACTTCTTTGAGTGCAATGAATGTGGCGAGTGTTTGACCATGATTCTGTTTTTGTTGTTTTGTTGCCATTGTCATATTTTTAATAGCCTGTTATGTAGGAAAAGGAGAGGGAATAGTTTCACTGGATAGAATTTGGCGGTAAGATGAAAGAATGTGCTCTAGTGTCTGGGGAAAAGTTTTGTTCACAAGCTTTACTTAGTTTCTATACGGATGAAATCCAGACAGTAAATGAGAAGGAATTTGCTCTGCAGAGGTAATTGTAATGTTACTACTTTTTGGGAGCAGTAATTAGTAATTTCATTACATTTTTAACACTGCTTGCAAGTAATTGGTAATGTAATTAAACTGCTTTTGAACAGTAATTTTGCCAAGTATGGTGCCAATTTAACCCAGACAAAAATAAAAAGATACCATTATGTCTATTAGGAATGAAGTAGATTAAATAAGACATGCCAGCTGGACTTGTGAATGTAATCATGTAGCTCAAATGGTTTTTCTACTTCTGATTGGCAATCACATTGGAACATTCAATTAGAAGGCCCTGTTGAACATTCAATAAACAAATGTTGCAACTTAAACTGCTGTGTAGTTTGCATAATTTCTACGACCACAGCAGTTGATTAAACGAAGTAACTTTGATCCCTGAAGATCTGCTACTAAGTAGGGTCCAATGTGCGAGGTCCCAAAAAGAAAAGATTGTGTCAATTCTTCCGGTATATATGTAGGTTCGTATGGTTTATGTGTCATATGCATGCTTGCCTGTCGCCTGCTTGGAGCTGCCATTTCAGGTCAGTGCCGGCAGAATAAGCATTAAGATTGGAAGCCTTAGCTGAACTGCCCAACTGGAATGTTCAATTTAATCAAATTGGAGCTTCGAGTCTGTTCCAAAAGCGTGTTTAGAAACTGATTTCCATGGAAATCATTTTTTTTTTTTTTTTCACACAAGAACAAGCCAAAAGACTGCACTGCACTGACTTGACAAATATCTAAAAGATGGCAACTTTATTGAAATATGGGCGGAGAGGCTCCGCAAGAAGGGCTGAGTTATTTCAGATACAAGGCATATACTGCAGAGTACAAGTGCACCTTCCAAAAACAGGAGTCTGCATTATGTCCCGTTTTTGCTGACCTACCAACATAGCTTGATCAGCCACACTGCTGAGCCACAATGCAAACCCAATTCGCGCTCATACATGTAGTTTTATGTAAGTACCAAAAGCAACCTCAAATATTCACCAGCTGTTCCTGACTGCAGTTCCTTTTTGACAGGCGATTCTATCAAATTGTTTTTCACGAAATTCTAGCACTGAATTGATTGCGGACGAGTAGCCTAGCTGGCCGCAGAACGATTTCGGAGATAACTGCAGTGCCTTAACGTACCGCCTGAGAGCTATGGAATAGAACACTGCAGCAACTGCAGTTCTTTCGTATTTGAAGGCGGAATACGAAGACAACGAGATAAGCAGCCCACGGGGAGACGAATTTCCTTGCGTCGAGTGAAGTGCACAATGCACAGCCGAACCCGAAGCCCAGAACGAAGCTAGAAAAAAAACTTCCTCTGCAGCTGCATGTCACAATCAAGCGCGTCCAAACTCCGTCATTCTGCGCGCAATGCTGACCAAGGTAGATGTAGTAGATGGGCATGAACGGGCCTTTAAGCAGACCTAAAGCAGCGCCCACCCACACGCTCCTCCACTCCTGGCACTCCTGGGGGGGAATTCTGTAACGCTCTCAATTTCGCTCTCAAGTTGTAGAGCGTGACGTCAAATTGACGCGGCTTTCACGTGACCTTAAGACGTCAATTGTGACGGATTACGGAATCGACCAATTGCCAGCGATATACCAGCGACTCGTAGCATGACTCCGCCTCTGAGGTCCCCGTTCCGCGGTCGAGCCTACTGCTACACATTTGTCGCAACGCTAGCCGAGGCCGATGAGGGACCGTCTCCTAAGTTTTTATGAAACGGCGCAGTTAATACGCAGTAAATAAAATTAATAAATATTTATTCTACTGAGGAACTATATTTACAACTAACAAACATGAAGCATAAGGAGATACGTTTTAGGCTTCGCAATTAAATTTGCTCCTCAGTAACTTTTTGTCTCCGCGAGGGCACGCTGAAGGTGTCAAAGGGTGCACATGGCGGCTTGCCAGAAAACAGCTGATTCCTCGGCTAGTTGCTATTTTCCGTGCGTCGCCTGAAATCGAGGCCCTGTGCGGATGTCGTGAGCAGCTGGAAAAATCCGATTGAAAACAATGAAGGCTACGAACCTGCAGTGATCAGCGTGGTGAAAGCGTTGGGCATGAAAATCGACTAAGTCATCAGCTTACTGAAGAGTGTCAGCGTTGTCAAACAGGGTTTACTATCGATGGCAAGAGCGACGAGTGGGAGGTATGTGGTCTGTTTGTTTAAAAGAAAATACAAGAAGATCATGAAGGCTACATTACTGTGTTTGCCGACAGAGGAACGTTTGCACTTGCAGTAAGGCAGGTGGCAGCTACTATGCAAGAGTTAGCAATTGCAGTGCGGGAAACGAGATCCGACACACGACCCTCCACCACGGACTCCTCATGCAAGCCACGGTGACAGTCACTCCTGTGCTTCGCAGCCAGTTGACTTCGGCCACATCGGGCTCCGTTCCCGATATTCCGTTGATGTTTTGATGTTGATTGTTTAGTCTCTATAAGGTACACAAACTGTGATGTTAATGCTTCCTTTGGTGTGTTCAGAGAAAGAAAATACATCATTCAGAAATTTGATATAGTGACCGAGGAGAGGACGAGCTTGTTCAGCCAGGTCTGGACAGGGATGTGCAGTATGTTGTATTTCGCGCAGCAGGCTGTGTTTGTTAGTGGCACATTGTTGAAACGTTGTCAGTGTCTGTTCATGTTGAACGGTATCCCCCCCCCCCCCCCCCCTTTCGACGGGAAAGGCAAACACATCACGCAAGCTTGGTGCGCGATGCCGGAGGCGAGCTGGTGAATCTGCTTAATTTCCCTAGTCTTATAAACAAGGGGCCCACCAGTGAGGTGTGCAGATTACTTCGAAGGCGAACAATGTGTGCGTTTTGAAGTGTCATCATGGAGTCTGTGCAGTGTTTCATAAAGATGTTCATTTTACACACATTCCTCGTTCTATTACTTTTCCATGTTGTGTGCATTATGTACAAACCATTTCAATTGAAAAGCCAGTTTGCACAAAAGATGCTTTTTCTGATTATTTGGTGAAAACAACTTGAAAAATAAATTCCAAGGTCAAAAGTAGGTGACAATTATGTAAAGAGGTGCTTATCACATGTTTATGGTGTATGAAAGAGCGGTGAACAAGGGTTGAGGGGAGCCTCAGTTTGCAAGCCGAGCCCACATTTCGATTTTGGCTAGCAAACCACAAACCAAGGTTCCTCCTCAACCCTTGTTTAGTGCTGTTTTGTATTGAGTAGCCATCTTATTTCCCTCGTTCTACCATGTTTATGGTGTAAAATATTTTTGAACGCTCATGTTTTAGCTGCCTCCACTGTCTTAAAGCTGCTCAGCAGTCCCCTTGCAGTTTTACACGTTTTATTAGTGTACATAACATCTGCTCACACATTGCCTTAACAATGTATGTGTGATGCTTATTTTATTTTCACTAGAATTTTGTAATCATTCAGCAATCATTGTGGGCACTGCAGCCTAGTATTTGTACACCATTCTCCTAACAGCTGTTACAGCATTTAGCACTGCGAGCAAGATCTCTCGTAGTATACCATCTAGCTGGCATTTTTACCTCTGATATGTAAGCGTTTTGCACACTGCACCATGCATACAGTACCTATTTGTATAGGTAGCTTCAATATGTTGAAAGGGAGCGGCTTCTTTGAGCCCGATAATTATTCTGCAATATACATGTCAATGTTGTATGGTCATTGTACATCAAGGTAAGTGTGCTGGTATGTATGACGTCTCTTTCTCAATAAAAACACTGGAGTGAAATACAGCGGCCAAGAAATAAGTGCTTCTACTGAGTATATGTGGCAGTAAAAAATCTTTGGTGCCATTTTCTGATTCCAATAAGCGTCATGGATATTTATTACCTTGCTGTAACGCTACGCTTTTCGTTTTAAGCATGTTTACCACACAGCTAGTGACCAACTGTGCCAGGCTGCAAGGTGATAGCAGAGAAGGGACAGCAAGTTGGGTCTGGGATGACTTGGCATTGGTGTAAGCAGCCATGACTCCAGTGGGTAGTCACTGTCTCCTGCATAACCAAACAATGACATCCACTTAAGTCCGCCTTTTGCATGTTCTAGTATACAATCAAAGATCCATACCAACTAGCCCACAGTGAGGTGATAAACATTCACAGGAATGTTGGCAACGTGTCACAGGGCTGTCCAAGCAAGCATCATTGTAAGGATAGCCTTGTAGCTTCACAGTGATATAAACAAAAATCAACAGATTACCTGCACAACACAAGCGCTACGGTTTCTTAGGCAGTAAAGAGATTTAAAACATTGAATATTTGGTTCCTGGTGCCATAACACTAAATTTGTACATTAACAAGCATTCATATGCATAACTAGTCCGTATTATGCATGCAGCTTCACCGAATTCAGACAATCGATCACTCGCCGAAATACAAGTCAGCTTCTCTGTAAGGCTCGTAATCCAACCAAAAGGTCTCGTTATCACACAACACTCTTCTAGTTCTTGCTGAAACGAAAAGAAGCAGGCGCTTTTTGCAGCGTACTCACACTTTCGAGTAGCGAACGTGTCGTAGGGAGGGAGCGTAACGAATGGGGGCAAGGCACTACAATCCCTAGTCCCTTCGTCCTGTATTTTGAGGTATATACAGGTATTGAACTTTCGTCAGGTGTCGCTGGGTAATCTCGAAGACAACAGCTGGAAAGAAAAGAGATCTTTCCTCTGTTCGTTTTTTAACATTGCGAGGGGGAACGAGTCCTTTTGGTTAGAAAAGAAGACTTGCAGAGAAGCCAACTTACAGCAAGTGGTCGATTGCACATATTAATGCATATAATCAATATCGTTCGATAACCGACGCAGGTTTTTTACAGCTTACCCAAGAAAAAGTCGCAGGCGTTTAGCAGGCCTTCGTTCACCTTTCGGCGTGCAGGAGTACCGCTAGACGAACGCGTTGTTTGGAGTCCTTGGTCCCACGGGGCAACGAGGGTCAAAAGTGCGTATGTTCGCGTCGCAGATCTGTAATAAAATAGGCACAATACAAGTTTACAATGACGTTTCGAAGTCGTAGCCAAACACACACAGTCAAAACCAACATTTACTCACTACTGTGATGTTCAGAACGTAGAACCTAGCGACTTCTTTCCATATCGCACTGCGGCGCCTTGACGACAATCAGCGTTCCGCCCGATGGCTTCCGCTATCAGCACACGCACCTGCTGATCGATGCCTATGCGATGCAAACGATGTTACGTTCCCGACGCAAGCTGGTAGCCCCCGATAGCAAAAAAACGCGGTGCGCATGCAGCCGCAGTGGCTGCGCACTCGTCCGTGAGCTGCGTGAGCCCCCGTTCATCGATGTTCGTCGGCAATCGCCGCACAGTCACTCCACTTTCTGCTGGTTTCCGAGTTGAACACAGTCGGAACAACTAGACCGGTACGTCAAACGCGTCTTCGTGCTCCCTTCAACGCCGTGGATCGCACCGACACAACTGTCACACAGCCAGCGCAACGCTATAACAACGCAAGGAACACAGCCGCCATTTTCGCTCTACTCAGTTGACTGGTTTTGGGGTTACCTCGTTTCGCTCACAATTTCAGTCAATATTCAGCTCATGGGCAACGTCACCACTTTAGTCTTGTTGATGACGTAAGCGCAGTCACCGGTGAGATCAGTGATGACGCAAAATTTCAATATGGCCGCCGACCAATAGGAGCAGGGCAAGTTGAGCGGTTTGAGACTGGTTTTGTATTGAGAGCGTTACAGAATTCCCCCCCTGGCGCTCGCCAGCGCGACCAACGCGCCAAACCGCCAAACGCCGACGCTACCGATCACTACATAAGTAAAAATTATTAAAAAACTGGACAGTAATCATTTTTTTACCAACAATTTAAGTTTTAAATAAGAATTATAAAGGTTTTACTTGCTGTCATGCACATTTTTTTCTTTGCTTAGTTTATGATGACGTAGTGTGACGTATTTTATGCGTGGCAGCAGCAGCCTGCTAGTGCCACGGGCGTGGCTCTAGCCTCGGCCTTATATTAATTTGTGATTTGATGATGATGAAAATGACAGACGAACAGGTCAACCGAGCGCCCTCAACGACGAGAAAGGTAACGAAAGTTGGCGCACGAGGTCCCATAGGACCCTGTTTTTTGTGCAGGTCTGTATTTCAGTCGGTCTTGTTCTAGGCACTGTACCGCCATTATCACACTGTTCATTGGTTGCCAGATGAATTTTACTTGCTAAATCTGGCACATGAAGATGGTTTGAAGCTGGCAACTTGGATCGTGGGAAGATGGCGGAGTGCAGTTAACCGACGGCGGGCGGCTACTGTTCAGTAGGTGCTGTAAACAACGGCAGAATCGTCGCGTGAGGAGCATTTCTTGTGATATGTTGCGTCGCGTACCTACTGTAACATCACATAGGTGTCCTGATTCTTCTGAGTTGTTATCGCAAGGCCGGCTATCCCTGCGATTGTTTCGCGCTTCGCATGCATTTCGTCCGTCGAGCGCACATGCATCTCCTCTGTGCCCGATCACCTGAAAATATGTCAGAAATTTGCTTTGGCGCAAGACGACGACCACAGTATATTAAAAAAAAAAAACGGTGACGAATTTCACAGCAACGGCCCTTGGTCTATCCGGGATGGCTAGTGCTGCATACAGTAAATGTCAAAGGGTGCTCGTGTGTGTTTACTGTTGATCTGCTACGTCTGCTCGCAAACATGGTTTCCAATTGTTCTGTATCATTCCTTTATGGCCAAGAAGGTGCCTGAAAGATTATATAATATGCTTGAAACTTGAAAACAATGTATAGAAATTTCCTACAGTTGTGTTATTGGCAGCGGTTTTTAAAACTTTTGTTCAAACCTTTGTTCATTTTTGACGCAGTGAGCAGAAACTGTGCTGGCCACAATGATAAATTTGATGATGGCGGCGAACCAGTGAGAAGCTCGTTTTCCTGCCCAGCTTTCCCTCTAGAGTCTTTGTATTAACTCTATGGCGGCTAAAACTCGCCATGAATCATGGAGGAAGAAAAAAACTAGGAGGGAGTGCCGCGGCGGAAAAGTGAAGCCTAGTCATAAAAAATATAATGGAAAGAATCATGGGAAATTAGCCGTCACGTGGTACGGCAAGCGGTAGCCGGTAGCTGGTTTCGGTTGCGGTTTCGCACGCTTCCCTCTGAAGGAATGCCTTCGCGTGGCCTTCGCTACGCGACGCCTGCACTAGAAACCTGAGGCGCGCGCTGCGAGCAGGCGATGGATGAAACTTTGGACTTCGCAGTCTCGCGAAGCAGTCTTCGCGAGACTGCTTCGCGAAAATTGGAACACATCCCAAGATGGCAGCTGCTCGCGTAGCCGTCTAAGTAGACGTCTACGAGGGGGTATTGTAACTCGGCTGGAAACGGGATGATAGATGGATGGAATATAGGAGCGTCCCCTTTGAAACTGGGTGGTAGCAGTAGCTATCATGCTCATTTTTCTCCCTATATTTTAATGGCGGAGACTAGTGACACGCACCGTGGTACCAGTACACGCTGCTGCCACGCACAAAATACGTCAGCCTACGTCATCATAAACTAAGCAAAAGAAAAAATGTGCGCAACAGCCAGTGAAACCTTTATAATACTAATTTATAACTTAAAATTGTGGCTTAAAATAAGTTATTGTTCATTTTATTAATAATTTTAACTTATGTGTATCGGCGGCGTTGGCATGGCGTTGGCGCGTTGGTCATGCCGTTTGTCGCGCACTTGTACTCATGGGTTATTTCCATGCCTATTTCAGTCGAAGCGTTTCGCGTACTCATATATCAAAGTTGCTAATCTCTGGATTAGCAAGAAGGATTTGAGAAATCCGCGCTTGGTTGCTACAATCAAGCGCGGAGTTTGGACGCGCTTGATTGTGACGTGCAGTTGCAGACGAAGTTTTTCTCGTGTAGTGCAATTTCTAGCTTCGCTCTGGGGGGGAATTCTGTAACGCTCTCAATTTCGCTCTCAAGTTGTAGAGCGTGACGTCAAATTGACGCGGCTTTCACGTGACCTTAAGACGTCAATCGTGACGGATTACGGAATCAACCAATTGCCAGCGACTCGTAGCATGACTCCGCCCCTGAGGTCCCCGTTTCGCGGTCGTGCATACTGCTACACATTTGTCGCAACGCTAGCCGGGGCCGACGAGGGACCGTCTCCTAAGTTTTTATGAAACGGCGCAGTTAATACGCAGTAAATAAAATTAATAAATATTTATTCTGCTGAGGAACTGTATTTACAACTAACTAACATGAAGCATAAGAAGATACGTTTTATGCTTCGCAATTAAATTTGCTCTTTAGTAACTTTTTGTCTCCGCGAGGGCACGCTGACGGTGTCAAAGAGGGCACATGGCGGCTTGCCAGAAAACAGGTGATTCCTCGGCTAGTTGCTATTTTCCGTGCGTCGCCTGAAATCGAGGTCCTGTGCGGATGTCGTGAGCAGCTGGAAAAATCCGATTGAAAACAATGAAGGCTACGAACCTGCAGTGATGAGCGTGGTGAAAGCGTTGGGCATGAAAATCGACGAAGTCATCAGCTTACTGAAGAGTGTCAGCGTTGTCAAACAGGGTTTACTATCGATGGCAAGAGCGACGAGTGGGAGGTATGTGGTCTGCTGTTCTGTTTGTTTAAAAGACAATACAAGAAGATCATGAAGGCTACATTACTGTGTTTGCCGACAGAGGAACGTTTGCACTTGCACTAAGGCAGGTGGCAGCTACTATGCAAGAGTTAGCAATTGCAATGCGGGAAACGAGATCCGACACACGACCCTCCACCACGGACTCCTCATGCAAGCCACGGTGACAGTCACTCCTGTGCTTCGCAGCCAGTTGACTTCGGCCACATCGGGCTCCGTTCCCGATATTCCGTTGATGTTTTGATGTTGATTGTTTAGTCTCTATAAGGTACACAAACTGTGATGTTAATGCTTCCTTTGGTGTGTTCAGAGAAATAAAATACTTTATTCAGAAATTTGATATAGTGACCGAGGAGAGGACGAGCTTGTTCAGCCAGGTCTGGACAGGGATGTGCAGTATGTTGTATTTCGCGCAGCAGGCTGTGTTTGTTAGTGGCACATTGTTGAAACGTTGTCAGTGTCTGTTCATGTTGAACGGTATCCCCCCCCCCCCCCCCCCCCCTTTTCGACGGGAAAGACAAACACATCACGCAAGCTTGGTGCGCGATGCCGGAGGCGAGCTGGTGAATCTGCTAAATTTCCCTAGTCTTATAAACAAGGGGCCCACCAGTGAGGTGTGCAGATTACCTCGAAGGCGAAGAATGTGTGCTAGTTTTGAAGTGTCATCATGGAGTCTGTGCAGTGTTTCAAAAAGATGTTCATTTTACACACATTCCTCATTCTATTACCTTTCCATGTTGTGTGCATTATGTACAAACCATTTCAATTGAAAAGCCAGTTTGCACAAAAGATGCTTTTTCTGATTATTTGGTGAAAACAACTTGGAAAATAAATTCCAAGGTCAAAAGTAGGTGACAATTAAGTAAAGAGGTGCTTATCACATGGTTATGGTGTATGAAAGAGCGCTGAACACGGGTTGAGGGGAGCCTCAGTTTGAAAGCCGAGCCCACATTTCGATTTTGGTTGGTTGGTTGGTTTGTGGGGTTTAACGTCCCAAAGCAACTCAGGCTATGAGAGACGCCGTAGTGAGGACTCCGGAAATTTCGACCACCTGGGGTTCTTTAACGTGCACTGACATCGCACAGCACACGGGCTTCTTGCTTTTCGCCTCCATCGAAAAGCTGCCGCCGAGGCATTTTGGCTAGCAAACCAAGGTTCCTTAGGAATTAGTGCTTGAAATAGATTCCCTGTTCTTTTTTTTTTCATGAAATAGTTATGATATCATGCAAATATTTCATTAAACCAACGTTTATTTGCAAAATTAAAATAATGTTTATAATACAACATAAAACATTTGCTGGTCTATAAATTATAGCAAAATTGATAACAAAACTTAAAAGCGTTTTTATGTCATGTAAGCATTGTGCAACTTACATTACATTTTTATAAAATTATTTTCATCTTCGGTGCTACATCAATGGTTTCTCATCTAGCGCTGAAAGACGGTTTTGCTATTGTCGCTGTTATGTTTGCCTTGAAGAAGCTTCGATGTGATCACTGCTCATTAATTTTTTTATTCATCTTCTTGTACAGGAAAAAATTCAGAATTGGGAAAAAATTCAGATTAAAATGAACAAAAGTAGATACCATGCCGCAATACATGTCATATGCTTGTCGAACGTTTGCTGAGCGACAGTGTTTTTTTAATATAAAGACTCCATTCACGTGTGTAGCACGTTGACAGGATGCCGCTGCAGCATCTACCTTCTGTAATCTTTCATTTAGGGGCTGCACTCACCACGAAACCCGCGGGCGACAGCGCGAAATCAGGCAAAAGCTACCCGCCGCCACTGAAGCAGATGCGGAGCGAACGGTGAGCAGGTCGCGCCCCTTGCGGCGGCGGAGAGCATGACTCAAGGAGAAAAATTCCCATTGTTCACGCGGTGATTGAGAAGGCCGTAAGAAAGAGCGCGCGCCCTCTCCCTCGAGACCGGCCATGCACGTGCATGTCAGTGTTTATTAGGTGCAGTGGTAATTTATTTACACGTGCTGTGCAATAATCAGACGAAAATAAGTCATCTACAATTTGTTAGCCTGTACTACAGAGCTCAAAACTCGGAAAATGGGAATGCACGATGCAGTTTTCGCATGTTGGAGTGGACCGAAAAATAAGTGCCCAGCCCACACCGCCGGGATGCGTATTACTACAGGTGAAATGGTTCAGGTTTCTGTAAAATAGCTGCCTGGCACAGCACCTTCCTAAATGTTCAGACTTTGTACTATTGTTGAAGGCCACTTTATCATTAATAAAGGAACGAATATGCTAGTGCTTTTTCAACATATGTTCATTTTTTTTTTCGTTTTTCCTTAGTTTCCTTTGTTTTTCATGCTAGACAAAAACAAATAGTACACTTTAAACTTGTCAGTCCAAAGCTGAACATGAATATCTGCCATGCATGTGACAGCTTTAATGCTAGAAAGGTTGACGTGTATAGCATGTATGTAGACGCTGCGACATCTTAGTGGCACGTTCGGCTACTTGCCCCAAGGTCGTGATGTTTAATGCCAGTGATGGCAGTCGCACTTTGGTGCAGGTGAAATGCAAATGCTTCTGTTTCCTGCAAGATGTCAATGCAAAGTACAAAGCCCGGGCAGTCAAATTAGTCTTGAGCTCTCCACTACGGTATTTTTCATAGCTACATATGTCACTTTAGGATGTGAAACCCTGCATGCCACAGGTAGGCTGCATTGTTTTTTAGATTTTGTAACCTCTCATGTATGTTTTGCAACATTTGGCTAATTTTAGTTCTCAAACAGTTGTTAAAGATGAAACCGAAGCAGTTCTTGGCATGGTTTCCTGCTTGGATTAATTTGCTAATTGCATTTCTTTAAAACTTGCATCAATGCTGGACAGTTCAAATAGCAGGCAGTTGAATTACAGAAATGATGTGGATCGTGCATTTCAGTTCTGACAAATGGAAAGTAACGGTCCCTTCCTTGCATGCATAGGTGCCCTTAGACAAATACATACTCGGGTGTGTGATTGTGACGCATATCAAGGGTCAACAGAAGGCCATGTGGAGCCAGTGTGATATTCTTCATGAAGGCTAAAGTAAAATTGTACAACAGCTGCTGTACCATGCAGAAAAAAATTGACCATTTAGTGTATGATTAACTGACCATGAATAGCATCTTACTCAGAGTATGATGTGATATATATCTGGTTTGGCATCCCAAAATAACTACGGCTATGAGGAACACAATAGTTGAGGGCTCTGGCATAATTTCGACCACCTGGGGTTCTTTTACATGCACTGACACCGCACGGTGCATGACGGCCTATTGTTTCGCCTCTATTGAAATGCCCGTGCTGTGGCTGGAACCAAATCTGCATCTTTCAGTTCAGCAGCCAAACACTACTGAGCCAGCACAACGGGGCCAAGTATCAAAATGCATGCCATTACATTTCCTTCTAGCCGGTGGTTTTCTTCACAGAGCTAATGTATACAAGGAAAAGTAAATAGCAAGAAAACACTAGTTTTATTGCACATTATATTCACATTTCAGCAAACATTCTCTAGGAACAAATTTCTCATAATGTTTGCATGGAAACCATGAACATCTTACAAAAACAAAACAATGCACTTACTCCACTCCAATTATTAATGGGCAAGGTTGCATCTATGCTACTACACTGCACTTATCACAAAACCACAAGCCCCATCTGCTTTGGCCAATCACTTGATGAAACTAACGGAGACAGATGTCGCACACCACAGACTGGTCGTCTCGCAACATATCTCTGCATATGTTGCATTTCAATTTCATGCCTTTCCACTTAGCTTCAACTGTTGCCAGCATTACTAGTCACCCATCATTTCTGAAGTTCCTTTTTACGCTGTTGGGATCAGCATCCTTGTTAACTATGGTCTCTGGAATTTTCGATGCTATCATTTTCACATCTTCCTCATCTGGAAGAACGAAGGAAATGACAAGCTTTGAGCAGAAAAAAAATTAGGGAGACTACAAATCTCCAACTGTAGGGGTATTGTGTGCCAGCGTTAATGGTTCTTGTCTGCAGATCCCACTGTGGATTCCCGTTAATTTACATGCCCTTTGCTACAAACATAATTACTAATTCCTTAATTCATGTTTCTGTTATCTCAGATATACTCATTAGCATACGGTCGTAGGCTGCCCTGTTAGGTGATAGACAACCTGGCATAGACCTCTGTAAGCCTCAACCTTTCTTAATTGGAGCTGAAACGTCCCAGAACATATTTCAAATATAACTTTGTAAGCTTGACTTAACAGCTCCTGCCATGTCGTGTGGCCTCGTGACATTTGGCTCGTGGCACTTTTGGCTTGTGCACAGGAGTCATCTGTTAAATACTGGTTAACATGCATGAAAAATACATTTTCACACAAACTGGTGGCAAATGGTCAAGTGTGTGTGTGTGTGTGTGTGTGTGTGTGTGTGTGTGTGTGTGTGTGTGTGTGTGTGTGTGTGTGTGTGTGTGTGTGTGTGTGTGTGAGTGTAAAACCTTTATTCGGAGGAAGCTTGAGGTAGCCTGAAGCAACCTCACGCAAACACTAGGTGGCCTCCTCATTACAGGAGCCCATTGGCGACCGCTGCGGCTCGGGCTCGGTAAACATGCACTGACATTGCTCCGATCTGGAGCAGCCGAGCAGGGCTGCCTCCCAGTCCTCCCGGGTGGGGTTGGGTTTGGGGGTGAGGTTCGGGGTTAACTGACATGCCCACACCATATGGAAGATGTCCGAAGACTTCTCCGCACAGTGCGGGCACTTTCCTGTACAGGCAGGATCAAAGTGTTTTAAAACTGCCGGGCACAGCAGCGTTTTGGTGTAAAGGCGGAGGAGTGTGCGTTCCTCCACCTTTGTAAGGCCCTTACAAGGCTTAGGATAAATTGCATGGCCGAATTGAAATAATTCAATAATTTCTCGAAAGTGGTGCACTGCAGAGTCTGAAATGTATACCTATATGCATGCAAGGATCGCATCATATAACATGATCAAGAGTTCTATCAGTACCTGTAGTTACATAGCATTTCAATGCCCATTAAAGGACCACCTCAGACAATGGTTGTTGTTACCACAAGACCTGTTCTAACAGCGTACTGACACCATTCCACTGAGCGATGACATGTATATGCATACCCTAGATAGCTCATGATTGTGGATCTCATTTATTTCTATGACTTCCAAGGAGTTCCTGTCGTCAGAAACCCTACACTTTATGAAATCGGGACAGTTGTCTTGAAAGGTGATGAAAAGAAATAACCAGGTTACCTTGATGCAATGCTAAATTACAGAGGGTGAACATGCTGCATGAAGATACCAAGAAGCTTGTACAAGGAAAAGTGAGAGTGAAATGGCAGGATTTTTGAAACATTGAAATAAACTACAAACTATACTTGTCAAACCTGTCATTAAGGTATGGAAATCATGCAGTAATCAGAAACTCAACATGGAGGCCATTCTAGGTCATCTTCACAAAACACATACCCACACCTCACACACAGCTTCATATACTTATGAAAGAGGACAAACCAATATGCAAGGAGTGTGGAGATGAACTAACAATAAACCATATCTTACACGTGCGCCAGAGTCAACAAAATAAGAGGAAACATTTTGTACAATTTTGCAACAGATCCCTTTCCATCCCAGCACGATCCTAGGAGAGACGTGCAAATTTCCTGCATTTTTGGTTTCCTAAAATGTTCCTAAACAAGCTACATCCTAAAGAACATTTTAGTAATTACACACAAAATAAATACATTAAACCTTGTTCTTGGTGCATGGCAGCATTAGTCGCTTATGCACCATAAAAATCAACACAATGCTGTAAGGTATACCTTGGTTAGCTATGTTATATGAGACAAGCGATCGGAAAGTGACCTATTCCAATAATTTTACAAACTGAAGGCGATTCTACAGATTTCTAAAGACTGGAGTGCTCAAATGTTTTATCAACGTCCGCCTGCTTAGACAGCCTGTAGTGAAACTGTTGAAGAGAATACATCTTTGTACATTGAACGCGTTTCTGAATGCGTTGCTTTCAATTACGGGACCCACAAAAAGCAGCTGAATGTCAAACGCCGCCTAGGTAGGCTTTCTAGCAAGACAGCGGTGTAGCGTGGAAAATCGCTCCGCCGGTCCATCGCTGGCGCCGCTGACTTGACAGGCGAACTGTTCAAACTTATAGCTACTGACCACACCTGAAACACTGAATTGCGCATGATCAAGGCAGAATTTCTCTAACACTGAGCACTGGTAGCTATCGATTTCGCGCCCAATATTGTGAAAATCTGTCCTCTCTTCGATCATTGATACGTCGATCCACGGTTGAACATTTATGCGCCTCGGTGTAGGCCAGCCGTTGGAACATGGATGCGTGGTTGTAGCAACGATCACTTGCATGGCACACTCTGCAAAATTCCAAGATTCAGCTTCTGCAACGAAATGTGCAGCGCACATTTTCTACCGCGTACCTAAGTCCGGCGATGCATGCATATCGATCCCGATCGTTTCAAAGCTGCGCGGCCGTTCAGTCGGGTCACGCTAACCTCGAGCATGCGGGGTTTTAAACTACATGTACGCAAAATTCAACGACAAGAAAAAGATGCAGGCTAAGCACTTTAGTCTAGTCTTCCCCTAAATACCAAATAACATTGCTGCTCACAGAGAATTCGGATCATCGCGCTTCCGGCTTTCTGGTTGTGCACTCTTGCGGTGCGGTGCAGTAGGTCTTCGCCTCGACGAGTCGATGTGCAGCTCGCCGCAGTAGCGCAGGCCTCTAGTAGATTCGGCATGTCTTGTGCCATGGCTCTGAGGTAGAATTTAAACGAAGAATTTAGCTAGAAACGTCCGGTTTCCTCGGTCTGCATGTGAGGAACGAGCATAATGCCATTTCACATACATACTTTGGACTGCCGAATGTTCTGCACGGCGAGGTGTGTGTGTTGTACCGGCGCTAGATCTTCGGAGGTCGATGCAGGACCTAAGACAGCGTAAATGCTAGGAGTAGCTCGCTTACATTACGGGCAGATCGAGGTAATAGTTTAGTGCGAAGCGAAAGCTGCTCGTGAATGTGCGTATCTCGATGCCAGCTGGTGGAGCTGGTGCAGCACGTAGCATCGCCTGCAGCTATGTGCGTGACAGCGATGCTTGCCGTACACAACCCTAAGTGAAGACCGTGATCTATGTTAGAACGGATGCACTCTTCGTAGCAATTCATCGAGAGTCGCGGCTAGCTGATATCATAGAGGATAAGATTCATTCACGCGTAGCAAGCGGAATGTGGCCGCGTTCGACGTGCATATAGCCATGAGCCTGTATATCGACGTCCGCCGTATCTTTACGAGAATCGAATGGATACGTCGGACGTACCTTTAGACACTTCGAAGTTCGAATTTTCTTAGTGATTTCTCTGTGACCGATCGGTGCACAGCAGCAGGTATGGAAGTTGTTCCAAGCGCAATGAAACGAGATCGTGGACGAAATTACGCAGTCTCCTCGTCTCCTCACGCCTTCGCCCGGAGACTGTCGCGCGATTACGCCACTGCGTAATGAGCGCTACGTACGCACAGCCCACGTACTTTGCGGAACGCTACGCCACGGTCGCGTACATGCCACAGAAAGACTTTTAGTAGAGCGGAAGCGCGTACGTACGCAGGGGTCTGAAAGCTAACGCGGCAAGCGCAGTGGCTTGTGCAGTGTCATTTCGCAGCCATTCAAAAACTGAATTTTCCAACGCAGGAACTCCTGCTTCTTTTTTTTTTCCGACAGGCGAGAGATGGAACCCATGCTGCAAAGGTGCTGATTTGGTTCGTCGTTCTTGTAGAGGATGAGGATATAATGAATAACTTTAACCGAATCGGAGCACTACCCCCAGCAAACGTAGTAGAAAACGAAAATTAACTATATAACCCCGTGCAAATTTTAAATCCGAAGGAGCAAACCGATTTTCCGAAAGAAACAATGTCATGTCAAAGCAGTTTTCCGAGTTCACAGTGCGCCTATGATGTCATCATTCAATGCAAAGTAACTATGAACCTCGGAGAATACACTGCAAAACTATACGAAGTCTCATTAGAGAGGCGGAGTATATTTAAAATGCCATGAAACGTATGCCGTAAAAGTCAGCACCATGGCCCATAGGCAAAGAAAACTTACCAAAATAATTTTCTGGTTTAGGCCAGCCCCAATGAACACGGCAGATGGTTAAAAGTTAGCGAATGTTTTGAAGAAAAAGTATGACAAAATATGCTACGGCTTTTTTGGAGCCAAACAATATTTAATGCGCCTCGAATAATCTGCGTTGTAAAAACCTACATACGCATGAAATCTAGCTGTCTGCTCTTCCGAAAGTTTCAGCGTTCCCTCTTAAAGGCGGCCGCTCATATGATACGAGCTTTTAAGCTAAAAGTAGTCATCACTCGGCACGAAAAACGAACCGTGCACAACAGCAGACGACCAACAGTCCGTCTACTCACACGAATGTCATTCGCGGTCGCCGGCGTCGTCTGCGATCGAATAGAGCGTCGGCTGCGCCGCCGTCTGCTACAATGGACCGTTCCCTTCCGAAGTTTAAAAATGCCTTTTGAATGTACATTTGTCTATGGGCTGCTTACTTTGAATGAAAGGTATCAAGAAAAATTAGTACATACGGAAGCTGTATACGAGAAGCTTCCGCGATTGGGAGAAGCCCCTAGCACATAGCGAGCGTGTGTGCGGTATGTACGGCTTCACAACACATGTTTTAGCGGTGTTTATAAATAGATTACCCGTGGAATGACTTAGCATACTTTGTCACACATTCATTCAAAGCACTCGCCAACATTTAATGATAAGCAGTCTCCATTGATACTGTACTAAACAAGAAAGATACTGCGGTAAGTTGTGTTTACATGTTTTCTAAGGGTCCTACCAGCTCGTACCCCTAAAAGTCACGCAATGTTATATAGATACTCCGCCTTTGAAATGGCATTTCATATTTTCACAGTCTGTTCTAGGATGTTTGTAGTTGCTCTATACCAAAAACAAAATCATAGGTGCTCCGTGAAGACATAAAATGGCTTTGAAGTCTTTCGCTTCCACATATTCTCGTGTTAAGCCTATACATTTCACCCCCAGTCTGCGGCGGGGTCGCGAGCGCTCCATTCGTTTGTAAACACGGCGTTTGTCCATAGGTGTAAAGCCCACGGGAAACTTGGTACTTACTGCTTCAAGTTTCAAAGATCGTGGCGACGAAATACACCAGCTAGAAGTTGGAGCGCTCGCGCAGCGCATTCATAGAAAACAATTTGTGCGTCGCATAAGGCAATCCGCGCCCTGTACTGCGGAGCAACAAATGGATTAGAAGTTTTTACTTCTTGCGAAACGCCAAATCGCCTGCAATGAAAAGAAAAGAAACGAGCAAGCGCTGCGTGTTTGCTGCTTATCATGCGCGGCCATATAGCCAAACGTGTCTGTCGAGCTTTCTCATACGCGAGAGCAACACGCAGGCGGTTCAGCGAACGCACGCAGAGGTAGGGATTTCTGCGTACGCGAGCAACGTATACGCAGTACGCAAGGACCGTGCTGCGTATGACGCATGCGCAGTAAGCAGCACGCAGGCCGCCTACGTACGCAAGGGTTCTGCGTATGCCTACGTACGCAGTACTAAAACTCGCTAACGCATGCTTGAGCTGTCGTGCAAAAACTCGTTAAAGAAGCTGCAAGGAAGGCGATGGCAGAAAGACGACAACTCACCGCAGTCAGAAAGCTGCAAGTAGGACTGCACCGAGGGCTGCGCCCTTGAATTTAAGGCTATAATCCACGAACTGAATCCGCATATCACCGAGTTTGCATCCACCGGGATGATGTCCCGCAAACTGCAGTAGACCGACGCATGAAAGACAACCTAGGGTGCCTAGGGCTCGCAAAGCGCAAATGCTCGTTGTCTGAAAAGCGCGCCAGCCTTCCTTCTTTGGGCCATACTTTGGGCGGCTCATCTGGGCGATCTGGGTTTGAGGCTTTCTTCAGGTCTCTTCGATTTGCCTGCACCAACTGCACTAGTTCAAGTAGTGCAGCACCGCCGTCCTCGTTTTGCCAGTGCCGCGCGCGCCGTCTGCACTTCTCTCCTCGTTTTTTCAAGGTGCAGGGCTAGTTCTGGACGAGTTCTCGCTCATTCTGCACTCGCTCCAGAAGAGATGCAGAAAAAAGTGCAGCATGGCGTACGCTCCGCTTGGCCAAGAGCAGACGACGCTGCGCATCGTTCTTCATAGCTTTTGTAAAGTCCGTCTCCTTCAGAACCCGGACGGTTCCCTGCTAACTGATCCGCAAATGGTTGCGTATACAAGGTAGCTGGGCTGCATGCTGGTGATTGGCATTTTGTTGATGGAGGAGCGGTATTATATGTAGTTGTGGCCACATATGTAGTGGTACGTGGCCGCGATACGGCACCTTCGCGAGCGTTGTCCTATGTAGTATTTTTTTTTTTTATCGCGTTGTGACCTCGGAAGACGGGTGGATGCGAACAGAAATCAGTTGCGATCGATCGAGTTTCTGTCGTGCCAAGTGTGTGGTGTGTGTGCCATCAAACTTGTCGAATGGATGGATGATAGTGGCTCTGCCCTTTGTATCGGACGGCAGCTTGCGCCGCCTAGCCAAAAAATTAAAAGAAATATATTTATCTCTTCTCCATTTTTAGCTTCTAATTCGCCCGTATCTGCCCCCCTCCCTTTTTTTTTTCTCTCTTTATTCTCTTGACTTTTTCCACCAATCCTCTAACCTCTCTTTTGTTATCAGAACGCGTTCCTCATCCATTCGTCCATCTTCCCCAGCAAATCCCAGCGCTCTCTCCAGATCTGCCGCTTTTTCCGCGGGAAGAGCAGGACCATAGAGTTAATACAAAGACTCTAGAGGGAAAGCTGCCCGTTCACCCAATGCATTCGAGGGGTGACCGCGTGATTGCAGCCATTATCCCACTGTTCATTCGTTGCCAGATGAATTTTACTTGCTAAATCTGGCACATGAAGATGGTTTGAAGCTGGCAACTTAGATCGTGGGAAGATGGCGGCGTGCAGTTAACCGACGGCGGGCGGCTACTGTTCAGTAGGTGCTGTAAACAACGGCAGAATCGTCGCGTGTGGAGCATTTCTTGTGATATATTGCGTCGCGTACCTACTGTAACATCAGATAGGTGTCCTGATTCTTCTGAGTTGTTATCGCAAGGCCGGCTATCCCTGCGATTGTTCCGCGCTTCGCATGCATTTCGTCCGTCGAGCGCACATGCATCTCCTCTGTGCCCGATCACCTGAAAATATGTCAGAAATTTGCTTTGGCGCAAGACGACGACCACAGTATATTAAAAAAAAAAAACAGTGACGAATTCCACAGCAAAAGCCCTTGGTGTATCCGGGATATGGCTAGTGCTGCATACAGTAAATGTCAAAGGGTGCTCGTGTGTGTTTACTGTTGATCTGCTACGTCTGCTCGCAAACATGGTTTCCAATTGTTCTACATCATTCCTTTATGGCCAAGAAGGGGCCTGAAAGATTATATAATATGCTTGAAACTTGAAAACAATGTATAGAAATTTCCTACAGTTGTGTTATCGGCAGCGGTTTTTAAAACTTTTGTTCAAACCTTTGTTCATTTTTGACGCAGTGAGCAGAAACTGTGCTGGCCACAATGATAAATTTGATGATGGCGGCGAACAGTGAGAAGCTCGTTTCCTTCTAGCCACCATAGCTCGTTTCCCTGCCCAGCTTTCCCTCTATAGTCTTTGTATTAACTCTATGTTTCTTACCATTTATTACGTGGAGTCAATGTAAACGAAGAACTAGGATTTAATTTCGGACTGAAATGCTGTTGTCATCGGCAGTTTATAAATGTGTAAACTTATCCTCAGCAATATATTTAAATACAAACGAGCAGGAGGAGCGCACAGTTTATTATCATATACAAAAAAAATTATCGCGATAAAAGAGAAACACAAAATACATTGATAATGCTCTTATAAAATGAAAAAGGTGCAAGCATCTCTAAACTCTGCGGCACTTTGTAGCAAGCAATTAAAATGCCATATTTACCTTTAAAAACAGGTATGCTATTATCACCTTATACGGCCGATACATGGCCGATACACTACCGTAAAACCGTAATACTCGCCCCTGCTACACCATACGTCTCAATCCTTTTTTGTTATATTCTTCGAACTTTATCTTGATGACGACGGCGAATGACACCCGTAACAAGTGACACTAATGAGCCTTCTCGTCAATACATCAGTAATAAATTTCGTCATTTCGTGGTTTTACTGCTGCGGATTACACAGAAGTGGGCAACGCGCAAGCATGAAAATTGGTTTGTAGGTTTTATTCGAAAGCATTTCAGGCTATGAGAGACGCCATAGTAGAGGGTTTCTAAAATTTCAACAGCCCGAGGTTTTTAAACCTGTGTTGATAACGCATATTGCACGGTCCTTTGGCATTTCGCCTCAACCTAGATGCAGCGAATGCCGCTCCTGGGATTGAAGCAGCGTTTCTTGGGTCAGCAGTCGAGCACCATACAGACGGGCCCACCGCGGTGGTTTACATGCAAGAAGCATCATCCCAGCTACGATGCTAGAAAGATGGACTCCGTGCGCTTCGTGAATGGCTCAGCGTGCACGCGCTGCAGCCGTTCCGCACACGCGGGAAACGACATACGAGACGGCACCAGCGCGACAACGCTTGATGCAAATGGGAGCCCTCTTTCGCCGTGACCATAAGCTGCGAAACAGCTGAACGTCGCACTTGAACTTTATCAACCACGTGACGTGTCCGTTCGAGAGCGAGGGTGAAACCTGTCGTCACAGTGCATATCTTAGATGGATGGATGGATGGATGGATGGATAAGGCTGAACCCTTTGAATCGGGCGGCGACAGGCCGCCTAGCCGTGAATAGTAATATATAGTGTGGACCTATTCTTGCCTTCCTTTCAGCCACCAATCAGCTAACCTTCGTTTGGTTATTTCTACCCTTTTAAAGTCTATTTTCCCTTCATTATCCTTAAACCCCAATGCTTTGGCTAAATCTGGCCCATTGCCTTGAACTATAGGGCGGAGCCCTTTACAGGAAATTATTAAGTGTTCAGGCGTTTCCTCATCCTCCCCACACACCCTGCACAGCGTGTCTATCTCTTGGTACTTGACTCGGTACGTCTTAGTCCGCAATACTCCTGTCCTAGCCTCGAACAACAATGGGCTGCCCCTAGAATTATCGTAAATGTTTTCTTTAGCTATTTCCTGCTTGAACGTTCGGTACATTTCTAATGCTGATTTAGTCTCCATCCCTGTTTTCCACAGACCCCTCTCTGTTTCCTTAACCTTTTTCTTAATTGATGATTCCTGGCTGGTCCCCCTACTGCTGTCCAAATATTTGCTTGCCAATTTTCTTGTCCGCCTTCTCCATCTTGTGTCAACATTCCTCATGTAGAGGTAGCTGAAGACTTTCCTAGCCCACCGCTTTTCTCCCATTTTTCTCAATCGTTGCTCAAACGCTATCTTGCTGCCAGCTTCCCTGCTCTCAAAAGAAGACCATCCCAGGTCACCCTGCACACCTTGGTTTGGCGTATTCCCATGAGCTCCCAAAGCAAGCCTACCCACCCCGCGCTGTTTAATTTCCAACCGTGCTCGGACCTCTGATCTCATACACAGGACTGCGTTGGCAAATGTCAGACTAGGAACCATCACCCCTTTCCAAATCCCTCGCACCACTTCATACCTATTGTAATTCCAAAGCGCCCTGTTTTTCATGACGGCTGCGTTTCTACTTCCCTTAGCTGCCACATATTTTTCATGCTCCGTTAGGTATTGAACTCCAGCATTTATCCACACCCCAAGATACTTGTACTTATCCACTACTTCCAGCATGTCCTCCTGTATCTTATGTTCGCCGGCCTCATTATCATTAAAAATCATGACTGCCGATTTTTCCTTGCTAAACTGCAGCCCTAACTTATCTCCCTCTGTACCGCAGATATCCATCAACACCTGCAAACTCGCAGAACTGGCGCGAGCGCCGCGGTGCGGCTCGCAGCAGATTCGGATCGGAGCCGTGGGCCGCGTATTTTTGACCGCGCCTGTACATGCCCGCGAGCTCTAGGTAAAGCATTTGTTGGCGTTCTGCTACAGTCTTGCAGTTTTTTTAACGAGTTTTTACACGGCAGTGCAGCTATGTGGTAGTCACAATTACAGACGCGGCGTAATCACGCGACAGTCTCCGGGCGAAGGCATGTGGAGACTGCATAATGGCGTCGATCCCGTTTCTTCGCGCTTGAAACAACCGTTGCATACCTGCTGCTGTGCACCGATCGGTCGCCGGTTGCTGTTGTCTTCGGGGTGCACTGGGGTATTGGGACGTACGCGGCGACTTACAGATGATGTGAAACTATTTGCGAGTCGAGAGTCACGAAAGTTTGTAATTTGCTTTTTTTTTTTTTTTTTTTTTTTAAGATTCTTCGTTTGTGGTCTAGTTTGTTTGGGCAGTAGCAGGCATTTTGGTGTGCGCCAGCGTGAACGCGCCGGTTTATGATCAGGAGGTTTTATTGCCTTCCTCGCAGCTTCAGCAGATAGAGTGGCTGGGCCCGTAGAAACGGTCGTGCTTCTGTCAAAAAACTGTCGTAAGGTATTTATCTATGCGGCCCATACGTGGTGCTGCAGTGCAAGAGGTCAGCTTCTTTGCAGTGTCGACCTAGTGCTAAAGAAGGGGAGTTGCTGGCTAGCTGAGAGATAGTATAAATGTAAACTGGCCCAGTGCGAAATGAGCCCCGGAGTGAAACGAGCCTACTGCTCAGCATAAAATTGCTACAAGATACGGGCGTATACCCGCACGAATTTATTGTGCTTATATGCTCACACGTTCCACTGTCGAGTACTCACATCGGTGCATGCAGCAATGAGGGTGACTCTTCGGCTATCATAGGTTCTTGCCCATGAGAGTATCTGCCCTTTTACTACGAAAATAACTGCATTGGTAGAACTCGCTGAGCTTGTTTATATAGACTTAACACTTCAGATGCATGTTGCTACCGCAGAGTTCCCTAATATATATCTTTTGCTTGCTCCAACAGCGTCATCACTTTGAGAAAACTGGGAGTGAAGCAGAAACAATGCCTCCATAAATAGTGGGCAGTGCTTGGCTTCAAGCTGCTGTCAAGGCCATTGACAACTTATTTGAAAACAAAGCAATAATTAACCTGAGGTGGTACGTTTTGTTGAGGGGAGTGAGGCACCGTTGCATGTACAGCCTTTGTCAAAAGTGTAGAGCCCGGGGGGTCCGCTTCTGAGCCGAATTGTGGCACTGATGTAGAATTAGTTGGGGCCACTGAAGGGGGTAGGACAAAAAATCTTCTTGCCATCAACAAAGTTGGAATACCGGAACTTCATTACAAGCCGCAGGAACTGGCCCAGAAGCAGACCCCCTGGGCTCTACACTTTTGACAAAGACTGTACTTCGTAATCCTGTCAGAGCTTGGCAGTTGCTGCTATAAGCACTCTTGATTACAATTCCATGCAAGCCGCAGCATATTCCGCACTTACTGCACACGTGATTTAACTTAGTCTCTTTGTTTGCTATTTCAGTGTTTTGCAAGTGTGCTAAATATTTGTATTTGTGCTAGCATTGACTGCCAGTCTCGTTACTGCCTTTTTCCTTCTGCGGCAGGCACTCTCGCTTGCTTTACTCAAATCAAATTCTACTGTGAGTGAGTTTGCTGAATTTATGCAAACTAAATGTAATTACTGTATTACTCCCATTTATTTACATTTACAGAGGCAAGGAATACTCGGGGCCGACGTAAGAGTTTCCTCCACTAGTTGGATTCCGCCGCTACCTCAGTAGTGCAGTGAGCTGTAACTGGTGTGACCAAATGGACACTCTCACTCCTTCTACTGGTTTAGAGCGTGCTCCTAGTTAAGTTTAAAATATCTTGCTTGCAATGTATTTAATCTTGTTGTGGAATATTGTCACCCTTGCATTTGCTGATATGTTATTATTTGGAAAGCATTCAGAGTGATTTTGGACACATGATTTGCAGTGGCGGGAGGTGGAGAAGCACAAATGTGTGACTGCAATTTTTTGCCTCTCTAGTTTTCAGCCTTGAGAATTAAAGCAACAGATTGATATGTGAACAGGCCTGGCATGGATTAAAGAGTTTGTCATATACAACAACACTTGACCCTTGCGGCGGTAACACAGCTGTGGTTATCTGAGCAAAAGTTCTCTGTATGTGATAGTGTCTGAAACATGACATTGTCTTAAGTAACTTGGCATGGAATCGGCCACTTCTTGCGCTCTCTTGACAGCATCTATTGTAATGTGTGCTAGGCGACATGCCTTCGGATCTGTTGTATGTCTGCAGCAGTTGCCTTGATGTATCAAGATGGGGTGGTTGTTGCGAGTTGGAAATTCTTATTCTCCCGACTACACCAATAAAATGCAGTGAAGCCAAATACCAGGAACCAATGTGTTATGTGGTTCATTCTGAAGGCTTGCCATTCTCGTAACTTTGCCAAATTGCTAGAAACATTATTTTTAAGCCCGGTCTTCTTTTGCTCATAGCACAGCTCATTTCGTGCATTTGTCAACTTTTTGTGGCTTATGGTTGGCACATTTTGCAGAGGGTGACAAAATTTGAGCTGGTGTGCCACGAAGGTTAAATATCTGTTTATTGAACTCTTCTCGGGAAGCTACATGCAAATACTGCCTAATGTGGCTGTGAGGGCTTCACACTTGATTGATGTACCGGTGCATTACTTGTGGCAGCTGGTCTACATTGTACAGGACTGCCACTTTGAGGAGCACCAGCACTGCTATGAAGCAGATTCACAGCATTGTTCCTGGTGGAGGCAAACCACTGTAGATGTTGTCCTCATTCCAGTGCAGCTTCAGCCAGTGAAGTTTCACAATGCCCGTGTTGGACAAACAAGAGGCCTATGAACTTGAGCATTTCACTTAGTCGTTTCTTGCAAACATCCGTCAAAACAAGCAACCGGTTTCCCCAAAATCCCTGTACAATCATATTTATTTTTATTTTTACAAATAGTTTGTATCAAGCTGGAGTGCCTTCACTCAAGTATACACTAGGTTCCTATCTACGTGAAAACTACACGCTTGTGTGCCAGTGTCAGCAGATCGTTGCTAACTATTGTGAAAACCCTCCTAAACAGAGATAAAACTGAGAACATGCAGCGATCATGTGTACATACTCAAAAGCAAGTGGGTACGGTGCACATGGCCAAAGGTGCACATAGTTATGTGCACCTTTGGCCACTAGTTGGCATTACAGGTGGTTGTAGTACCTGAATCGCTAAAAGCTGAAATCAGAGCTTCTTCTGACAGACTCTTCTGACTTCTTTGCTGCTAGTGCAATAAAAAAAATCTGTAGCTGAAGTTGCTGAATCACACAATTTCAGTATTTTTTGTTGTGCGACCTGACATGAACATTTCTCCATCTAAGCTGCCACCATTCTTCAGATACAGATCGCTTGTGTGTCACCACTTGGTGCGATGTTACTCTGTGTCACCAGGGGTAGAGACAGACAATTGGACGAGGAGGATACGCTACAACAGGACATGTATTTGCAGACTAACAGGAAAAATAAGGAGGCCTTAGGAAAGCTAAAGAATACGGTAAATGCCGCCATGAGG
This sequence comes from Amblyomma maculatum, assembly GCF_055883805.1. NCBI lineage: Eukaryota > Metazoa > Arthropoda > Arachnida > Ixodida > Ixodidae > Amblyomma > Amblyomma maculatum. The sequence continues at coordinate 10,233,318 of NC_139348.1, forward strand.
CTCACTGAAAGAATCGCCAATCTAAAGAGGATTGCAGGAAAAGGAGTCAAGTCATTTGGTACAGGCATTCGTGATCAGTAGAACAGTTTATGCGACGCCTTGTATGAATATGGACGTGACGGAGGAAAACAAGGTGGACGCTACGATTAGGCTGGCGTATAAAGCGGCCCTTGGGTTACCTAACATTGCTTCTACCGAAAGTCTGTGGGATTCATCATCATCAGCCTGACTATACCCATTGCACTCTCCCATATTTCTCCACTTAACCCGGTCTGTGCTAGTTGCATCCGCTTCACCCCTGCGAACTTCTTAATCCGCCAATCTAACTTTCTGCCGCCCCCTGCTACGCTTTCCTTCCCTTAGAATCCAGTTTGTTACCCTCAGCGACCATCGGTCATCCTCTCTTCGCACTACATGTCTGGCCCATGTCCATTTCTTCTTCTTAATTTCCACTAGAATGTCGGTAACTTGAGTTATTTCTCTGACCCACTGTGCACGCTTCCTGTCTCGTAATGTTACCTCTACCATTTTTCGTTCCATAGCCCTCTGGGTTGTCCTCAACTTAAGTAGAACTCTCTTGGTTAGTCTCCATGTTTCAGCCCCATAGGTGAGTACAGGTAAGATGCAACTGTTGTATACTTTCCTCTTTAGCGATACCGGTAAGCTGCTAGTCATAATCTGTGAGTGCTTGCCAAATGCGCTCCATCCCAATCCTGTTCTTCTTGTTATTTCCTTTTCATGGTCCGGATCTGCGGGTACTACCTGTCCTAAGTAGACATATTCGCCTACTACTTCCAGTACTTCGCTACCTAATGTAAACTGCTGTTCCTTTCTGAGGCTGTTGAACATTACCTTAGTCTTCTGCATATTGATTTTCTAGCCTACCTTTCTACTTTTCCTGTCTAGGTCATCAATCATTATTTGCAGTTCATCCCCCGAGTTGCTTAGCAAGGCAATGTCATCAGCAAATCGCAGATTACTGAGGTATTCTCCATCTACCCTTATCCCTCACTGCTCCCATTCCAAGTCTCTGAATACTTCCTCTAAGCAAGCTGTGAATAGTACTGGGGAGATTGTGTCTTCTTGCCTAACGCCTTTCTTTATCGGAATTTTGTTACTTTCTTTATGCAGAATTATGGTTGCTGTGCAGCCACTATATATATCTTCCAGCACTTCAACGTACGGCTCGTCTACCCCCTGATTTCGCAATGCCTGCATCACCGCCGAGGTTTCAACTGAGTCAAATGCTTTTTCGTAATCAATGAATGCTATGTATAAGGGCTGGTTATATTCAGAGCATTTTTCTATCACCTGATTGATGGTATGGATATGATCAATAGTAGAGTACCGTTTCCGAAGCCCTGCTTGATCCTTTGCTTGATTACAGTCTAAGGTTGCCCTGATTCTATTAGCGATTACCTTAGTAAACACCTTATACGTAACAGACAGTAAGCTGATTGGTCTGTAATTTTTAAGGTCCTTAGCATCCCCTTTCTTATGAATGAGGATAATGTTTGCGTTCTTCCATAGTTCCGGTACTATCGATGACACCAGGCACTGCGTATACAGGGTAGCCAGTTTTTCTAGCACGATATCCCGCCCGTCCTCCAACAAATCTATAGTTATTTGATCCTCTCCAGCTGCTTTCCCCCTTTGCATAGTTTCTATTGCTTTCTTCTCCTCGTCCTTCGTCACTGGTGGAACGTTTGACTGTTTTCCCCTGCCACCAATCTCATTACGGTCCCGACTACTTTGGCTACTTAGGGATCGGTATGGAACGCCTCGGCTACTTTGACTATCTTGTCCATATGACGTTGCCCGCCTTGTCCCTTAGCGCATACATCGGATTTTTGCCTATGCCTAATTTCTTTTCCACTGTTGTAAGGCTTCCTCCGTTCTTTACAGCATGCTTAATTTTCTCCATGTTATACTTCCTTATATCGGCCACCTTGTGCTTATTGATTAGCTTTGATATCTCAGCCAATCTGATCTGGTCTGTTGGATTGGAAGCTTTCATACTCTGGCGTTTCTTAATCAAATCTTTCGTCTACTTGGACAGCTTACCGGTATCCTCTCTAACTATCCTACCGCCTACTTCTACCACGCACTCAGTAATGATATCTCTGAAATTATTGTTCCTTGCTTCTAGGGTAATGTCGCCATCCTCGGTTAGAGCTGAATACCTATTCTGTAACGAAATCCTGAACTCTTCTGCCCTCCCCCTCACCGCTAAATTCGTTGGATTAGGGGTACACAAAACACAGGGTGAACCATGGGGGGTGGGGGGAACTACCACCATTCCTGATCAGGGTTAGCTTTTTCTGCAGAAGACTTGTGGCTGTGCGGTTTCCATACACTATTAACAGCGTTTCTACATATGCCTTTCCTATGCCATGGTTATGTAATGCATGCATGATTGATGCTTAGACTAAATCAAATGCTTGTAATATAAGCAGGTTGTATGTAGGGGTTGCTTACCATATTTATATGATTATAGCACGAGTTACTTTTTTAGATATTGCATCACTGAAACAGCACTTCATGCTATGTTCAGAAGCAATATCTGAATTTAACACTTTTCTTTTTTTCCTGGTCATCAAGATAGCTTTACCATCAGGCAAGCCAGTTGCGAGGAGAAGGCAAATTTCTGGCAACTTCGAGGCTGTAAAATGAGGCAAGGTTAAAAAAAAGGTAACCATGGAGACAGACAGAAGGTGGAAGTAAAAAAGAAAATAATAAAAAGGTGTAGTTATTGAGGGTTCGAACTCTCCTGTTTAATATCATTAGATCATGGCCAATGGGCAAAACATGCAGGGAGCGATGGGGGATTCTAAGCGAGAGAAGAAAGCATGTAGTGCAAATCGTGTCTAATCAAGAGGGGGGAAACGAGTGGGGGCATGTTCATGAACAGCGATAAGGAACTGAGTAGTGACAGTGAATAAACCACTCGGATACTTTTCTTTTGGATTTTTAAATGCAGTCTCCTTTATTGTCACATATCCCCAGCTATGGTTGCCCTTAATGTTACGACTTCATGTTATAATCGTAAGCTTGTGTTGGAATCGTGACAGAATTGTTTTGTTTTTATTCTCGACACAAACTCTTCCCTCACAACATATATTCATTACGGAATTGTTTACCTGTAAATACGGTATATTCTGTGGTTCCTCTTTCATCTGATTGATGCCGTGAACATCGGCTGTGGTCAAGTGGTGTGCCTGAAATCCAGCCTGGCCTTTTTGTTCACTAAAGTCTAGGTTTCCTCTTAATCTATCGGTGATTACCTCATTGAATACATTTAAACCCAGTTATAACCTAACTAAGACAGGTCTGCAGTTTTATTTCTTGGTTCTGTGAAATTTTTTCGTGAAGAAGAGTGGAAACCAAAATACGGAGTACATATAAGTGAAATCACCGTGGGAATGTTTACAGCAAACCCCCATTTCTCGTAGTCATAAACTTGGGAAAAAACATTTTGCAATTGCACTGATAGGGCAACTGTGGCAGCAGCCTCCACCATCTCCGCTGCAGTTCGCGCAACATGGTTATGAGAGGTGAGGAGGGTGGCCAGAGACACCTCGCCTAGGAAATTGTGCAGTCATGCCACCACTGCTTGAGCTTGACTGGCCGTGAAGGCACCTATGTCTTCACGTATGTTCTTGCTCTGTCTGCCCAGCACAGCCGCCCCAGGAAATACATACTTGCCACTCACATTGCCACTGCTTTCCTCCGTCCCCATTCCAACATGCGAGAGCTGTCATTGGAATCTTGCGAGCAGTTGCATGGTTGTGCTGTTTACCTTTAAATCTGTCAGTGAAGAACTTAGTGATAGATACTGATTGATCATGATAGTGACAGTGATGATAATGACAGAGATTACTATGATGTCATGACGTTACCAGGCGACTCGAGCACATGTGAAGGTTAACCCGATCCAGTCGTCAGTGCAGCGCCTTTCATTTGGCGTTTGCTCAAACGCCACATGACACAGCATACAAAGGCAGACGCAGTACAGCAAGCATCAGCAGCACTTCAAATTGGTTTACAGGAAAGAAAAGGCGTATCTCACACTTCTCCGCGAACACCTGAATCGAGCCATAAGGAAAACGAGGAAGGAGGTGCCATAGTGGAGGGCATCAGACCACCGTGCAATAAAGGCTTTCACCTCATTGCTCTTTAGTGGTTCAAAGTGCCCCTAGAGTTTTTACTTTTTACTCGTATGAGCATTCAGTTCAGTGCTGCATAGTGCAATGTTAAAAAAGCACGAGTACCAGGGACCGATGCATTTGTCACCTGCAGTCGCTCAATGCGACCTTGGCTGTTCCTTTTATGTTATTTTGTGGTTGTCATGACACATTCATGTGTTACCCCGCCGGGGTGGCGCAGTGGTTAGGGCGCTTCCTAAGGATGCGGGATCGAATCCTGGCCTCGGCAACCGCTTTTCGAATGGAGGCGAAAGGCAAGGCGACCGTGTGCTGTGGAATGTCAGTGTACGTTAAAGAACCCCAGGTGGTCGAAATTTCCGGAGTCCTCCACTACAGCGTCTCTCATAGCCCGAGTCGCTTTGGGACATTAAACCCCACAAACCATTCCATGTGGTTCTGCCAGATATACAGTAACTTGGCACTAGCTAACAGAAAGTCGCTGTAGAGAGTAGTGATGTGGTACTAGCAGGTATTATATAGCGCAGGGCCACCCTAGCACTTTTCTTTTTTTTTTTCCCCCGGAAGCTTAAATGGAATTCTTTTTGACTGGGGCAGAAAAGTTTCGCAATTTGAACGCCCGTGCTCTTCTCTAGCGTTGCTCTGTGCCTGTACTTCACTGCAGTGCAGGCTTGAGCCAGCGGCAAACGTATACATAACCAGCGCTGCCAGCTTTGGTGAATTAGTCTGCTTGAGGTTGCGGTTACAAAAAATAAAAATAAGCATCAAGATACCCCGCATGCTCACTTGAGATGCAGACTAAAGGTCGTTCCTGCAGGAAGCATAATCAAATTCAGATGTGGGTTTCAGTTTGAGCACAAGCAGAGTGGTGAGTGCTTTTCCACATTAACAGTGTTGAGCTGCCCTTCTGCCAGGAAGTGCTCTTTGCGAACTGATAAGTACAGTAGAACCCCATTATAGTAAAATCACCGGGACCGGCCAAAATCTTACTATATCAGTTGTTAGTGATGACACGGTCCTGAAGATACTATCTCGTAATTACTAAGCACATCTTGTTGCTTTATGAAAAGAATGCTCTAAAATGCCTTCCATCTCTCTGTTATCATCTCTGTGCCATTTCCTTTTTCATTTTTTTTTTTTTTTTTTTTTACAGCTTGTAGAAGTACCTGTTTAGCATGAATGCCACATGGATACGAATACAGCCGAGCTTGATTTCAGCTGAGAACCAAAGCATTGCGTGAGCGCGGCGTCATCTTCCGCTGTTTCCATCTTTTAAGAGGCAATAGATGAAAAATGCGCGACAGTCCAGCACTGCAAAACCTCACAAGCCACGCCTCCAATTCTTGCCACTCCTCCTTCGTGCTGAACAGTGTTGTGTGAACGTTCGGCCGTTTCTTCGCTTCCCTTTTTCTTGCTGCACTTTTACTCTATCTTTAAGTGACCGGCCGTCTTATTTTGTGTTTGTAGTCAGCTTTACATTTTTCCCCCTACGCGCTGCGTGCTTTCCCTCACGGCTCCAAGGCCTTAAAGTTGGCTTCTTCTGAGTGCTGATGAGTCTAGCGGTAAAACCATTAAAAAAAAAACACTACTTTTTTTCTTTTTTTTTTAAGAAAAAATTTCCCCGCGATTCTATGTAACGCGTGTGCAGCAATGCATTTCGTGAGAAGTCGACGCCACGGCCAGACGTTTAGTATAACCTAGTTTTACCAAAGGCACCTTTTGCTATGATGGGGCTTCAGTTTCACTTTACTACAGCAGGGTTCTACTGTACAATGATAACCGGTCATAGAGACTCCTCCATATTTCATGAGTGGAATGAAGTCCAGTTTTGTGCCCATTGCAGAAACAAGCTGAACAAGCTGGTCATTCTATGTTTCCATTTTCTGGAGAAGGTGCTTTGCAGCAATACCTAGCCTTCAGGGGCCATACCTCCTAGAGATATTCAGAAAAACTTGTCCAAGAAAAAGTATAGACAATGAATACGATCTGTGCAGGGGAGTATGTGCTAGGAGTTCGCATAGCTGTTCTCAATGCAGCTGATGGGTTACGACCATGCAAGCAGGTTGTGCCACCTAATCTACAAATCACAGTGCGATACATTGTACCCGTTCTCCACCCTCTGCCTCCTACCTTCTCTTCATCATCCCTCTTGTCTCTACTTTGCCACCTGCCAATCAAGGTCTCAAAGGGACGAACAACACAAGCTGTCTAAAGCCACCACTTGAAGGAAACCAAATTTTGGTTACATGTTGATATGACAGCGTTAAAGGCTGCCATTCACCATAAAATTTGGTGTCAGGGTTGTGAATGAAAAATTGTGGGTGATAGCCGGGAATTGATTCGTGGCAGGGTTGTTCAAAGTCACTTGAGCATATGATATGGCAGATTTGGCAGGAGCTGCCAACTCAAGCTTCTCGAATCAGATGGGTAGGTGAAAGGAATCGAACCCTCCAGGACTCTTGCATTTCAAGTCAGACATACTACCCGTAGGCCACAAAGGCACTTCATACGGCTAGATTAAGGGAGGCTTTATATTTGTGTCAGGCAGTCTTTCACATAATGTGGTAGTTCATGACTCTATGCTAAAGAGTATGTATAAGATAATGGAAGTACCACCATTGCCAAAAATAACCAGGCTGCGTGCTCCGCTTTTCAGCCAAGTAGCAGATAATTCGTACCACTTCTGAAACTGCAAATCTGTGCAAAGTAGTAAAGGCAAGCTGCAGTCCTCACTTCTCAACAAGTTGTGATCCTCTAGGAATTCATGTTGACCTTAGGATACAAGCGAAAAGCTAAACATGCAGCCTGGTTACTTTTTGCAAAGATTGTACAAAGTAAGGGATTAGTGATTAGGAGAGTGCATGTACAGCTGCCGAACTCTTTACTAATGTGCACGATGGCCGCCTTTTCTCTTCTGCACATTGAAAAAGAGCTAACTTGCGAAAAGATTAAGTCTAACCAGAGGCTCACGAGGCCTTGCCTTATTTTTACCTCTCTGCAAGGTCGATCCCTGCCAAGGCACAGGGGTACAGAAAAAAATTAAGGCAGATTGCAGTCGTGTACAAGACTGATGACACAATGATGCTGTTTCTGTTTGCCTCAAGTTATCCGTGATTATACTTCGAGACTCATCGTGGCTATCTGTTGTCAGCGGACAAGTGCAATAGATATTATGCCTTTTCTTTCCTGTAAACCAATTTAAAACTCCGCTGATTCCTGTGTGGTACGGCGTTTGAGGAAGCGACAAATGAAAGGCGCAGCACGGATGCCTGGATTGGATGCCTGGCAAGGTTAGCTTCATATATGCGTGAATCGCACGGTGAAGTCATCGGTCATGACCGGACATGATGTCATGTGGTGACCTCAGTTCTGGTTATTAGAAATGACTGCGAACACATTAAGCTGCACACGATAGATGAAACAACCTCCAGCTTAAACAGCATCACTGTTGAAAGTGGCCGTCGTGCAGTCTAGTTGAAGATTTGGGCGGCTGTATACGAGCAAGGAACTGAGTGCTGTGATTTAACTTCCCAAAATAAATGCCACCGAGTGGTACTTTTTTCTTAATACACGTCATATATTTACTAGAACAACCTTACTCTGTATTTTACGGCTGTAAATGCTGCAAAAAGCAAATTTTCTCAACTTGAGAATTTTATTCTGGCATGGCTTATATTCTCTAATCTCCAAAACAATTTTCTTGGGTTCCTTTATTCTGGAAAACTTGGGATAATGTTGGAACAACTACGATGAGAACAGCAAATTTTACAAATTTGAAATTAAAGTGTATGAGAACATGCAAGATGGCGACCATGGCAGAAACTTTTTTTTTTTTCCGCTTAAAACAAGCTGAGGTAATGTTTGTCGTAGTAATCCAATACAGTCCTTTTCTGAACTGAAGGCGGTCGAACGTAAAGTTTGCGTCAAATGGCATGATATGGGTCTGTGTGCAGGCTTCACACAACTCGTACTCTCAGGCAAGTCCAGTAAAAGAATCTGACTGCTGAGCTGCTACCCGGCACAACAGAACCCAGAATGCAACCTAATCCTACGTTAGCCTGAATACTTAATATTTTTGAGACAAAGCATTCATAGAAGGTTGAAAAAACTCGTACATGCAGAATGCGATCAAAAAATCTGGAACAAGTTTCATGACACGCATGCCATTTTTCACAGCATATCACACAACTTGGAAGAAAGTCGACAACTTCACTTTGAAAGCAAATTTTTGTGAAAATGTACAACACCACTGGGAAAGAAAACAATTGAAGCAGTTGAAACAAAAAAATTTGGTGGCGTATGTGTCAGTGAACCCTCAGTGTCTATTAAAGAAAGTGAAATCAATGATCTTCGACACTAGTAGAACCTGAATAGCGCTGTGTGATAAGGCTGTCCATAAGTGGCAATAAGCAAAGTTAAAATCAAAACAAAACCAAACATGACAGAACTTGCACCAATATCACTGCTATGCTAAAATAAAATACACAGACACCATATAACCACTGTTCACAATACAAGTTCTACAAACCTGATGCGAATTTTTATATCATAGCTGTAACGATACTAGCACAGCCTGATAATTACAGTACACCTAAACAATCACTCTACCTGCCTCTATGCATATACTGTATGCATATAGGCACTATGCACATATTGTACTTGACTACAAAGTTCAGCATGGTAGTTAACAACCATGCACATGAAACAGCTCGGGTATTGAAAAGCCTCTTCCAATCATGTTCAAAACCAATATATTCTGATCAAATCAACACTCAAATTTTAAATCTTTCGTAAAAAATTTCATTTTGCACACAAAGACAAAGGTAGCTTTACTGCACATACTGTAGCACGAGTTGAATGCTCCGGGCAAATTTTTATAGTGCTGCAGGGATTTTATGTGTTTATTATATGAACGACGCAAAAAAAAAAAAATCGGTGAACTCCATAAAAGGTGCCACATTAGAACAAAAATTAGCAGTGCTATGCCTAGATAATTCCACTGCAAGAATGCATATGTGCTGACTCATGTTCTATTGCCATAAACAAAGTACAGTATGTGAGGAATACAAGGGATGGAGGTTTGATTCCCAGTGGAGACAGTATTTATTTATTTTATTTACCGCACTAATCACACATGTGCTCTGTGCTGTCGTACAGTACAGCAAGTAACGGCATATGGTACCTGTAGTAAGACATAGTTCATGCTGGTTACATCGGCTATCATGCAAAGATGTAATCAATGCAATTAACACTTTTTGTAGTGGCTTGAAATTGTTGACTGCGACCCCGAGCAGTTCGCACGTGAACACTGGCAACCACTGTGATTTTGTAGTATCGATGACAGTCGCCGCAGATGATGAGGGGAATGTCTGGTGCCCTCACAATGCATCAGCCATCTAGCAGATAAGTGCTGCCATTCAGCGCCACCATTGCAATTCTTGTTTAAATGGCTATGGGTTGTACAAACTGGAAACTCTAGCAGACTAACAATCTTGTGCATTCGCAATGCCGTAATAACAACATTGCGTGGGTAGTAATTTAGAAAAAATAAATACATTCACAGTTAAAACTGGTTCACTGGACAATATTTTGTAAGTAATAATTTAACAATACTGCACAAGAATTTTCAAAACTCCTCTGAGCCTCACTAGGGCACCTATGAATGTCGTGCAGCCTTGGTGGATGGAACCGTGACAGGTTATTGTAGATGAAAATGTAGCCATTAAGTACTGTCCTTTTTAAAATGCGTGATAGAGCGTTACACTGCAGTGCACAGGTGTAGAACATAAAAACAACATGGCTGCAGCTGCGAGCTATCAGGTGGCTGTCGCACATACTCCATGATAGTAAATCAGGTATAGGTATCTTCCATGGGGCAGGTAGCTAGTAGCAGGCTAGGCAGGCAAACAGGGTTCGTTCATGGCTCTGGTCCACCAAGAATGTGACAGTGCTGCAAGTCATCTATACTTGGACAGATTACCTAACATGCAGACAACTACTGTAAAGTCAAACACTGAATTTACAAAAAAAAAAAATTAAGTTGATAAATGAAATGTACTGCCTTTGGATCTGAGCAAGAATGAGAACAGAGGCAAGCCATTTGGCAAGCCTGTTTCGATGCATTCCCTAAAGCCACATCTCTATGCTGTTCTGACCAGTTTATTTGTTTTACAAGAATACACTAGGAAAGAACCAAGCGATCGCACATTACATCTACGTTGTGCACTACAGTTATAAAAATAAAAATCATAGCTAACGAGTATGTGACCCCGTTCGGTAATGCAGTACATTTACTTTGCTGTACAGCGTACCACTCGTCTCGGGACTGACGGACAGCGTGTCAGGCCCTTATCATTTGCCAAAAAAAGCGAAGCTTAATTTCTAGTAAATCAAGATTACACACTATTAAGAAGCGGTCAACACACTTGAAACACAGTTCTATAGTCAGCTAGTCTGCAAACTATTACCACAGTCATCATACATAAAAGGAATAACAGGCGCATACATGCAGCATGTGCTGAAAAGGCGCGTCCGATATAAGTGCAAAACAGGCGTTGGCCTCGGTGATCTTACGACTGCTAGGGAAAGCTGCGTGCCTCACATTCACACTAAAAATTAATTCAAAGCACTTCTGACACAAACGTAAGCCTTCGATGTCTCTGTAGTCACAATGCCTAAACACTTTCAGCGGAGCGCTTTATTTAGTTCTGCGCAGGCAAGCTCAGAACTTCTCTCAGACAACCTCAAGTGCAGCAAGAAAGTAACCTTGCTGCAATGTTCACAGTTAAACGTCCCGAAACAAATCGTTCCCAGCTAATTTCACACAGCGATTCGCGGAAGAATCGCGGTTCTAGCGCAGGCACCATGCTTACCAACATGGCACTCGAGTACGTTAATGTTACACAAATCAATATATTAACTCATTTCCTTCCAAAAAGCAATCGGCTGGCTTTCTATTTGACTTACCAAAGTGATGCTCACCGTGCGAAGTGCGTCGCCTGTGAAACACAGAACACAGCCATTTTATGGTTCGTTAGCATTAGCAACAAATAGATAAAGCGCAACACAGGCTCCGTAAAGCACTGGAAGGAGAATAACCAGAGTCAATAACGCGTCAAACATGTTTTTAAAACGTTTCTATAGTTTCATATAACGCGCCGCAACTCAAAATAATTTAGCGGAGGGGGCAATGATGATGATAATGGCGCAAGCACCATAGTATCTAAAATTGTTGCTAATGAAACTATACAGTTTCAGTTAAACGAAGGAGGTGGTGACGCACAAACTACAAGTGCAAGTTTTAATTATCTAAAGGTTTCTTTCCTTTTACTGAATTAATTTTTGTTGGTATTGGACGTTTTCGCCACCTGCAGCGCTGTCACTCAACCGTTGCAACGGCGCGCCATTTGAACCGGCTGGTTGTACGGTGCTCGCACAAGTCTCTGCTGTTCTCTCGAGTTCTCTCTTCTCAGTCCAGCTCTCTCTGCAAGCCTCCCAGAGGCTGTATGACTCATTTATCTCGCCACAAGTAACTTTTAAACTACAGTTCAGCAATGCGACACTAGAGCCATTCAATGAAGGACTACACTTATTCCTAGTCTGGCCTTTATTTCCTTTGCGCATTTTCACTCTGTCCATTCATAACAAAAACTTGGAAGAAAAATCAAGAGGCTAAGTGGGCTTCCCACAGTGCAGTTACATATATATAGTTACTTCATAAATTGGCAACAGAGTTTTGATTCATCATCACTGCCTGCATTAGGTATGCTGAAGGGAATTAATGGTCTGCAATCATTGCTGCTTCATGCGTTAGCTGCAGCCGCCAACCTTGGCTCATTTGCCGACATTATCTCTTCATCCCAGTGTCTGGTATCCCTTGCTTGTTTCACTCCCTCGAAACCTAATCGATTAGCTGAAAAGCCCTATTTCCTGGATTACATGTCCCACTCTAATGCTTTTCAGTTTTCTGCATCTTCATACTCAAAGATGTGCACCATGTGCTGCAATCTCAACTGCAGGTACTCTACTGCAAGATGCCCAGCACTCTGTGTCATATGGTATGGTGTTGCGGCAGCATAGAAGTACCACCCACACAAACCATCAGATGAGGACCTGCTTATGCCCTCACCTTTTTGGACCAAGGACGCCACCTGCCCAGGGCAAATAGGGCCTGCTCATTTCAGTAATAGCTGATTACTACTTCCTTGTTGTGATTACCTTGAAACTGTACTTTAATCCACATCTGTGTTTGTGAAGGTTTTCCAAATTATTTTACTTTCTATAACCTACTGCACTGTCCTTTGCTTAGGTATTTTAAACTAATGCTTTAATATCCACTTTTCAGCCTTTCAAATGATCACATGATAGCAAGCTGCCTTTTATTACATTGTATGTACAGCACCTTTCAAATTTACATTCACCTCTTTTTGCTCTTGGGGAAATGTTTCTCATGGTTCAGATTCAACCTGGCTTAAAAACATTACTCCCTTCCTACGTCCGAAACCTTCCTACCTATGTGCAGCAGTGACTTTGTGGCTATGCATTCAACTGCTAATCCTAAGGTTTTAAGATTAAATACATGGCTACATTTTGGCAGAGGCACGATGTAAAGACACCTGTGGGCTATACAATGTCAGTGCATATAAAAAGGACACCAAGCAGTCAAAATTAATTAGCTCTTTCCCATGCTTGCCGTCTCTCATAGACCGCATTAGGTTTTGGCATTCCCGATCCCTGTGTGCCATGTCAATACCTCTACCTGTTGTAAAGTTGCTCTCATCACAAAGGGTTGAAAAATAAACTTTCATCTTGTAGTTTCTTTAGGTCCTTGAGCATGTGCTGTTATTGAGGCAGTGGGCAATATTTGGCTGGGGCCTTAGACATGCAATAGTCCAAACCAGATTCGAAATCAAGGAAACAGTTTAGCTGAAACAAATCATCATCATCATCATTTATTATACCCTTAAAGGCCCCGGGTGGGGTATTACATAAGGGGGGGGGGGGGAGGTAACACATAAAGATAACAACCGTTCATGGTCTAAACATAGGTACAAAAAGTCAAAATGCTCAAATACAACAATTCAAATGAAGGAGGCACTGCAAATAAAAAGGAACAGGAAACAATCGGTTATGAAGCGAAATGACATGTCAAGCGTTCTTTAAATCTAGTAGGGTCACGTTCGGTTACAATGTGTTCGGGAAGCTGGTTCCAATCTTGGATTGCGGCTGGTAGAAAAGACTTATTAAAGGCGTTAGTAGATCCATGTAAGCGCTGGATGCTCATGAAGTTGAAAAGACGAGATGATGTGCGCAATGGTGGAACTAACAGAGAATCACGGAGATGGTGGAAGTTGTGGTACAGGTTATGAAACAGGCATAGGCGAGAAATGTTGCGTCTTAGGGCTAAAGGGCTGATACCGAGAGATGTCTTAATACTGCTGATGCTGAAACGAAAGTCATAATTTGAAGATATAAACGAAAAGAAAAGAAAAATGTCGATTTCAGTCTCATCGACATCAACTGCAATGCCCGTTCTCTTTTTCTGCAGGAATATAATGTAGACATGATGCAATGCTGTTCTCCCAAATGTTTTCCGATTGTCATGGCTACTACAGTTCAAAATAATGAGACCAAAGAGCACGACACACAAGGAATGCTTATTCGAAACGGAAGCATTTTATTGCAAGCTATGAAGTAAATACATCTGTCGTGAAGAACAAGCAAAAGATTGCAAGAAACCATCAAAACAAAATTTAAAACACCATCTAGAAAAGCAAAAATCTAATGCCATGTTTTCATGGAAAGCAGCCATTTTTTAAAAAAGGCCGCTCTTTGAAGCTACTCACAAAATTATTTCAGCATAATTGCTCATTTGCTACAATCCTCTTTTTTTCCAACTAGACACAAAGTCTACAAGACCTTGTGTATAAAATGTCACCAACCAGCACGCAGCTGCCATGCCATCAGCAAAACCATGCGCCCAACTGCTCATTGCACACCGGCCAAAACTCTGCACTGCCTTTGGGCAAGTGGAAAACAGCTGCAAAGCATCTTAAAACCCATCCACCTTTTGTTTCTATTTTAAGGTGCTATCATTTCTCCTGCTTCAATCATTCCTTTCGTTTTCAGGTGCGATTCCATAAACTGAACTTGTTTATGAACCACCCTAGATTCGAAAATGTGTTCAAACCTGCTGTCTATGAGGCAGCGCCTTCAGAATGCGCAATGGCCAAAAATACTTTTGCAGCAGACTCGTTAATAACAGAGCTACAGCCATCAAAACCGGTATGTTTCTCTCCTTCCCTTCCATCACCAAAGAGTCTCTCCCTCCTCCCTGGTTGACTAGCCTCCACAAGAGACAATACGCGTAGGGCTGGTACATGTAGGCTCCCTAAATACGCGAAATGTGGAGCGCCATCTCTTAGTGCTTTGAGAAACTATGCCCGCCATGTTGGTTCGGTCAACAAAATGAAAACGCTGCCCTGTGCTGGGTAAAAACAGCTACGAGAACGCATCAAATGCAGTCATTATGGCTTCGACTTTTACAGGCATTCTTTTTTTTTTTCTTGCTGGTTGGTTTGTGGGGTTTAACGTCCAAAAGCGACTCGGGTATAAGAGACGCCATAGTGAAGGGCCCTGATAATTCCGAGCACCTGGAGTTCTTTCTTTAAAGTGCACTGACATTGCACAAACACGGGTGCCTTGCTTTTTGCCTTCCATCAAAAAGCTACCGCCGCAGCTTTTTTTTTTTTTTCCTTGCTTTCTGCTACCCAAGCACCACCAGTGACCTTTGTTTGAAGGTTGAGAAGTGAGCTTTGGCTCATCCAGCTACAATGCCAATAAGGAGGGGGAGGAGGAGAGGCTGAGCTCAATGGGTGGCCGAAGCACAGGTGCGAGGCTTCTGGCCTTTCTTAGGAAACCAATCCCGTGCATGTATGGATGTTCTGTGTTTTCTGTATTCATGGTTATGCATGGTGTACCATGGCTGGAGTCGAGTGGCGACGGTGCGCTCTTTACGACCTACGCATGGAGGGTGCTTCCTGTCTGCTACAGCTGCGAAATCGTGGCACTGTGTGGCATTGACGCGTCTACTCAGTGATGCCGTCATTTGGTGTGCAACAAGCTGGAAAAAAAAAAAGCGGAGGCTGGCCAAGCCTGCACTTTCACCCGGTTGTGATTCTTGCCAACGAGATGTCATGAACTTGAGCGTTCAGAGCGACCTGCAGTGATTTTTGCCGCTGTACTGAGAGTTATATAGGATAGGTGTGCCGGCCGTGAGCCATCCTTACAGGCTCTGGCTGTGTATCAGCATCTTGCCGAAGAGCCAAAACCAGGGAAAAACTCGCATAAAATATTGCTAAATTATTGGAACAGAGTTCTCCATCACTCGGAAATTGATGAAAGGAAACACCGCAAGTTTTTCAAACTTGCAGGCGTGGCACGTCGTTCAGAGGAAATAAAGTTCAAATGCGTGGCAGAAAACATACGTATGGGTCCGGACCGAAGGAAATACCAAAAGCACACTGCGGTCGAGAAGCTCAACTAGTGTCATGAAGTTAGCTTCGTTACAAACTAGCCGCAGAGTTTAGCAACATAGGTGGCAGGCAAAGACAAGGGTCGGAAGGCTTTCCTACTATCCTTATATGAGGATGGTGATGAATGTCTCCTGTTATTTCGAGGTGATGTTGCGCACGCCTCAGAACAGGAAAAGCAGTTACAGTGAATGCGCTGTTCAAAGTGCACAAAAAGTGCAATAAAAGCACGTTACCTTTTTTTTTTAATTTGCACTAACAACTTAAAACAGGTCAACGACCAGCCTGACTTGCAGACACGTGAAGGTGCCCGAAATTTTGGTACATGTGCAGAAGCAGACAGAAATGTGCCCAAAAGCGAAAAGATGCCGTCACACTGGCATATCATTTGAAATAATGCATGTAGGCAAAACAAGTACTCCTCCTTGCTCGGCCACTAATTGTAACAGGCCTGGCAGAACAGGCCCGAGAGGCCGAAAATGTTCATGTGATAAATTCTGAGCTTCTGTAGCCATGTCAATGCATTTTTGACAGTTCTCCTCATATCATGAAGGAAACAAAGTTACAGCAGGAAGAAAAAAACCAGCTTTTGTGCAGCATAATGGGACTGACCTTACAATAGTATGCTGCTACTTGCCTTACTGCAGACTGATAACCCAAATCACTGTTGTATTCAGATGGTAATTAGCACATGTTGTGCACTGTAAGAAATAAGACAAAGTAAGTATTACTACGATCAAAATGTGCTAAATAATACTGTTGCCTGAGCCTACACTGCACCGCTTTTGCGCACACAAAATTGAGACTACATAATTTCTCTAAGTATTTCGCTCACTCCGTAAACTGAACACTTGATCGCTTAACGCAGGTGTGCACCAGGTGCCGCCACAGAAGCAGGGTTGGGTAAATCCTGCACACACTACACGGGGAAGAGAGCACTGCTTGCCTAGAAGAGCTGCCATTATATATGCGGCGAATGCGCAGGCTTTATGAAAGCGCGCGCCGCTGCCACTTGAGTCCAGCCGTTGGTGTATGAATAGCACAGTGCACAGAACACTCTGAAGCATGCATAGACAAGGGCAAGAAACTAAAAGCCTTCTTTCTTGTGTGAATGTATGCATGAGTGAAAACGAAATGCAAGACAAAAAAGTGCGTGACATCAGCAGACCAAGTGACACCCCTCGCCCATCAGTCAGAGAGAAACCAATGGATGCAGTATCTGTTGGTACCTCATCGACAAAGTTCGATGGCCAGCGCAAAGGATGAGGAGGTTTGGCTGTTTTAAAAGGACCATGAGAGCTTTGGTTTGCATTTTGTTGCTTTCCAGTGTGTGCATCGCTGCAGTATTTCGCAGAGACCATGTCCAACGCCTTATCGGGCTTGGTTAAAATGTCAGCCTGGTCAGTAGCCCTTGAATATGTTAGCTCTCTTAAATGAACAATCTGAAATAAGCATGGACATAAGTTGTGCTGGCCATATTGTGGACTGCTTTCAAGACAATGTGTGTAATGCCAAATAATCTGAGAAGTTGAATAAACCGTTTGGGGTGCCCTGTTTTGTTTTCTAAATATGCATTGTAATACCATTTAACACAGCTCGGCCACCCAACTTGTGCACACCAGCTAACACAAAGCTTTAGCTGCACTATACTAATCCCTCTGTCACACAAACACTTCCGATCCTCATTGAACTCAATCTGCATTCAGGCTTTCAAGAAGGATTGAAGCATCCGGTGCTACACGGGCGTTTTTAGTGAGCATTGAGAAATTTCCTACGTGGTCCGTCGTCTGCTGTCAGTCGCAATGAGTCTCAAAAGGAAGTTTAAGATTGGGGTAATGATTGCACGATTTCAGTGTACACAGCAGCATTCCGCTTTTGGCGCCTCAGGTCATCTAACCTATCTTCCCAGCGGTCAAGTGCTACAGTGCAGTTTCTCTCCCGCTCTACAGTTTCCACGCTGACGCAGTCGAAGAGAACGCCACCTTAGCTTCCACTGGCGGTGGACTACGGTGTCAATATTATAAAATTAGCCGTTCTACCAATGTTCTATTATGCCTTTTAAAGCATTTATGTGTTATTATGTGCAGTTCTATTGCATTTATTCGTTTTCAAGTTTTAGAGCTCGTTGATGACGAGGGTGTCAATGACCGCTTTTGAGTGTGCTTGAAATCTCGAGAGCGATTGAGGAAGCAACCTTGAGTCAAGCAGGCTCGAGCTCAACTGCACTTGACAGTTGCCGTGTGACAACCTCGATCTACAATGAGTTGAATGTAGATCCAGTTCAATGAGGATCGAAACTGTTCGAATGAGAGCGGTTTAACTCGCTTCTTGCAGGAACAAGCAGTTTATATACACATTTTCAATAAGTGTTACTCGGTGCCACCATATTGTTCGCTTCTCCTCTCTGGACTGCTGCAAACCGGCTCTGCTTCCACTGTGCTAGCACCAAATGCACAAAGCAGTCCAGCAGGTAATATGGTGACACCCCGTGACCACTTATTGGAAAGGTGCACACTACTATGACTATGCTACAGTATGCTAAGGAAGTGAACACACAAAAAAGCCAGGCAATCATGTTACTCTGGTAACGAATGTTTAATTGTGGCTGGCCTTGCATATGGCGGGCAGTAATGCATGTACCCCTGTCTTCGGACAGGACAGCAGGGTTGTAAGCATCTCCAGCGAACACTGTGTGGATGTTCGTTTTGTTATAAAAATTTAGGAGACACTTGAGATCTGTCTTTAAGAGTATAGCATGGCAGCGTCAACAGCTCCCGTCTGCAGCTTCTCTTGTGGATCCTTGATCGCATACATGCACCTTGCTATTTTATAAACGAAGTCTTTAAAGAACTTTGCTGCAACCTACACAAAAAAAAAAATGTAGGAAGTGCGTAAGAGCTCTAAGATCGCTAAGGCGAACACAACCCGGCACCAGAATTAGAATATGTGACTAATAGGTACGGTGCAGGAAATGCAGCCTTCTAGTTACACACGTCAAATGACAGATCGAATACCACACGCCCATCCTCCGAGGTCCTGTGAATAAGCGCATAAGTGGCCCGCGTATGCATGGGGTTGCGATTACCCTCTTTGTCACCTCTCTGCAGCGGTTTGCACAGCCAGGATGCCTCCTTTCCTCCTCTCTGCAACGCGGCAACAGAGCACGTACCTGCCAGAGCTCTTCACACGCAAGTTCCAGTATGACTGACGTTTCTTGATGACAATTTCTGATCACACCTTCTGTACATGACGCACATGAGCCAATTAAAATACTACAGCTATTTAAATGCCCTCTAAGCACGTGAATATTGTGAATATAAGCATAATACATAAGATAAATTCTCAGCACTGGGTAAAATATTCACAAAGTATTGTCAAACATGAATATAAAAACAAGAAATTGTAATAAAATCTTGAGGATATACAAAAGGCAGAAAAATGCTCATTTCTTAAACTACAGCTTGAAAATGAAGAAGTTTTTTTTTTTGCCTCAACTCCTTCAGCACCATTTAATTTGTTTATTAAATAAAATATTTGCACAATCTTGCTATTAGATAATACTAAAATGCAGGTATTTTGATCCTCAATTAAATAAATGCCCATGTTTTTGTTTTGCCTTTATACATAACATAAAAACCTTTTTCTCCGAAATTTGCAGAAAAAATCTAAAAAGTGAAAGAAAAGGGGGCATGAATATCAAAATAAGACAGCAAGAAAAATAATTCAGAATACTAAAAATATGCTACACTGCCTCTTTTATTACTAGTAAAGATATGGTGCACCTATCGGCAGATTTCTTTTTTTCGTAGTGCTGTTCGGAAGCAGTGGTCATTCTTGATTTCCTGCAGCAGTTGTTGAGAGTCTCATGTACCTATTCTCCACATCACACTAACAAAATGCAGCGAAGCCCAACTGCCAAGGAAGTAATAATTTACGTTCTGAATTTCACTCTGAAGGTGTGCTGTTCTCTCAAAAATATAGCTAAGTTGCTGAAAACACCCATTTTTAAGCTCGGCCTTCCTCTACTCATTTTACAGTTTATAGCATTGGCATTTCCAAACCTTTCGGGATTTATGACTGGATTATTTGGTGATATGTTTTCCACAAGGTGGGAGAGTTTGCCATCAAATTTGAAAATCTGCAATAGGAGCTCGGTGTTCAAACTCCACTAGATTTGCTTGAAGAAGTTCCACACTTGAAGTTCTGGAGAAGCCACATCAAGTAGTACCAAGCTTTCATTGCTGCTGAAACCCAGCGAATGGAAACAGAACAGTGGGAACACAAAATGAGCACGTGTAACTGACCAAGAGTGATCAGAGATTGAAACTAAGCTTTTCTTGGCCACTAGCTGAAGTTCGAGGCTGACATTTGACTGATTCATCATCTGAGCTGAACTGAGAGCTAGTAAAATTGTCTTCAAGAGACTTCGCTACTGCTCTCATAAAAAGAAAACTATAGTAGGAGCAGCAGAATCGTGTGGATGGCGCCAAAGACCTCTTTATTTCGAATAATTTTTTAAATGTCACACTGTGCCAGAAAGAACAAAAAATAAAATAAAAAAATAAACAAGCTGCACACAAACAGAAACTATGGTTGTCACAATAGCCCCACTGCGGTAGTGCAGTGGTTAAGATGCTAGATTACTGTGCCGGAGTACCCATGTCCAAACCCGATCGCTGGCGGCTGCTTTCGATGCAAACGAAGTGGCAGCCGTGTGCTATGTGATGTCAGCACGCGTTAAAGATCCCTAGGTGGTCAAAATTACTCCACAGACCTCCACTACAGCACCCATTTCTGTCTTTCCACTTTGACTCCCTCCTCCCTTCCCTTACGACACAGTTCAGGTGCCCACAGAAACAAGTGACAGATTCTGTGCCTTTCCATCCCTGTGAACTAGTTACTATAATTACTTTTGTCATACTATCTGCCTAAATGGGGCTACATGTTCCAAACACGAAAATTTACGTCTGCCAGTGTGTGAGAACCATCATTCATATATGAACGATTGGCTTAAAGCGGTCCTGAAAGGTATAAGCCCTAATCCCTTAATTTGTGCCGGTATTATCTCACACATAATCATCAGCATACAACCATAATCTACCACATTGTGCCCAAGACCACCCAACATGGGTATAAAGCTCTGTTTTAACGAAGCTGTATGAATGTGGAGTAGCACGTCTGATACTAGATTCAAGGGTCTCGGAGGGTTCTATTCCACCTCACCCTCTCACCTCAAAGGAGCTGCCCGAGTTAGCAGCTCCAGATAGCGTCGTCCTCTCTTTTCTCGATCCTTTGTGTCTTTTGCGCTTTTCCACAATATGAGCTCCAGCCAGTTCGGCCACATCGTGTGGCCTCGTGACATCGCAGAACCAGACAACCAATCAGTGCATGGCCATGTCACCTGCCAAAGGCATGGTTGTGATTTTTCTCAAGGGTGACGCCTTTTATGCTACCGCAATAAAGCAACTATTCTAAAATAAGTCACTTCTTGTGGAGCACTTTTCACTACTGCTGCTGCATTGTATGATATGGGCAGTTCAAATTATGTCCCTTCTGTAAAGAGCAGTTTGTTTGCACAGCCTCCTATCCGATGTGGATGTAGGCTACAATCCAGCACACAACAGCGGCAGGGCAGACACATTAAAAAACATGGCAGCCCTTACGAAAGCCAGCTGCTCTTTCAGCTGGACAGTAACCCGATCAGTTTAAGTTTGCAAGTGCTTGACAGCCCCTTTCTTATAGATTATGGTACTGTTAGGATCCTTCCAAGATTTTAATACGCTTGAGGTCGTGAGGCACTACACACACAAAGCAAGCAGCACAATCTCCCTACCACTCTTCAAAGATCTGCAGTTGCCTATTCATACCAGCCAATTTCTCCCTTTGCATTGCTTCTAAGGCTTTTTTTACTTCCTCCATGACCAGCATGACGTACAACCTGCTCACATTACTGCCCGTCATCCTGACTGCTTCACGGCAATGTCATCAGCAAATTGCAGATTACTGAGGTATTCTCCATCTACTCTTATCCCTGAAGGCATGTCACCTAGCACATAGTACAATAGATGCTGTCAAGAGAGTACAAGAAGTGGCCGATTCCATGCCAAGTTACCTAAGACAATGCCATGTTTTAGACACCATCACACACGGATAACATTTTCTCGGAGAACCACAGCTGTGTTACCTCCACACCGGATCAAGTTTTCTTCTATATGACAAACGCTCCAATAAATGTCAGGCCTGTTCAGGTATTAATCTGTTACTTTAATTCGCAAGGCTAGAAGCTAGACTGGAAAAAAATTGCAGTCCCACATTTGTGCTTCCCACCTCCCCCCACTGCAAATCATGTGTTCCAAACCACCCAGAATGATTTTCAAATAATAGCATATCAGCAAGGGTGACAATATTACACAAGATTAAATACATTGCAAGCAAGGTGTTTTAAACTTAACTGGGAGCACGCTCTAAACCCGTGGGAGCAGTGAGAGTATCCATTTGGTCACATCAGTCGCAGCTCACTGCACTACTGAGGTGGCGGTGTAATCGAACTGGCGGAGGGAACTCGTTCGTCGGCACCAAGAATTCCTTGCCTCTGCAAATGTAAATAAACGAGAGTAATGTTGAAATTACATTTAGTTTGCATAAATTCAGCAAACTCACTCACAATAGAATTTGGTTTGAGTAAAGCAAGTGAGAGTGCCTGCTGCAGAAGGAAAAAGGTAGCAACGAGACTGGCTGTCAATGCTAGCACAAATACAAATATTTAGCACACTTACAAAACACTGAAATAGCAACAAAGAGAATCTGAGTTAAATCACTTGTGCAGTAAGTGCCCAATATGCTGCGGCTTGCATGGAACTGCAATGGAGAGTGCTTATAGCAGCAACTGCCAAGCTCTTTGACAGGATTACGAGGTACTCGCAATGGTGCCTCACTCTCCCACAAAACATGCTAGCTCAGATTAATTATTGCTCTGTTTTCAAATAAGCTGTCAATGGCCTAGGCAGCATTGAAGCCAAGCACTGTCAACTATTTATGTTGGAGCAGGCAAAAGATATATATATTAGGGAACTCTGCGGTAGCAACATGCATCCAAAGTGTTAAATCTATATAAACAAGCTCAGTGAGTTCCACCAATGCAGTTATTTCGGCAGTAAAAAGAGAGATATTGTCACAGGCATGAACCTATGCTAGCTGAGGAGTAATGAAGTCACCCTCATTGCTGCATAGACCGAAAAAAGTGAGTACTTGACAGTGGAAGGTCTGAGCAAATAAGCACAGGAATTCGGTCATGTATATAACCATACTTTTGTAGCCATTTCATGCTGTGCAGTAGGCTTGTTGCACTTCGAGGCTCAGTCCGCACAGGGCCTACTTACATTTAAACCATCTCTCAGCTGGCCAGCAACCCCTCTTTTAGCAGTCCGCAGATATTACTCATGTATTGCAGCACTACCACGTATGGTCTGTACAGATGAGTGCCACTTACCTTCCAACAGTTTTCCGAAAGAAGCCCGACATTTTCTATGGGCCGAGCCGCTCCATCGGTTGAAGCTGCGAGGAAGGCAATAAAACCTCCCGATTGTAAACCAGCGCGTTCACGCTGGCGCACGCAAAAATGCCTTATACTGTCCAAACAAATATAAGCGAACTCAGAAATAGTTCTACGTTATCTTTTAGTCGCCTCATATGTCCCAATACTCCAGTGCATCCGGAAGACAACAGCAACCGGCGACTGATCGGTGCATAGCAGCAGGAATGGAAGTTGTTCCAAGCGCAATGAAACGAGATCGTGGACGCCGTTACGCAGTCTCCTCGTCTCCTCACGCCTTCGCCCGGAGACTGTCGCGCGATTACGCCGCGTCAATAATTGAGGCTAACGCATGCTTGCGCTGCCGTGCAAAAACTCGTTAAAGAAGCTGCAAGGAAGGCGATGGCGGAAAGACTACAAATGCTTTACTTAGAGTTCGCGGGCATGTATGTACGACTCACCGCAGTCAGAAGACTGCAAATAGGACTGCACCGAAGGCTGCGCCCTTGAATTTAAGGCTATAATTCACGAACTGAATCCGCATATCACCGAGTTTGCATCTACCGGGATGATGACCCACAAACTGCAGCAGACCGACGCATGAAAGACAACCTAGGGTGCCTAGGGCTCGCAAAGCGCAAATGTCGTTGTCTGAAAAGCGCGCCAGCCTTCCTTCTTTGGGCCATTACTTCTAGAAAAAAACAAGCACTAAAAGCTATTTGACGTCACATCCGTCC
Source organism: Amblyomma maculatum (assembly GCF_055883805.1). NCBI lineage: Eukaryota > Metazoa > Arthropoda > Arachnida > Ixodida > Ixodidae > Amblyomma > Amblyomma maculatum. Next base: position 10,257,280 of record NC_139348.1, read on the forward strand.
AGAATCCAGAAGAGCGACATATCCTCCTTTCCACTTTGGTCCTGGGCGCGCATGCGCAGTTCACAGAACCGGCTCTCGTGACGTAAATATTAGGGCGGCGCTAAAACGCGTATAAACAGAAATTGATGACGAAATTTAAAAAACAAGGAAAAAAGTTACAAAAAATAACGCCGTCGTCTGCTACTTGGCGCCGATTACAAAAATGCCAACGCTGCGATGCCAAGAAGCTGAAGGGTCGGTGCGAACAGTGTTTACGCTGCATACACGCGTCGCGCGGCAGGGCAAGGCTGAGGAGATAGTGAGATACTTACGTATACATTGCGGCTGTACTGTACTATTATAGTAACGGTAGTTGCGACCACAGTGCATCATAGTACACACACTGTCGGACGTCCAGCAGCAGCTAGGCTGAGCGAACGGCGGTACTCGACGCAAACCCCACAAACAGCCGGTCGTCAAGTGTGAGCGATGCCTCACTTGAGATGCCTGCATGTTGCTAGCTGTCCGTGTTTCATTTATGGACTTAGTCGTGCAGAGAAATCGGCGAGTATCAGGATTAAAGAATTTGTTTACGAATACTGAGAATTGGAAGCGCCCAACAGATTTTCGGGCTGCAGTTGCCTCTAGAGAAGAGACGCACCTATCCGACGACAACGCTGGCCTTCTCAGGGTATCACTGTCGTTGGAAACTGCCTGCGGCAGCCCACCGTTTCCATCATGTTAGCAAGTCTGCTACGGCCGGGTATACGTGTCGGCTTCTGTGGCGTAGCGTGCGGATATCGGCCCGACTGGAGCGGCGTAGTGAAAACACGCATAGTGGAGAGCTCGATTAGGCCATATATCTGGCGATCTTAGCATGCGCTGACATCGGACCACCTTTAGCGTGTTAATTCCATCGAAATGCGATCGTCGTAGCTGGGCTACGCACATATTGCGGGTCAGAGAGCCGAGCGTCTATAATCATTACTGAGCCATCGCGGCGGGGACGTTTTCACGCAGCCGCAAAAATAAGCAGATAAGATTTTCTGGCAGCAATGAAAATGCAATGAAAAGTGTATCCAGATGCCCACTGGCAGCAACAGGTTAGCTTTCACGCTGATGGCATTTAATGTGCCCTGAATTAGACATAGCACGCTGTATGCACATTTCACCGCATGCAGAGTGTGTCACGCTGTTGTGGCAGATGCCTCGTTAAAATAATAATAATAAAAAAAAAGCTGTCGGTATTATTCTGCTTGGTTTCTGAGCATGTTGCATAAAAACATTTTATAAAAGTAGCAACACTGCTCGTCTGATGCAGGTGCACATCACACCACAATGTCACAAGAGAAACAAAATTTGTCAGGTACAGCCTAGTTCCTTTGCTACTGTTTACCAGTTTTGCACTTGCAATAGCATCCGGCACTTTCTTTCAGTGCAGCATGATTCCTCAGAGGAGAGAAGGGTGATGAGGTCGGCTAGAGATATGCCTTCACATATACTATTTGACGATCAGGAAGTGAAGGAACAGACATGAAGAGTGAATATGATATATGATATAAAAGAAGAGACATCTGGGCGAGTTGGTATGGTGACATGATAGAAAAACAGCGCAAAAGACGTGCACGGAGGAGAAGAACGGACAGGACGAGCGCTGAACTCACAACTGAAGTTTATTGAAAAAAAACACAGATATATAGCCCAGCCAAGCAGCACCAAACCGCACATTAAACAAGAGAATCATGATAACCCCCCACACACACCATGTTCAAGAAATTCAACCTCATTATCTGTCAAAGCGATTGACGGTTCACTAACGCAATTTGCACCCAATCGTATGATATGCCTGGCCTCAATGATTTCCCGGTTAATCTGTGCCGGATGGGAATCCAAAATAACTGTTTGTGTTAGATACGGTTGGCAGCCGTCACATCTCTTACAATGTTCAACCAGATTAGATCCTCTACCAATCTCTAATGATCTCTCGTGCTCTCGTAACCGGACATTGATACATCTGCCTGTTTGACCCACATACACTTTATCACAAGATAACGGAATCTTATATACCACTCCTACTTTGCATGGAACATAGGAAAGGTTATGCTTCACCCGACACATGTTTCTTTCCCGGACTTTTTTCGCTGCTTTATTCTTAACAATGCTACATATTTTTGACAGTTTATTAGGTGCCGAGAAAACCACACTAACATTAAACCTTCTGGCTACATTTTTCAAATTGTGTGAAAGACCATGCACGTATGGCAGGGTCACAAATCTTTTTGTATCCCTCTGTCCAGCCCCTTCCTGCTCCTGTGAACCCACGCACGACTGTTTTACTTTTGAGATTAATTTATCACAAACTCTTAATATGACGTGAACAGGAAATCCTGCATTCGCTAGCCTAGACAATTGTTCATTAAAGCTAATTCGCATATTATGAAAACATGACTTTGACAAGACAGCCCCCAGGCTGGACAGAGCGATGCCATCTTTTACTAGCTTGGAATGTTGCGATCCATAATCTAGCAGAGGCTTTGCACTCCTAGGCGAATACCGCCAACAAACATGATGGGCACAAAACTTCAAAGTGAGGTCTAGAAAACGCAATTCGTTCTCTTGTGACATTCGTTCAAGAGTAAATCTCAGTCCCAGCTCTTGAAAAACTTTAAGAATATTCATTGGTGATGAGCCACTATTGCAACCTTTGTAAAAGACCAGGAAATCATCAACATAACGAAAGATTCTTATTCCCAGCCCTTGCAAGTTATTGGCTATCAATTCGTCTACTCTGCTTAGGAAAATGTCACTTAGAACAGGAGCGACCTTTGAACCAATACAGATGCCTGATTTCTGGGTGTACACGGCACTGCCAAATTCAACAAACATACTTTTTAAGTAAAAAGAAGTCAATTCCAAAAAAGACCCAGTTGATATACCACAGCTGTTACCAAAAGCTATTTCATCATTTTGTCCCGAAATGCACCTTCGCAGACTAGTCATGAGAACTTCATGAGGGATCGAATAAAATAGATCCTCGACATCGATGCTAACTGCCGAGCACTCCCCTGGATTTTCCATTTTCAAGTACTCAACCACTTTCTCAGAGTTTTTTACGAGATACGGATCTTCAAAAATCAAAGTAGACAAGTGTTTCTGTAAATAGTTTGAAACGACACATTGCCAGGAGCCTTTCTCAGAAATTATTGCCCTAAAAGGTTCCCCGGTTTTATGAGTTTTCACAGAAAAGAATATGTCCAAACACCCTGATTTAGCGTCTCTTACATCAGTAGCCAATCTGCCTAAATTCATTTCTCCTAACAGGCGCAAAGCCTCTCTCTTGACCTTCTTAGTGTCTGTTGATACCACCCTAAAATTTCTCTCAACAGCCTCTAGCGCCTTCTGGTTGTACACATGCCCAGACAGTATAACAAAACGACCGTCTTTATCTGAGAGAGCCACCTTAAGATTCCTATTGACCATGTAATCAACCACATGCCCTATACCTAAAGACTCACGTTGGCCCCTTTCTGTCCTCGAAGCAACATTCACGCATTCCGAAATGAAGCAAGTGCGCGAACTGTCTTTCACCTGCGTGGCCAAACGCCTAACCAATGCCACCTTGTCAATTGGGGAGAGGCGAGGCTCCGTAGCAAACTTGGGGCCCTTGCGAAGCACAGCAAGGTGTCTTTCTGGCACACAGGCATCACCAAGCACCACCACTCCACCAGACGTAGCCCTGGTCCTTTTCCTCAACGGGAGTCGGAGACGAACACTTGCCCACAGGAATTCCGCGCTATTGTCCGCAATCCTGCTCCACTCCTGGTAGGAACGTACCCCGTGACCTTGTTCCTCGACGCCACAGACGACGCGCAGATTGTCCCTGTAGTAACGCACCTGCCGCCACATCTCGGAGCAAATTATGCTGCACATCCTACGGCTGTGACCCCGCGATGGGTGTAGAAGCCCAAAAAGATATTTCTTGTACAGTATATTTCTTGTACACAGGGCTCTTTTTCGTGTGTTAACCTTTCCAGCCAAGCTACGCTTGCCTCACTAATTGCCGTTGCTGTTTGCAACGCGCGAGTCGCCACTTGGTATAAGAAGTTAGGACGCAGCCCTCCCGAGGTTCAGGCTCTTTTTGGGCTTCTACACCCATCGCGGGGTCACAGCCGTAGGATGTGCAGCATAATTTGCTCCGAGATGTGGCGGCAGGTGCGTTACTACAGGGACAATCTGCGCGTCGTCTGTGGCGTCGAGGAACAAGGTCACGGGGTACGTCCCAACCAGGAGTGGAGCAGGATTGCGGACAATAGCGCGGAATTCCTGTGGGCAAGTGTTCGTCTCCGACTCCCGTTGAGGAAAAGGACCAGGGCTACGTCTGGTGGAGTGGTGGTGCTTGGTGATGCCTGTGTGCCAGAAAGACACCTTGCTGTGCTTCGCAAGGGCCCCAAGTTTGCTACGGAGCCTCGCCTCTCCCCAATTGACAAGGTGGCATTGGTTAGGCGTTTGGCCACGCAGGTGAAAGACAGTTCGCGCACTTGCTTCATTTCGGAATGCGTGAATGTTGCTTCGAGGACAGAAAGGGGCCAACGTGAGTCTTTAGGTATAGGGCATGTGGTTGATTACATGGTCAATAGGAATCTTAAGGTGGCTCTCTCAGATAAAGACGGTCGTTTTGTTATACTGTCTGGGCATGTGTACAACCAGAAGGCGCTAGAGGCTGTTGAGAGAAATTTTAGGGTGGTATCAACAGACACTAAGAAGGTCAAGAGAGAGGCTTTGCGCCTGTTAGGAGAAATGAATTTAGGCAGATTGGCTACTGGTGTAAGAGACGCTAAATCAGGGTGTTTGGACATATTCTTTTCTGTGAAAACTCATAAAACCGGGGAACCTTTTAGGGCAATAATTTCTGAGAAAGGCTCCTGGCAATGTGTCGTTTCAAACTATTTACAGAAACACTTGTCTACTTTGATTTTTGAAGATCCGTATCCCGTAAAAAACTCTGAGAAAGTGGTTGAGTACTTGAAAATGGAAAATCCAGGGGAGTGCTCGGCAGTTAGCATCGATGTCGAGGATCTATTTTATTCGATCCCTCATGAAGTTCTCATGACTAGTCTGCGAAGGTGCATTTCGGGACAAAATGATGAAATAGCTTTTGGTAACAGCTGTGGTATATCAACTGGGTCTTTTTTGGAATTGACTTCTTTTTACTTAAAAAGTATGTTTGTTGAATTTGGCAGTGCCGTGTACACCCAGAAATCAGGCATCTGTATTGGTTCAAAGGTCGCTCCTGTTCTAAGTGACATTTTCCTAAGCAGAGTAGACGAATTGATAGCCAATAACTTGCAAGGGCTGGGAATAAGAATCTTTCGTTATGTTGATGATTTCCTGGTCTTTTACAAAGGTTGCAATAGTGGCTCATCACCAATGAATATTCTTAAAGTTTTTCAAGAGCTGGGACTGAGATTTACTCTTGAACGAATGTCACAAGAGAACGAATTGCGTTTTCTAGACCTCACTTTGAAGTTTTGTGCCCATCATGTTTGTTGGCGGTATTCGCCTAGGAGTGCAAAGCCTCTGCTAGATTATGGATCGCAACATTCCAAGCTAGTAAAAGATGGCATCACTCTGTCCAGCCTGGGGGCTGTCTTGTCAAAGTCATGTTTTCATAATATGCGAATTAGCTTTAATGAACAATTGTCTAGGCTAGCGAATGCAGGATTTCCTGTTCACGTCATATTAAGAGTTTGTGATAAATTAATCTCAAAAGTAAAACAGTCGTGCGTGGGTTCACAGGAGCAGGAAGGGGCTGGACAGAGGGATACAAAAAGATTTGTGGCCCTGCCATACGTGCATGGTCTTTCACACAATTTGAAAAATGTAGCCAGAAGGTTTAATGTTAGTGTGGTTTTCTCGGCACCTAATAAACTGTCAAAAATATGTAGCATTGTTAAGAATAAAGCAGCGAAAAAAGTCCGGGAAAGAAACATGTGTCGGGTGAAGCATAACTTTTCCTATGTTCCATGCAAAGTAGGAGTGGTATATAAGATTCCGTTATCTTGTGATAAAGTGTATGTGGGTCAAACAGGCAGATGTATCAATGTCCGGTTACGAGAGCACGAGAGATCATTAGAGATTGGTAGAGGATCTAATCTGGTTGAACATTGTAAGAGATGTGACGGCTGCCAACCGTATCTAACACAAACAGTTATTTTGGATTCCCATCCGGCACAGATTAACCGGGAAATCATTGAGGCCAGGCATATCATACGATTGGGTGCAAATTGCGTTAGTGAACCGTCAATCGCTTTGACAGATAATGAGGTTGAATTTCTTGAACATGGTGTGTGTGGGGGGTTATCATGATTCTCTTGTTTAATGTGCGGTTTGGTGCTGCTTGGCTGGGCTATATATCTGTGTTTTTTTCAATAAACTTCAGTTGTGAGTTCAGCGCTCGTCCTGTCCGTTCTTCTCCTCCGTGCACGTCTTTTGCGCTGTTTTTCTATCATGATATATGATGCCTAATTACAATGAGCTAGATGCAGTACGGAAACCATTTTCTTGAAGCAATTGTCAATTGAATGTAGCATTCATGCACACATTAACCAGTGCACATGCTATATACACAAAGCCCGAACCTGTCTCTGAGTGAAGCAAGGGAGCCAAAGGGGAAAGCAAGCGTGACTTTAAAGACACCGTAAGTAAAAAGTAACAGCAACAAAAAAGAAAAACAGAAGCATGCACAGGAACAATATTCGACAAAAAGAGGCATGAATTGCAAGGCCTGCAGCAATGTGGCCTGCAGCACATCAGGGTGGTGTTCTGGATTTTTTGGCAAAGGTTCATTAATGCCAGGTGATAATACTGTATGATTTGTATTGGCTGTGCCATCCCCTGTGTGCTCTTCCAGCAATGCATAATGTCCAACATGCAACTGTCTAACATCCACTCTCTACACTCTGACTCAAAAACATGCTCAAATGAACCTCACCTGAATACGGGCATAAATATGGGAATAAAGCATGAAATTTACTTTTTCGACATTCTGATTGCATATCATTGGAAAACTAAACGTGATTTAAATGAGCGTATGATTTGCAGCTAGTGCGTCTTGTATGCATGGTTCTTCCAACAGGTTGCAGTATAGCTTCTGTCCTTTATTTTGGCAAAACACGCACACTTTAAGAGACCTGCTACTCACGTAACACATTCCCTGTAGCTTTAAACAGCTCGTCGTTGACTAACAATTGGTGTATCATTTGCTTTCGGTACTTTTTGGCATTTTTTTTTACATGCACCTGACATGAAGCCTTGCTTATAAGAAAACTGAAAATTACAATATACAAAACAATACAAAATTTATTTACAGCACTACACACTCTACAATACACAGCCTAAAAAATGAAAGGCTGTCACGCATTCAAGTAATTACAGTATTGTTGTACAGCTCATCGCCATATCTGAAAGGTGGCACGGCCTTGGAGACCAAAGAAGAGAAATTAGTTATACAAAGCGAGGGAACACAAGATAGGGTCAAAAACCCATTCTCCAAGTGTTTGGCCCAAGATAACCCCAGCACCAGCAAAGCAAGCACCCACTGTTTTACCAAAGAGTACCCAACACCACTGAGGATTGGTCCCCAAATGCTCAAACCACTAGGCTGCAACTACAGTCAAGGGATGCTATGCGTTCCGCAGTATTACCAGTATCAAAGATTATGGAACTCGTCATTTAAATGGTAGTCGGCACCTGGGACAGAGCAAGTATTCCCTGATTCTGTTATGGACAGGGCAAAGGTAGTTATAGTGTGTGTAAGAATGATTTTATCTGTGCATAAATGCCTGCCACACCTAGAATGACCAAAAAGCAGAAATGTTTGTCTCAGGAAGACAAGCCTTAAGCATTATTTCAGCAAGTCACTCAATGTGACGGCTATCAGGCAAACCAGCACAGCACTTGAAAACTTCATGCTCTAAAAACAATTGTGGGGACACGCAAGCTCAGCATTTACCGCTATGACACAACAGCTTTTATGGCTCCTGTCTGCAGACTCTCATTCGTGTGAATCAACTTTGCTACTGCTAACATCTAGTATTTATTCTATGATACATATCAGTAGCGTATACCTGTAAGTTATCCAATTATGTGGAAGACCACTTGTCTAGATACCTATAAAGCCCACTCTAACCAAGCTGTATGGATGCGTTTCCATGGCCTAAGGGTTGCCTGTCTTATTACCCAAAGATCCTGCAAGGTTTATCACCTCACACATTCATCTCAAAGGTGAAGCCAGAGACATCACACTGAGTACTCGGCCATGTCACCTGTCTGAAATGTGCCCAAGATTTTCCACTCACAACGTCGCGTTTTGTGCAGAAAAGAGGCTTTAACGTTGCTGCATCAAAAAAAAAAAAAAGCAAGAAGCCAATAGCTGAACATTTACGCTACATTAGGCTCTGCTGGCTCGCAAGACATTTGACCACAGTGCCAACAGCCAAGTTATAGATGCAGCTGTGGCAGAGGCTGTACCACAGAAACAACAGATGAATGTGGTCAAGATAAAATGAAATCACTTTGTTCACAAATTCTTCAATACATCATGAAAAAGAATGGCTCACTTATGGATAGTATGACGTCTACTGTGTTCATTAGGATTGTACCTTCAGGAAGTTATCTTTTGAATGCAATCTTAAGAATATATTGTGGTGTTCAATTTAGGCTGTACACATAGCAGACGTGCAAAATATGCAACACATTCTGAGGGTTAAATGCAGAGAGGATTGCTGAAGCTGATATAATAGGAAAGCATAGGGATACTAGATAACATAGAAAACAAATGCGACAATAGGATAGGTGTAAGTGAAATTAGTGCAGCTGTCACTTATGAGAGCAAAAAGTTATACAACTCAGTACTAGCACAATGGTACAAAATGTTGAAAAGTGATGATGAAACACAAGTTTCCTTGAAAGTGCTTCTACATAAATGAAATGAAAGTGATTGGCATAAAATTTGTGCCCCTTCCTTAAAATTCTCAATTTAAAGCTCACAAAGAACAATGAAGGCTACAAAAGCAACTAACAGAAAAAAAGTAATGAAGCAGTTATACACAGCTGCAATCATTCGATAAACATCTCGAGTGATGAAGCCAGTCTCCAGTGGCTTAAAGCATGAATATGTGAGCTTTACCAACCCTCTTTTAACATATGTGAGTGCCGGAGGGCATGTGGCAGCAGCAAGAATGTGTCAAGAAGCAAATGGCCCAGATAGCAGCCTCATAATAGAGGTATGGAAGGACTACACACAACGCTATCATGGAGGGAGGTATTTTATGGAACAAGATATGTAGCAATGCACAAAAGGAGCAAAGCATTTTGTAGAGCTGCAGTCAAAAATTTATGAAGGACAATCTTATCAAAAAGTTTTTATTTCACTCCTGCGCTTGTGCATCATTATTGTGACTATGAGTTATATAGTGAAACATGAAATGTCAAGCAATTTATCCCGTACACAAATGAATGCATTCTTTCCCCTGCGAAGCCACCTTCAAGAACTTTTGCCAGTGGGTGCACATGCACATCAATATCACCTAGTTACAAAACAGAGAAGTCAATAGTTGCCTTTGTGAGAAAACTGAAGAATACAAAAATGTTCATTGATCGCCGAGCCACACAAATGATGCAGAGGTTAAACAGGTTATCTGGGATCTTGATTAACATCACTACAAAGCATCAGTAATTGCAGTGCAAAATGAAACTGGCAAATTTTGCAAAAGTGGAATCTAAAATTGCCAAAATGGGTTGACAAGTTGGCGGGGGCCTCATTTTCCGTGCATACAACAATGAAAGACAATGACCACCAAATAGATGCACAAATTATCCTTGGGAAAACTAGTTGATTGCTGTTCATCTACATTCAGCATATGAAGGAAGCAATAGAAAACAAGCATAAAGGCAACCAAATACAAAGAAGCACAGCTCGCTTCACTCTGCAGTTTGTGGAAAAACACAGTGGGCACCTCACATTTCACCCTAGCAGCACACAAGATAGGTGTAACGAAATGGACTCTGCTATGGTAAACGACTGCAGACACATCCACCAGGGTGCACGTATGTCAAATATTCTCACTGAAGTAGTACATCGCAGGCTGCCTGCTTGCCACAAACACCAAAGTGAATTGTGAACTGTTGCTGCCCGCATGTCCTACTCAGAATGGCACTTCTGGAGGTAGAAGGAGAACGTTTTTGTACCTTCCTGTGTTTCATTGACATGAAGCACTTAATAAAATGCACACTGAGTTTAAGCAGAACACAAAAAAGCAAAGTACACAACAAAGAATGACAGCTCTCAGCAAGGGCCACAGCACTTGTAGAATACACTCAGTATGTCTGCAGATGGTAGACAAAAAATTATAGCACCAAGGAAAGGTTTGGTTTGGTTTGTGGGGTTTAACGTCCCAAAGCGACTCAGGCTATGAGAGACGTCGTAGTGGAGGGCTCCGGAAATTTCGACCACCTGGGGTTCTAACATCGCACTAATGTGCACTAACATCGCACAGCACATGGGCGCCTTGCTTTTCACCTCCATCGAAAAGCGGCCGCCGAGGCCGGGATTCGATCCCGCGTCTTTGGGAACAATAGTCGAGCGCCGTAACCACTGCGCCACCCCAAAGCTGAACTTGGTTCTTGCACATGCTATCAACAAAATGTACACCAAGAGATGGTTATATCTCAAAACCACAGAAAAAATTAAGACTTGGACGGCTTTTCAGCAGTATGCTATCGAACATGAAGCAGTAAGAATGTGCACATTGATCACTTGTGGCATATATCAAAATCATGACAGCGAGTGAAAATCTCAAGTGCAGGTGATCAAGTTGTTCCTGTCCGAGTTAATATAAATGTTGCACGTCCTCTTCCTTGTACTTGTTGATGTTCCTGCTGCGATTACCATTTGCAGGTGGCGTCAATGTCATGTGATCTGCACACACTACAAGCTGTAACGATCTTCAAAAAGAGCTGTCCATCTGCATAGCACTTCACATCTGATGTGGCCGTCCAGGGACAAGGCGTGGCCTCCCAGATTATACAAGCCTAGCAGAGAGGTTAATGATGTTGAATATGGCCCCAGGACTTCTCGACCACATGATGACTCGGATTGGAAGTGCTGCAACGGCTGCACAAGGTCCACACGATCACCTGCAAATGTTTAGTGCCTAAATTATATGCAAATAAAATATCAAACACGCATGGCACAGGAACATTCAAAATCATCAAAGCTACAAGCTAGGCTGCGGTAAAGTGTAATCTATGAATGCAAGAAATGGTCAGTGCAAAACCTAAACCTAAGTGAACCATTTCCGTAACAGGTAAAGACGGCTTGGTGGCGGAAATTGTATTGTGGCTAACTTTTTCTTTCTTTTTTTGCAATTAAAGGAACGACTTATATCAGGCGATTTCACTTGTTTTTCCTTTCTCGGTCGTCGAAACCATTAACCAAGAAATCTTGACAACTACAAGCACACTCAGTTTTTTTTTTTTTTTTTTTTTTTTTTTTTTTTTTAAGTTCGTGCAGTGTAGAGAAGTTGAAGAAAATTATAATGCGTCGTAGAAATATGCAGCTAAAAGCAACGCAAAGTGCTGATTAAAAATGTCGGATTCGCCGCATGCGTCCTGTGAGTATTCCTTTAATCTTCAGTCATTTCCCGCCTGCGTAAAACTTGAATGCGAATGACGCTGTATGAACAGTCACCTTTACAGGTTTTCCTATTGCACTTACCTCTGTGATGCTCGACGTGCTGCACCATTTCCAGCAGACTGACTGCGTTGCCTTGCTGGTCGACACCCATCGAGAAGCCCGACACATTCCGGGAGCTTGTCGCTCGGCCGAACGAATACATTTGGTGCCATCCAACATCAGAGGCGTTCACCATTGGCGATCACACCCGAAGCACCAGTAGCTCAACAGTTCAACATTCCGAGCGCAGGACAATTCTCGCCTCGGAGCTTGCAAATCCGCCACACTACACTCCTCGTCAGATGACTGATCTGACTGTACTGACGAGCTATCTTTCAAGACAATTTGACAGCATTGCTGTGCTGCAGCAAATCCTCGATCACTACTTGCAGACGACGAACGGCACGAAGACCACTCATAAGCGTACAAGTTCTTTCTTTCCTCCATGTAAGCTATAGTGAACTAGAATATATATTCTAGTTCACTATAATGAAAGCGTACCTCCCTTCATGCCTCCCTCCATGGCCGCCGCCATTGCTGGGTTATCATAACCGCACAGACCAATGATTTCTTACCATGGGAAGAAAGGGTTTGAATAAAGAAAGCAGTTAGCGCCGTCACGCGGCCGCAAGCTTTTGCCCTTATTACAGATTGTCTCAAGCGTCCTTTATTTCATACGCGCTCATAATTTGCCTTTCTATTGCGTTTAAAAGCCATGCAAGGTGTATATAAAGTTATCCTTTTACTTTTAATAACAAGCTAAGAAACTACGGTAGGCTAACGGCTGCATAAATCAGCTTGCCTGTCGCCATAGTCTCATTAGCATAATTCGGGCACCTCGCCACTCGGCGAAATTAGACAGTTTTAGTTTCACGTGCGTACAGAGTTACGTACGCAAACGTGAGAAGTCTACGTGCGCTGCGCGAATTTCGCCAGGACTACTTTTAGTTTCACGTACGTGGTGTACGTGAAGCAAAATGTATGGACCTTTCATACAAGCCTCGAAAAACTGTGCTTACGTGTTATGCCGCGCCATCTAGTACAGATGAACCAAACTAATTTTGTTCAGTCGAGCCATGGTAGAAGAACAAATGGTAGCGTAACTCCCATAGAAGCCTGCGTGTCGACTCTGAGCGAGGCTTTAGTTTCCCAGCGCCCCCTGCGAACTGTGAGGCACAACAAACACGTGACGTTGCTTGTGACGTCACAGTGACGTACTTTTGGCGGGGAATTTGATTGTCTTTTTACTTATGAACGAAAAACAAGGCCAACAACGACGGAGGCAGAACGATGCTCGGATAAGGCAGAAAAATGGACACCGTAACTGTTCAGCCAACTTTACTTGACATGGATTTCTACTGTCAAGTTTTACGTTAACTGAAATGTTACGGCATCTTTAACCACCTTATCATAGCATCGTTCTGCCTCCGTCGTCGTTAGCCTAGTCTTTCGTCGCGCGTCATGTAAACGCATTCTGGGGCTTATTTCTTCGGGCACGTTTGTGAACAAGGGCCTTCAAGTGAATTCGGCAAGCACATGGATAGAACCACATGGCTTGAGGCTTTTCACTAAGGGCATAAATGAGTGAAGCTGCGCTGCACAGAAAGCCAGGCTTTATTAATTCACGATTACTTACATAGTCGCTTCACGACAATGAAATCTAAGTGTAGGAGAGCAACCACCGCTCATTCGTCACGGTCTTCATGAAATCCTCGTGATAACAAAATGACCTGAGCGTAGGTCTCCAAACGAGACGCGGTGAGGTTATAAAGGGTAAAAGATCTTGCTAACAAACAAAGTATACATATCAGCGTCAAAGAACAACAAAAACAAACGAACGGAATAACTAACGCTAGCGCTAGAACGCCAACCTGTAAGAGCTTAGGTAAACAATTCAAATTGGGATTGCTAGTATTTAGAAGTTAATGCGTCTGAGAAAATAAAATATCTATGATATAGCTTCGCTCCAATAAATCTCGCCCTGTTCATGATTCCCATATTTTACTCGCGCTTCATTTGCCACTGAAAGGAGTCAATGTGAGGTTACAAATTTACAACTTAAGCATTTAACATGTTCATGAGAAAGATCCCATTGACAATAGGAACATCACTGTAATAACAGCTAAAGCACGTTCAGCGAACGTTGGTGCGGTAATACGACGCAGTAAGCAAAACACGCAGCAAGGGGAGCGGAACGGAAGGCTTTGAGCAATGCGACACGCTTCTTGGGGGCAATAAAATCTCACCTTCACCGCTCAATTAAACCATGCAGTGATACGCCGCTCATGCAGACGTGTATCCGTAAAACAAGCCACCACTTTTGCGACGTGCCTGGGAGGCCGAGCCGAGCCGCCGAGCTGTGACGCAGCATTGTCCCATCGTCCGGAAATGCGCACATGCAGCGGCAATCAGTTTCTCATCGAGCACAGACAGTCTTCGCCTTGCAGTAAAGCTCTACCAAAACCAGCAGAATGAAATACTGACTGTTTGTTACAGATAACCCACTCTGTACGCAGCACGCAACGATGAACGTTGAACCGGGGCCGACGACACACCCATTACGCGGATGGAAAAAAAGCTTATCTGAGCTTTGGGCAACTACGCAGCGGATAATAAGTGGCCGAGAGAGGCCGTTAGAAACAAGTTAAAATATTATTAAAAACGTGACACGTTTTTTTCTTACGCAAGAAACAAAAACTGCATTCATTCCTGAGCGCGAATATTATGTTTACTTTCTAGTTCTTTGGAGTTCTGGCAGATCTTATTTTCTGTGCGTTAGTAATTTGCCTCACAGTTCGCAGGAGCCCTCATCATCGAGTTGATGCCGCTGGCAGTAGGCAGCTGCACGCGTTTTCTTCCGAGTTGCGCGACCAGTTGTACATTGACCTTGGTCGAGCTGCCTTGAGCCGAGCCATGCTGCGGCCGTAAACAAGAGTCGGTCGAGTTGGAAATTGCTGTTCTCAACGTCGTTGCTCTACAGTGAACAATTAGCAAGACGCATACCTATATGCGTCCACCGAACAGCGTGTCGCATGCAGTCTTCGAATGGATTGCATTCTCTCACGTCGCGAAGCATATCCAGATCGTCGGTTTTGGAAAAGCGAATTCGCTGGGCAACAGAACTCATGCTTATAACTTCACGACCTTCCCCCTACAACGGATTGGCTCTGGTTGGCTGCCGGCTTGCATCTGGCACTCTAGCCACTTCTCGCTCAACTCTGGTCTGGCGTGACCTCGCGAGATCGTTGCTATTACGACGACAAACGCTTCTGCGTCAGGCTTAACAGCTGAAAAATCGTCCTTCTATCTAAAAACAAAAGGCTATTTGAAACTTGAAACTTTAGGCGAGGGTAAGATTGGGTAAGCTTAAAGCGAATACAACAGTTTAGAACACGATATCGCGCCGAGGAATTAGCGGCGAAGCTGTTATTGCTGTGAAGCGGGCGGGCAGGGCGTCGCCATGTTGTCAACTCTACGTACGCCAGCAACGTGAAGACGCTAACGTGAAAATCCGAATCTCACGTACGTCCGTAAAACTCCCGCAGACTCTTCACGTTCTGCGCATGCGCACTGGTCACACGTAGGCGCTTCACGTACGTAAAGCTCCCACGTACGTGAAACTAAAGCGTTTAGGGGTAGATCGGCTGGAAACGCTGATTGGCCCAAAATGTATGACGTCATATATGACGTCACAAATAACGTCATGGGTCACGTGATATTTTATGATGTCATGTCCGGATGTAGGGCGCACGTGTTTTCCCTAGACTGTCCCTGGATTCCCCATGCTTTTCAGAGCGCCCGGGCGCGGCAGCATGGCCGACGGTGACACGGTGTCGGCCGTCGGCGGAGAGGCACGAGGCCTAGCTTGCATGCAGTGCGGACACTGTGGAAACGGCAGCGACGTCAAATAACATATGCACGCTTCGAGCCGCGAAGAGGTTTCCGAACCAGCTTGTCGCACCACACGAATTGCCGGGGAAATCACAGTTTAATTGGTTTTCCTTTATCTAGCTAGATCTGTGTGAGACCTTTCGGCGACAAAAACAATCGAGGTTCGCCAACGCAGTGTGACCTGTTCGTAGGCCGGCCGGGCGAATTTTCCAGTGACAACTGCACACCATGTTTGCGGTGATTCCGCTCTTCTGCACATTTCGTATATTTGCAACACGTTTCCTTGCAAAATAGCTTTCTCGGTGCGATGTCTTTCAGGCGCGCAGGCTGTCGGCAACGGTCGTCCGTCCCGTTGCCACGCGTCCCTATATAATTCGGTAGTTTTCTAAGCGAAATAGTTCATTATGAATTGTTTTAACCAGAAATGCGCTCGGTGACCGCTCTTATTGGCTAAAAAGGGCCTAATTTCCTCACTCCAAACTAATGCGCCGGCGGATGCAAATGATGCGGGCCGGCAACACCGCGGCGCCGGCGCTATTATAAGCACATCCTAGCTGCAATAACTAGCTAGTCGATGACTGTAGGGGGCAAAAAAAAAGAAAAAGCTTTGAGGACAAAGGGAATAGAGATGCGTACTAGGTCATTCGACTCTACAAATTTTTTAGGTCAGAATTGTGGTGCTGGGAGTGATATGTTGATTAGGAAAAAAAAAAAAACTAAATAAGCTGTAGTATTAAAGGATGACCTCTCACTGTTTTGGTTACCCTGTTGTTAAAAACAATTAGGCGCCTAATGAATACCCTATTCTCATTTGGGCTATGATTATTATAAAACTATGTAAGTCATTTCACATTGATCAGGGCTTGTTTTAGATTAAGTTTAATAAAGCAAATCCCCATCTTGCACTTGGAGCATAATGCCTTCATACCTCAAATAAAGTTGATGGAGCATATCATAAAGTCGCAATTATTACAACCGGATTTCAGATCATTCAGCCTCAGGATTTCAGGCCAACAAGAAGAAATGTTGTACTACATTGTTACTAAGGAGGTCATGTTATATATGGGTAACTATAGGAGCATTATAAGATGTGTTTTTTTAAGTAGTACAGAACTGTGCGTAGCCTTTAGAAAACATGAAAATATTGCAGCGTATATATCACATGAAGAGTAATGGCATGGTATGTTTTCTAAGTGTCAGCATATGTTTGCTGTCAAATTGAGATCCATGTGATGCATGCATCTTTTAATGACTTAGTGCTTGTTCTAATGCAACGCATGGACCATTTCAGCTTGTCATGCCTTCGCATGTCTAATATGTAATAAGCAGCATCTTACGTCTTCTGCATTTCTTTCACAGCAACAAGTTTTGCATCCGTCATATGTGTCAATTGTGATTTTTAACTGGACCTGTAGCCTGAAACAGACTGCTGACTGCCATCACAAATTTGTTTGTTATATATTCAAACACTACATTTATTTTTGTTCATAAAAACATTGAAATGCGTTAATAACTTTCATTGCCTTGAGTAAATGTTTGTCATTCGTTACATTGATTGCTTGCAGTCCAGAAATTCTTTACATTCTTATTTGGCTATACCTTACACTTATAAACACATTTAAAGTTATATATGTGCTACACTATTTTTCCTTCCATTTAGTATCTCTTTCACACAACCTCAGAGTTTAAAGACAATTATTTATCAAACAGCACTTGTGAATATATCTAAGTGGACACTTTTTAATTGCACAATGATGGCATAATGCAATGAAGAATAAGTTAATGTGGTCCACCACTTCAGTTTGCAAAAAACTTATGAAAGAGAAAGGTAGCATGCACTATAGCCAATTTTTAAAAAAAATTTTCTGGGCATATGCCACCTTTTATGCATCTAATATGTCAACAGCAAAAAAAAAAAAAAAAAAAAACCTTTCTTATACATTACTAAGGTGCAAAGATGAGTAAAACGAGTATTTGCTGAATTTCGGGCTGTCCAGACATTGTGGGATTGCTTTTCAGGATATAAAAAGGCATTTTTTTAGCATAAAGGAGGGGTTAGAAACCTTGCGGGCCCTATAGGGGTGTGAGGACTGCACTGGGTGCAGTGCTCAGGAAAGTGTGGCTGGGAAGGGGGGGGGGGAGAGGGTGGTAATGCAAAGAGTGCAGTTAGAGAAATATATGCAAGGCAATTCACATGCTGCAATACTGTGGGCCTTAAGTTCTTTTCCTCAAGAGAATGCTTTCTCTCTTTTGTTGCTGTAAGAGAAGGTTATTGTTAAAATGAGAGATACACGTCAGTCCATCATGAAATCAAACCTGACGACCCCCACTATCACTCTGCTGCTGAAGACCACTTTGAGACTAAATGTATTCTGTTAGCAAGGCATCACTGCTCATTGGTACCTTTTTTATTTGCAAGGAGGCTACGGTAGTCTGTGCCATTGCTTTTTTATGTTGCTTGCACCTATAGCATGCAGTACCTGAAGTAGTAAATGCTGCACAATTTCATTTGCAGACAAAGCACCTATACCTTGACAAAGTGGTGGCAAAGATGGATGATTTAAAGCTCTTTCTCAAAGATGATGTGTGGCCACAGTGTGCAAGGCTATTGAGCAGAAATTCATAAAATCAAATGAGCTCAGAATATCAGTAGACAGGCACCAGAAGTTCAAAAAGAGTATGGTAGGAGAATGTGTCTGAGGTTGAGGGTTTTCATTGCAGGAAGAAAATAAAAGGGGCGATGCTTGACTGCACTGGTAGATTTTATGCCGAGCTCTGCATTAAATCAAAAGCGATTTTAGAAGCCGCAGAACATATCTGGTCCTGAAGTGAAGAGATTTCTTTATTCTACTGAGGGACCTCTCAAGCCTTAAAGTATGTATTCCGAAGCTTACATCCTTCTACAACAAGCTGTCTGATAGAACACATTTCATCAAAATGCCTTGGCTGAGGAGACACCTCAAATTAAAGTGGCAAGCATTGGACTCGAAGAGGCCAACGGTTGGGCAGCATTGGAGTTCCCCAGATTGAGATTTTCTAGAGCCTCTCCCAGCCTGCAACTATTCCTAATATATGAGTGTCTGTTGTATCCTGTGAGAGGAGGAGGTTGTGTCCTGTGAGGAAGAGGACCTATGATGGGTCAGTGGACGCTTTCAGATCTGGCATTATCATCTCTCGTAGGTGAGCTGGCAAAAAACATTGATTTTGACAAATCGAGTAGCAGCTTTGAAGCCTTAAAGACCGGAAAATGAAAATGTTGGCATGTCGGTTTTTTTTTTTTTGCTTTATGCTCTTTAGATCAATACCAGCTTTCAAAACAAGATTTATAATATCTGAAATTAGTTGCTCAAAGCAAGATGACTTCAGTGTTTCCCACTTTTTGTACACAAGCGATTTCTATAATTGATCGAGGGGTATGCTTATTTCATTTGTGCGGCAGGATTAATTATGCACTTGTCCCTCTGCAAAATTTGTCTTTTACAGCGCAGTTGTTGAAGGCCTCAATTATGACTGCTTGTTTGTTTTTGTAACTTCAGTTCTCTTCTGTGTGTTCGAGTTGTCCTTTCACTATTAGCATGCTTACTTCTCAAATGACATTTCTACGCCCATATTTGCATGTGAACGCTCAGTCTAACATTCTAGCTGGTTCGTATTTACTTTATTCTTTGTCACTGTGGCCGATGTAATTGCAGTTGTCTTGTGCATGTTCAAAGCTTTCAACAGTCCTTATGGAGAGTTTGTGGAAGCATAAAAAATATGAACTACAATACAGCACATTGGCCAGCTCTCAAGGCTTTTGCTGGCACTGCGCTATGCCTGATGTAAACGAAATTGTTCACAATGGCACCGTGTTATAATCCTGGTCGCATCTGCCAGTTTGCCACTTTTTAGTTACTGTACGTGTTACCAAGTATTTCTACATGCCCAAAGTTTGCAATTCTTGTGGTTTTTATATGCCTTTTTATTTGAGTGGTCCCAATCTAGAAATTCATCTGTCAAAAACCTCTACTTAATTCTTCACAAATGCACCTTTCTTAAGAAAAGAAAAAATATGACATATGCCCCTCGTAATATAGCTATTATCAGTTGTGGGGTATGCTTGTTACGTTGAAGTCTTAAGAAATGAAGGAAAAAAAAAAATGCCTCGGCTTGCACAATGTTGTGCGATACAAAAAACGAACTTCCCCAATCGAAGAAAGCCTTGACGACAAAGTAGTTGATGGTATTGCGCTCAGGTGTGTTCATGAAGAAGGGGGGGGGGGGGGGGGGGGCGGTTGCCCCGCATTATTGCACCGTATGTCGCAGACCTACGCCATTGGGGGTTAGAAATGGAGTGCTTTTATGGGATACAGAGGAACGAATACAACCGGTCATGGAGACTGCAAACATGCGCCTTATCTGCACTTGTGCCCTCGTTTTTGTGTTCTTTCGGAGTTGTAAACCATCAACAGGTAGCAAGGCTCGCATGCAACGGGTACCTTATACGCATGAATGTTGATCCCAGTTGAATTCCAGTTAGGGATCCATTGTTATCCAACTGGTATGAACTGGAAGTTTGTTCCTTAAACCATTTACATCAGTTAGGATTTTTGCCTGGGTTGTTTCAAAGTAATGTAGAAATGTTGTCAGTGTTGTTCAAGTTACTGCCTATGAAGCAACACAATTTTACAAAAAAACAATGGTTGTGAGCCACCTCATGCATTTATTTTTCCGTTTTGAAAATGTTTCAAGCTACAATACTTGCCATGTCACTTTGCGTAAAAGAAGCTCTAGCTTTTTACAGGAATGGTTTTAGAGTGTGCTAAAGAAAGAAAGTGTAAAGAAAGATGGAATAGTGACATGTGGCCTGTTTTATGCATAATGTTTGTGTGCCGCACATGAAGTGAAAAGATATCTCTGTTGGTTAACGGCTTTGCACTCAGTGGATTAGTCATGCAGTGTTGCATGACAGACCACTGAAGGCCCAATACATCCTACAAAAGACTAAAAACGAGGAAACATGACAATGAAGTTGAAGGCCCATGATCTGCCAGGAAACAATGGGGTGGCTCTGAGAAGGACTTTTATATTGGCAGTAGTAAGGATGGCAGTCCTCTGCTTTGTGGCTCTTCACTTCGCAGTGACAACACTGGTGTATACTGCACTAACACCTACTGTAGTTTTGCCCATGCTGTCAGTTATTCTGAGAGCTGCGGCGGTGAGCATCAGCCAGTGCTCTAAGTTTCAAGTGTTCATTTGTAAAAGATGTGTTCTAGATCCTGCTAAAGAGTCTTGTATTATCCAATTGAGTTTCCAGAATTTACACTTTCTCTAGAAGCCCTCATTCCATTTAGGCATCTTTTCATTCTTTCCAATTAGAATTTTTAGTCCTAATTGAATTTTCATAATCAAATGTCTTCCAGTTTCCAGATGACCTCCCAGCTGGAATAAGTACTTAGTCCCAACTGCATAGTTTTAACTCTCTATAAAGAAGCCATTTATTTTTATTATGGGCTGCTAAGTTATGGTCATCTTACGGATTAGAATTGATATTCCTAATGAACATCCAAACTGAATGGACAATTGTTATGCATGGTGAAACTGGAATTCAAACTACATTTCAATGATGCATTGTGTGTGCGCTGGCTAAGATGTTAAAGGAAGCTGGTGCATTTTGCTCCCTAGTAAAAATACACCCAAACATATTAGATTTCAATAGGCTTTGCAGTTAAAAATTTTGCAACTAATTTCAATGTCCAATCTGGAGTCAATGATTTCAATTCGAGCATATTAGATAGTCTCGAGAGCTAAATTAAATGTTTCAGAGAGCAACTCATGCACTTAGGTCCTGGACCCATTTACAAAGGAGTAGCTGCAGAGTAGGATAAAAAAATTTACACATTATTTAAAAAAAAGTGCAAGAATTAGACCCTATGTCTAGAAGATCTATTAATGCGAAAGTATTACTTCGCTATGTTTATTTATTGTAAGTACCTACAGCGCCCATGAGGCATTATTGTAGGGGGGATACAACTACATACAATAACACATGCAAAGAAGATATAAGGAAACTTGTTAGCAAGGTAACACAACACACTGATAGAACACTAAATGAATTCTCAAGTAGTATAAGTGATAACATAAAATACATTAACACAGCGCTGGCAAACGCACAGATTTCACAGATTTCTGTCCGCAGACCACGTCCGCAGAACGTGTCTGCAAAATCATGTCCGCAGCAGTTGTGAGTAATTGAGAAGTGGTGGAGGTTAATGAGTGGTGTCAATCGACGGAGGGTGATGTAATGTTGCAGTAGCATCCGTTCTTTTGCATTGCTCCAATGCAGATTCTGCAGTGCTCTTTAACTTTGCAACATTTCTGATTTTACAACCCTAAAAAGTGTATTCATAGCTGTTTTCACAATTTCAGCAATACCTGTTTAAGTTCATTCAGTGAGACCATTAGATTGTGTTTTATTGATTGCAGGTTGCACCAAGTGTGAAAGTGCGGGAGAAACCAGAGGTTGGAGTTTTGAGTTAAAAACGGAGTGGCTCTAAATTGCAGCAGTGCCATCGAGAAAAGAAAGCTTTTATTGTCCCGCCAAGAAAAATAGGAAACATGCAACAAGTGGCATTCATAGTTAAAGATAATTATACTGTATTCTGCACGGAGGTGTCATGTCGTAAACCGGCAGTCAATATCTGTTATGTAAGAAACACACATTTAATTTACTGAGAATTATCATTTTATTGATATATGCTCTTGTGGTGCTTGCCCACATAAAACTGCAATACCTTATCTGTGGGGACTTGCATAATTAAAGGCAAGGACAGTACCACATCAAGGTAAAGCTCACTCATTGAAGAAATCTTTTTTTTTTTTTGCAGTGTTGTTTATATGAATTTCCTATCTCAAATGAAAAAAAAATCACACAAGACTTATGCGAGTTTCTACAAGGTCAATATTTTTATTATAGATCGGTAGCCATCTCTTACATCATTTTCTTATTTCATACTCAAAATAAAATAGTTTTTCTGTGTTTATTTCTTCATGAAATTGGACCAGGCAAACGATTTTTCAAGTAAATAATTTCAATGTAAAACAGTCTCATTGAGATCAAAGCCAGTAATAA
The DNA here is from genome assembly GCF_055883805.1 of Amblyomma maculatum. NCBI lineage: Eukaryota > Metazoa > Arthropoda > Arachnida > Ixodida > Ixodidae > Amblyomma > Amblyomma maculatum. The sequence continues at coordinate 10,279,995 of NC_139348.1, forward strand.
ACACACTATTATCAGCATACATGATGAGCTGAGCACTGTTGTCAATATGAATTATGTCATTTATGTACAAATTCAGCAAAAGTGTGCCTAATACTCTTCATTGAGGTACTAAACAAAATATATAAAGGATGATTTGTTACTGTTCATCTGATTCCTTGAATGGGACTTGATTCAATTATTTCCAATACCTTTGCGAGTGCTGGTAATTAAAAAAAAAATATCTCTACGAACGTGTGCTCCATGCTCTAGCAGATTTCATAGAGTTCCCCGATAGAATATTGAGCTTTTATATTAGCATTGCATGACATGTTAATTGGATGTGAAGCATGTTTGATGTTCACAAATGCATGCCATTTCCATAATTTCGACTCCCTTAATTGTACGAAATGTTGGCACAGAGCTGAACTGTTGCCATTGAATTGGACTCCAAATTGTTGACTGGGGGCCAATATCCAGTTGGAAATGGTCATTTCCGATTTTGATTTGGCCTCAACTGTTTTGTTAAACTTGGAACAAAGCCATACTGCCGCGGTGCAATCCATCGCTACGTACGTGGTTCGGCTAGAGCAGCTCTTTAGACACAGTGACAGACACAGAGACCATTTTTATTTAAGAAACAGCCAACAAAAGTGAACTGAAAACATGGCAACTGCTCACCCCATACATGGTTACTATACAAAGGCACACTGCACTTGAACCTTGTCTAGGACGCCTAGCGCGTAGGATGCTTTCGTGAAAAAAAAAAAAAAAAAACGGCGTTGTACATGGCATCGAATCCAGGTGCGTACACTTCTGCCTTTTCCCGTGCTCTCGAGTTAAGTGATCCTTGGATGGCGACTATAACCTTCGAAATGTGATGCATTTATAAAAAAAAAAATACACAGCGGCACAAAGCCGCGGTGTATATTGTAGCCTATCGCGAGGCCTAGTTTGTCGTCTCTGCAGCACTGGAGAGAACGACGCTGGCCAAGTGCTAGCTGCAGCAGCTGTGGAATGCACGAGGTAAGAGAATTAAGCAGTACAGTACTTTATGAAGCAATATTCAAGACGATTATGCAGTTGTTATATAAAATGTCGATACTTCCATTAACATCGCTGAACAAAGCCGCAGAATACTCTAGCTGTTAAGCCTGTTGTGTGGGCTTAGTTAGCGTTCGTCGCGGCAGTAGAGTGACGCTTGCCACGTGCTCTGCAGCTGCTGCACGAAGACTCGGAAGAATGCGTGAGGGAAGCAGGTAATAAGCACTGTAGCACTTTATTAAATCAAATTTGACACGATTAAGCATGCGTGTATTTACGTATAGCCAGGTAAAGAGGCCTAGCGCGCAAGTTATTTTGGTGGCCGCGACGGTTGATACGAAGCCACGTGCAACGTAGAGAGGGAAGAGGAGTACGGGAGGTGCAGGTCTGCGGTCTGCCAGGAAACATTGGGGCGGCCCTGAAAAGGGCCGTTTGGATGCGCAGCGACGTGACGGCGTGGCGAACACAACGCCCTGCACTCGTCCGTGGCCCTTTGCCGTGCACCGTCAACAGCGGTGCACTACGTCGTACACAGTGCCATGGTTATATGCTGCCCTGGATGCTGTCGCGATGCTTCTACTGTAGACATTTACGAGGGTTGCGGCGATGATCTTGGAGAGCTGATCGATGCCGCGATCCCTGACATGGGCTGCTGCGTACAAAGAAAATCCTCGGCCTCTTCGCAGCATACAGGAAACGGTGCTGTAAAAGAGTAGAAAAAGTTGCATTATGAACATAGCGATTTGATGAATGCGCAACATATTACAAAACCTTCGACAAAGAAATCTGCGTTCTTGTACCTCAATCAGGGTTGAGAATGCGCACGGCAGACGTGCGCCTCAGCATAGCAGTCAGGCAGCGCTTAGTTTCCGACGGCGGATGTTTTCGTGGAGGTCTCCATAGCCGTGGCAGATTTTTTTTTTTTTTTTTGAACACGAGGAGCGTCCATGCCACGAGCTGCTGCTGCACGAGGTCCTGGAAGCACGTGGGGAGAGACAAGTGACACAGCACTTATAAATAAGCAAAATGAGAGACAATTTTGCGCAATTTATACTTACCTTGACGGTGGTTGCGATCTCCCGCAGGTCATCGCCATTATCAACGTCATTCCGCCCAACGTACAGCACGGATCGGCGTGCCGAAAGCGCATTGACGTAAACGCGCAGGCCCGCCATCGTCGAGCACCTCGGTGACCGAACGCGCCGGTGTCATGCAGCAGCGAGATCCACGAACCGAATGCCGGAATCGCGCGCGTTGCCAGAGCGGGGGCTCCTAGCGATTCCCTAGAGCGTCTAGGGACGAAAAAAAACAAGCAAACCCAGTTTTTGACTACGTCACGTCCGGTTAAGCATTGAGCCCGACGCAAAAAACGTCACGCCAGGCCGCGGCGTGTCCACCAATCAGCGTTTCCAGCCGATCTACCCCTAAACGCTTCTAAATTACGGCGGCCAAACGTCAGCATTTTCGGTAATGGCGGCACATCAGTTACGTCATGACGCGTCAATTTGACGTAATCTAAATATGGCTGCGTATCACGTGTTTCACGTGACATAGCTCCAGCCAATCAAATTTGAGCATCCGCTCCTTCCCAGTATGCCATTATTTTCATCACATTGGTTAATCGAGCGTAAGTGTTCTCCAAACCACAATCAGTAACTTTGCTTCCACTCCAAAATCATTCGTATTTGTCATCCAGGCAACAAGGATAGCTCCGGTTGAAATCAATTTTCACGGCTACGTCATTTTGACGTAACCGCTAAAAGTGCTTGCCTCAACTGATGGTTTCGCGCCACAAGTTTGAAGCACGTGACTCTTTTCAGAGCCAATCAGAAAGACAATATGGCGCCGCCAGGGGAAGGCGAATATCGAGGATCGGGCCCCAGGCTACGCGAGCAGCCGCCATCTTGGGATGCGTTCCAATTCTCGCGAAGCAGTCTCGCGAAGAGGGCTTCGCCGAAGTCAACATCGATGCAGACTACTTTGCTGTCTAAACATGGCGGACAGAGCGCGTTTCGCGCTGAGCGAGTCGTGCGTGCGGTTGTTGCAGTAGCTGTACGGTGGTCGTGCTCTTTGCGAACGCCGGAGTATGCATATGAACGATCTTTCAAACGTGAGTTGTTACGTCAATGTATGCGCTAGCTAGAGGCTAATTCAGCTGTCTTTATGGTCGTGAGATATAGCACTGCAGATTCTTTTACCGCGCTAAGAGGAAAGTGTGTGTTGGATGCTGTTAGTCTTCTTTTTTTAACTTGACGACGAGTTTATTCAGTCTGCTTCAGTCTTGATGTTATCGACGAACTCGTCGCACTTCGCCGGGAGTCAGGACGGCTGCTGTACGGCGCACGTGTGTGTTTCTACCTTGCTGTAGTAGCCGTGGCAAACTCTTCCGCCGATTTTCAGTTAATCTCAGAACGAACGAACTCGCCTGACGATGCCGACTTGTTGCGCATTGATTTTTTTGTGCCTGTACATTATTAAAACAAGTTGTTGTCTTTGGTTTCCTCGTCTAGTGACTACAGACAACAAGTGTAACAGCAGTTTTTCGTTTGCTGTAGCCGGTTATCACCTTTCGTCCGTAATCGCCTCAAGTTTACAGTATTTTGCATGTTTTCATTCTTACAGCTGTGTGAATGAGACATCTGAGAAGCATGTACACTTCAGCATCAGTATAATAAAAAAGGAAAAACGGACTAACGTTATCTTCCGTCAATTCGTGAGCATGCTCATTGCGTGAGAAGTCGGTCTGCTACAAGTTAACCTATTAATAGTCCATCTACATTGTGGCGATTACACATGTAATATTGTTGCTGCAAAAAATCGGCGAACCGATAAAAACGTGATTTTTACCTGTATTGTCGTAAATCTTTAAAGAAAACAGCGTTATAATAGTTATAAAAACTTTTTAGTTCAACCTTTATGCCGCGAGGTGACGCTAGGCGTAAACAGGTAGACGCGTTCCAATACGCGAACCTGTAGACGTCTACGTAGACGTCTACGAAGCAGTCTTGCTAGACGTCTAAGAATTGGAACGCACCCAATGAAACTGACGTCAGGCATATAGCGCCATCTTGTAGTTTTTAAAGAAGACGCAAACCAGACAAACTTGCGAGTACTTGCGAGAAAGAAGGAAACACTTGAAAAGAGAGAGGAGGATGCAATACAATGCGGCACCTTAAGGGTGTTGGTATGCCGTATGCCTCGCCTCTGCCTCCATGGAGCTGGAAAAAGAAAAAAAAAAATAGCTCACAAAGCAGACAGGCGAAGCGATGCGGCCATGCGACTGATGCGGCGGCACAGCTTCTGACGGGTGTCGCCTATCGAGCAGCGCTGGGGTTCCGATAAGCATCGAAGTCGTGCTCGCGGTACACTATTGTGCATGTGTGTACGCATTCCTATTACTTAAACTATTAAGGCTGGAATCAACTGTCAGATTCGACTCTCTTTGCGGATCATGCGCGGTCATCGCCGAGGAGATGAAAAGGCCAAGAGGCCCATCGGTCAGAGTTACGCCGAGTAGTGGACTGAAGATATCGTCTGGACCAAGACCGACTGAAATACAGACCTGCACAGATAGCACTGCTCCAGTGCGCACCTTCTAGTTTATAGCCTTCGCCGCTAGGGAACGAACACTACGGGTAACCTGGCGATACTGTAAACCTGTTAATAAGAAGGGTCTATTAGTTCTGTCATTTTTCTTCGTCGTTATAGTTTATTTATCTGTCCACGCTGTAATGCACAAGCACCTGTTCTGCGCATGTGCAGCGAGTAACTGCAGTGCCGTCGCACAAAGCGGAATCGCGGTATGTCTTCTGGCGACAGAAAAACATTATAAAAATAAACACTGTCCGCTAAAATACAAAAAGGCAAAATTTTAGAAGTATAACTTGGGCAAAGATCTTTTTTTTTTTTAATTTGGGTACAGTTTGTTTATATTAATTTGTGATTTGATGATGATGAAAATGACAGACGAACAGGTCAACCGAGCGCCCTCAACGACGAGAAAGGTAACGAAAGTTGGCGCACGAGGTCCCATAGGACCCTGTTTTTTGTGCAGGTCTGTATTTCAGTCGGTCTTGGTCTGGACAGTCATTAAACCTTTCATAACTCTCCGTTCATAGGCCTCTTTGTACGTGCAAAAAGTAGATAAAAGTTCATTTTTTACATGTTTACAGAGCAGTGATGCATTCGCAGCTCGTCTTTTCTTAGCGCGCAAGTCTTAACGCTTTGCAAAAACGTCTGCCTAAATTATCGGAATCGAAACCTGAGCACATTTATCATTCGTTATTTAGCACTTGTCACAAGCTTCAAGCTTGTCATGCGTAGTCGCGTTCAGGAAACCATGTCGACCATGTCTTGATAGCTGCGTTTAATTTTTACAATAATACTGCTGCCAATAAATGCGTTATATATCCAAAATATAAAGTAAAAATTCTTGGGAAAAAAATTTAGCTACTTAAAAGGAAGCCTGGCGCACTTTTCAGACAACGAGCATTTGCGCTTTGCGAGCCCTAGGCACCCTAGGTTGTCTTTCATGCGTCGGTCTACTGCAGTTTGCGGGACATCATCCCGGTAGATGCAAACTCGGTGATATGCGGATTCAGTTCGTGGATTATAGCCTTAAATTCAAGGGCGCAGCCCTCGGTGCAGTCCTACTTGCAGCTTTCTGACTGCGGTGAGTTGTCGTCTTTCTGCCATCGCCTTCCTTGCAGCTTCTTTAACGAGTTTTTGCACGGCAGCTCAAGCATGCGTTAGCCTCAATTATTGACGCGGCGTAATCGCGTGACAGTCTCCGGGCGAAGGCGTGAGGAGACGAGGAGACTGCGTAATGGCGTCCACGATCTCGTTTCATTGCGCTTGGAACAACTTCCATACCTGCTGCTGTGCACCGATCGGTCGCCGGTTGCTGTTGTCTTCCGAATGCACTGGAGTATTGGGACATATGAGGCGACTAAAATATAACGTAAAACTATTTCTGAGTTCGCTTATATTTGTTTGGGCAGTATAAGGCATTTTTGCGTGCGCCAGCGTGAACGCGCTGGTTTATAATCAGGGTTTTATTGCCTTCCTCGCAGCTTCAACCGATGGAGCGGCTCGGCCCATAGAAAATGTCGGGCTTCTTTCGGAAAACTGTTGGAAGATAAGTGGCACTCATCTGTACAGACCATACGTGGTAGTGCTATAATATCTGCGGACTGCTAAAAGGGGGGTTGCTGGCCAGCTGAGAGATGGTTTAAACGTAAGTTGGCCCTGTGCGGAATGAGCCTCGAAGTGCAACAAGCCTACTGTACAGCATGAAATGGCTACAAAAGTATGGTTATATACATGACCGAATTCATGTGCTTATTTGCTCAGACCTTCCACTGTCAAGTACTCACTTATTTCGGTGTATACAGCAATGAGGGTCACTTCATTACTCCTCAGCTAGCATAGGTTCATGCCTGTGACAATATCTGTCCTTTTACTGCCGAAATAACTGTATTGGTGGAACTCACTGAGCTTGTTTATATAGATTTAACACTTTGGATGCATGTTGCTACCGCAGAGTTCCCTAATATATATATCTTTTGCCTGCTCCAACATATATAATTGGCAGTGCTTGGCTTCGAGCTGCTGCCTAGGCCATTGACAGCTTATTTGAAAAGAGAGCAATAATTAATCTGAGCTGGCATGTTTTGTGGGAGAGTGAGGCACCATTGCGAGTACCTCATAATCCTGTCAAAGAGCTTGGCAGTTGCTGCTATAAGCACTCTCCATTGCAGTTCCATGCAAGCCGCAGCATATTGGGCACTTACTGCACAAGTGATTTAACTTAGATTCTCTTTGTTGCTATTTCAGTGTTTTGTAAGTGTGCTAAATATTTGTATTTGTGCTAGCATTGACAGCCAGTCTCGTTGCTACCTTTTTCCTTCTGCAGCAGGCACTCTCACTTGCTTTACTCAAACCAAATTCTACTGTGAGTGAGTTTCCTGAATTTATGCAAACTAAATGTAATTCCAGTATTACTCTCATTTATTTACATCTGCAGAGGCAACGAATTCTTGGTGTCGACAAACGAGTTCCCTCCGCCAGTTCGATTACACCGCCACCTCGGTAGTGCAGTGAGGTGCGACTGATGTGACCAAATGGATACTCTCACTGCTCCCACGGGTTTAGAGCGTGTTCCCAGTTAAGTTTAAAACACCTTGCTTGCAATGTATTTAATCTTGTTGTGTAATATTGTCACCCTTGCTGATATGCTATTATTTGAAAATCATTCTGGATGGTTTGAAACACATGATTTGCAGTGGGGGGAGGTGGGAAGCACGAATGTGTGACTGCAATTTTTTGCCAGTCTAGCTTCTAGTCTTGCGAATTAAAGTAACAGATTAATACCTGAACAGGCCTGACATTTATTGGAGAGTTTGTCATATAGAAGAAAACTTGATCCGGTGTGAAGGTAACACAGCTGTGGTTCTCCGAGAAAAAGTTATCCGTGTGTTATGGTGTCTAAAACATGGCATTGTCTTAGATAACTTGGCATGGAATCGGCCACTTCTTGTACTCTCTTGACAGCATCTATTGTACTATGTGCTAGGTGATATGCCTTCAGGGATAAGAGTAGATGGAGAATACCTCAGTAATCTGCAATTTGCTGATGACATTGCCCTGAAGCAGTCGCAGCAGCAGCTGAAGCAGTCAGGATGACTGGAAGTAATGTGAGCAGGTTGTACGTCATGCTGGTCAGGGAGGAAGTAAAAAAGCCTTAGAAGCAATGCAAAGGGGGAAATCGGCTGGTATGGGTAGGCAACTGCAGATCTTTGAAGAGTGGTAGGGAGATGGTGCTAGAAAAACTGCTTGCTTTGTGTGTGTAGTGCCTCATGACCTCAAGCTTATTGAAATCTTGGAAGGATCCTAACAGTACCATAATCTATAAGAAAGGGGCTGTCAAGCACTCGCAAAATTAAACTGATCGGGTTACTGTCCATTGCCTACAAGATAATAGAATTGGGAAAATCTTGGGCTTTCTATCAGCTGAAGGAGCAGCTGGCTTTTGTAAGGGCTGCCATGTTTTTTAATGTGTCTGCCCTGCCGCTGTTGTGTGCTGGATTGTAGCCTACATCCACATCGGATAGGAGGCTGTTTAAACAAACTGCTCTTTACAGAAGGGACATAATTTGAACTGCCCATATCATACAATGCAGCAGCAGTAGTGAAAAGTGCTCCACAAGAACTGACTTATTGTAGAATGGTTGCTTTATTGCGGTAGCGTAAAAGGCGTCACCCTTGAGAAAAATCACAACCATGCCTTTGGCAGGTGACATGGCCATGCACTGATTGGTTGTCTGGTTCTGCGATGTCATGAGGCCACATGATATGGCCAAACTGGCTGGAGCTCATATTGTGGAAAAGTGCAGAAGAGACAAAGGATCGAGAAAAGAGAGGACAACGCTATCTGGAGCTGCTAACTCAGGCAGCTCCTTTGAGGTGAGAGGGTGAGGTGGAATAGAACCCTTCGAGACCCTTGAATCTAGTATCAGACATGCTACTCCACATTCATACAGCTTGGTTAAAACAGAGCTTTATACCCATGTTGGGTGGTCTTGGGCACAATGTGGTAGATTATGGTTGTATGCTGATGATTATGTGTGAGATAATACCGGCACAAATTAAGGGATTAGGGCTTATACCTTTCAGGACCGCTTTAAGCCAATCGTTCATATATGAATGATGGTTCTCACACACTGGCAGACGTAAATTTTCGTGTTTGGAACATGTAGCCCCATTTAGGCAGATAGTATGACAAAAGTAATTATAGTAACTAGTTCACAGGAATGGAAAGGCACAGAATCTGTCACTTGTTTCTGTGGGCACCTGAACTGTGCCGTAAGGGAAGGGAGGAGGGAGTCAAAGTGGAAAGACAGAAATGGGTGCCATAGTGGAGGTCTACAGAGTAATTTTGTCCACCTAGGGATCTTTAACGCGTGCTGACATCACATAGCACACGGCTGCCACTTCGTTTGCATCGAAAGCAGCCGCCAGCGATTGGGTTCGGACATGGGTACTCCGGCACAGTAATCTAGCATCTTAACCACTGCACTTCCGCAGTGGGGTTATTGTGACAACCATAGTTTCTGTTTGTGTGCAGCTTGTTTATTTATTTTTTTTTTGTTCTTTCTGGCACAGTGCGACATTAAAAAACTTATTCGAAATGAAGAGGTCTTTGGCGCCATCCACACAATTCTGCTGCTCCTACTATAGTTTTCTTTTTATGAGAGCAGTAGCGAAGTCTCTTGAAGACAATTTTACTAGCTCTCAGTTCAGCGCAGATGATGAATCAGTCAAATGTCAGCCTCGGACTTCAGCTAGTGGCCAAGAAAAGCTTAGTTTCAATCTCTGATCACACGTGGTCAGTTACACATGCTCATTTTGTGTTCCCACTGTTCTGTGTCCATTCGCTGGGTTTCAGCAGCAATGAAAGCTTGGTACTACTTGATATGGCTTCTCCAGAACTTCAAGTGTGGAACTTCTTCAAGCAAATCGAGTGGAGTTTGAACACAGAGATTTCAGGTATTGCAGATTTCCAAATTTGATGGTAAACTCTCCCACCTTCTGGAAAACATATCACCAAATAATCCAGTCATAAATCCTGAAAGGTTTGGAAATGCCAATGCTATAAACTGTAAAATGAGTAGAGGAAGGCCGAGCTTAAAAATGGGTGTTTACAGCAACTTAGCTATATTTCTGAGAGAACAGCACACCTTCAAAATGAACTTCAGAACGTAAATTATTACTTCCTTGGCAGTTGGGCTTCGCTGCATTTTGTTAGTGTGATTCGGAGAATAGGTACATGAGACTCTCAACAACTGCTGCAGGAAATCAAGAATGACCACTGCTTCCGAACAGCACTACGAAAAAAGAAATCTGCCGATAGGTGCACTATATCTTTACTAGTAATAAAAGAGGCAGTGTAGCATATTTTTAGTATTCTGAATTATTTTTCATGCTGTCTTATTTTGATATTCATGCCCCCTTTTCTTTCACTTTTTGGATTTTTTCTGCAAATTTCGAAGAAAAAGTTTTTTATGTATAAATCCAAAACAAAAGTATGGGCATTTATTTGTTTGAGCATCTAAATACCTGCAGTTTAGTATTATCTAATAGCAAGATTGTGTAAATATTTAATTTAATAAACAAATTACATGGTGCTGAAGGAGTTGAGGCAAAAAAAAAGAAAAACTTCTTCATTTGCAAGCTGTAGTTTAAAAAATGAGCATTTTTCTGCCTTTTGTATATCCTCAAGATTTTATTACAATTTCTTGTTTTTATATTCATGTTTGACAATACTTTGGGAATATTTTACCCAGTGCTGAGAATTTATCTTATGTATTATGCTTATATTCATAATAATCGCGTGTTTAGAGGGCATTTAAATAGCTGTATTTTAATTGGCTCATGTGCGTCATGTACAGAAAGTGTGATCAGAAATTGTCATCAAGAAACGTCCTTCATACTGGAACTTGCGTGTGAAGAGCTCTGGCAGGTGCGTGCTCTGTTGCCGCGTTGCAGAGAGGAGGAAAGGAGGCATCCTAGCTGTGCAAACCGCACGGAGAGGTGACAAAGAGGGTAATGGCAACCCCATGCATACTCGGGCCACTTATGTGCTTATTCACAGGACCTCTGAGGATGGGCGTGTGGTATTCGATCTGTCATTTGACGCGCGTAAATATAAGGCTGCATTCCCTGCACCGTACCTATTAGTCACATATTCTAATTCTGGTGCCGGGTTGTGTTCGCCTTAGCGATCTTAGAGCTCTTAAGCACTTCCTACATTTTTTTTCTATTTTTTTTTGTAGGTTGCAGCAAAGTCCTTTAAACACTTCCTTTATAAAATAGCAAGGTGCATGTATGCGATCAAGGATCCACAAGGGAAGCTGCAGACGGGAGCTGTTGACGCTGCCATGCTATACAGATCTCAAGTGTCTCCTAAATTTTTATAACAAAACGAACATCCGCACAGTGTTTGCTGAAGACGTTTTTTGTGAACTGGTTTGATATTGGCCATTTTCCAATCTTTAGGTAGTTTTACGGTCTGTAGTGACTTGTTAAAGAAAGTAACCAAAAATGGACTAATATGTTCTGCGCAGTGCTTTAGAATATAGTTAGGAATGTCGTCAGGACCTGGTGCGGAATGCGCATTTAGGTTATGTAGCAATGATTTGACACCTTTTTTTGTTATAACCATATCTGGCATTGCATTCCCTGCTGTTCTGTAGTTGCGTCTGAGCACCAAGCCGAGAAGACTGAATGAAAATATACGTTGAAACACTGTGCTCGTGTTATGTCGTCGTTCAGTAAATTGCCACCCTCCTTGATGGCAGGAATACCAACTACACCCTTTTTGTTGCATTTAATAAAGTGCCACACCTCTTTTGGGTTCGTCTTTAGTTTGGCTGTCAACGAGAATAGGTACAAGCGCTTTGCTGCCTTTAATTCAATCCTAAGGTTGGCAGTCAGGATTTTTAGTCGTATGTACACAGACGGGCTTTTTGTTTTACTAAACCTTTTATAAAGCTGAGCTTTCTTTCTAATTGATGCACATAATCTTTTATTGATCCATGGTTCCGCTCGTTTATTAGGTGACATCAGCCTTCCGGGAATAAACTGATCAATGAGAGACAAGCTTATTTTTGAAGTTTGTCCACAGTTTGTTTACATCACAGGAAATGGAGCTAGAAAACCTTAAAAAATGAAACAAGTCCCCTAATCATAGCATCATAGTTACCTTTTTCATACATATAAACTTTTCTACGACATTGCTTCGGCACTTCTACTCATTTGCATATGATTGTTGCCTCTACCACTTCATAATTCCAGGTGTGGCTACTACGTTTTTTACATCACTTTGAGTAGAAAAGAGCAAATCTAAGGTATTGTCACCATTCGATGAAAGTCTACAAATTGCTGCAGCCCGTAAACACAATTTCGTACAGTGCGCAATGATGTGCAGAATGACTCCCTTCAGGATAATGGTTCTTCCATGTGATATATGGCAAGTTAAAGCCGCCCCCTAACAGGATGAGTTCAGAAGCTAGAGTGGACAGCGAGCGGGAGAGGCTAAGTAAAGGTTCTTTACTAGTGGAAGTGGGCGGCCTGTAAAACGAGCCCACGGTAAGACGGTTTCCGGTCGAAAGGATGCATCATCATCATCATCCTCAACCTGACTATGCCCACTGCAGGGTGACAGCCTCTCCCATACTCCTCCAATTAACCCAGTTCTGTGCTAGCTGCATCCACTTGATCCCTGTGAACTTTTTTGACCTCATCCACCCACCTAATTTTCTGCCGCACCCTGCTATGCTTTCCTTCACTTGGAATCCAGTTTGTTACCCTAAGCGACCATTGGTTATCCTTTCTTGCACTGCATGTCCTGCCCATGCCCATTTCTCCTTCTTGATTTCCATTAGAATGTCATTGACTTGAGTTATTTCTCTGACCCACTCTGCACGTTTCCTATCTCTTAACATTATCCCTACCATTTTTCTTTCCATAGCCCTCTGCGTTGTCCTCTACTTAAGTAGAACCCTCTTTGTTAGCTTCCACATTTCAGCCCCATAGGTAAGTACACGTAAGATGCAACTGTTGTATACTTTCCTCTTGAATGATACTGGTAAGCTGCTAGTCATAATCTGCGAGTGCTTGCCAAATGCGCTCCATCCCAGTCCTATTCTCCTTGTTATTTCCCTTTCTTGGTCCAGATATGCGGTTACTACCTGTCCTAAATATATTCGCCTACTACTTCCAGTGCTTCGCTACCTAATCTAAACTGCTGTTCCTTCCTTAGGCTATTGAACATTGCCTTAGTCTTTGCATAATGATTTTTAAGCCTACTTTTTTACTTTTCCTGTCTAGGTCATCAATCATTCTCTGCAATTCATCCCCTGAGTTACTTAACAAGGCAATGTCATAGCAAATCGCTTATTACTGAGGTATTCTCCATCTACTCTTATCCCTAACTGCTCCCATTCCAAGTCTCTAAATACTTCTTCTAAGCAATCTGTGAATAGTACTGGGGAGATTGTGTCTCCTTGCCTAACACCTTTCTTTATTCAGAACTATGGTTGCTGTGCAGCCACTATATATATCTTCCAGCACTTTCACGTATGGCTCGTCTACCCCCTGATTTCGCAATGCCTGGATTACCACCAAGGTTTCTTCTGAGTCAAATGCTTTTTTGTAATCAATGGATGCTATGTATAAGGACTGGTTATATTCCGAGCATTTTTCTATCACCTAGTTGATGGTATGGATATGATTGAGTACAGAGTGCCCTTTCCGAAAACCTGCTTGATCCTTTGCTTGGTTGCAGTCTAAAGTTGCCCTGATTCTATTAGCGATTACTTTGGTAAATACCTTATACTTAACAGATAGTAAGCTGATTAGTCTGTAATTTTTCAAGTCCTTAGCGTCCCGTTTCTTATGAATTAAAATAATGTTTGCGTTCTGGTTCTGGTATCGTCGATGACACTAGACATTGCGTATACAGGGTGGCCAGTTTTTCCAGCTCGATATCCCTCCCCCCCCCCCGTCCTTCAACAAATCTATAGTTACCAGATCCCCTCCAGCTGCTTTCCCCCGTTTCGTAGTTTCTAATGCTTTCTAAATTTCGTCTTTCGTCACTGGTAGAACGTCAGACTGCATTTCCCTACCGCCTATCTCATTATTGTCGTGACTTTGTTGGCTACTGTAAAGATCAGTATTGAACTCCTCGGCTGCTTTGACTATCCTGTCCATATTCGTGATGACGTTGCCCACCTTGTCCCTTAGCGCATACATCTGATTTTTGCCTATGCCCAATTTATTTTTATCGCTTTAAGACTTCCCCCGTTCTTTACAGCATGCTCAATTTTCTCCATGTTATACTCTTATATCGGCCACTTTGCGCTTGTTGATTAGCTTTGATACCTCTGCCAATTCTATCTGGTCTGTTGGATTGGAAGCTTTCATACTCTGCCGTTTCTTAATCAAATCCTTTGTCTCCTTAGACGGCTTACCGGTATCCTCCCTAACGTATCCTCCCATCCTACCACCTACTTCTACAGCGCACTCAGTAATGATATCTGAAATTATTGTTCATTGCTTCTAGGCTAATGTCGTCATCCGTGGTTAGAGCTGAATATCTATTCTGCAGCGAGATCCTGAACTATTCTGCCCTCCCCCTCACTGCTAATTCGTTGACGGATTTCTTTCTTGCCAATCTGTTGCGTTCCTTCTTCAGATTTAGGCTAATTCGGGACCTCACCATCCTGTGGTCACTGCATCGCACTTTCCCGATTACCTCTAAATCTTACATGACGGCAGGGTTAGAACACATTATGAAGTCTATTTCATTTTTAGTCTCCCCGTTATGGCTTTTCTATGTTCACTTCTGGTTTTTCCGTTTGCTGAAGAAGTTGCTCATGATTCTTAAGTTATTGCGCTCTGCAAACTCAACTAGTAACTCCCCCCGCTATTCCTAGAACTAATGCCGTAGTCACCCACTGCCTGGTCTCCTGCCTGCTTTTTTCCTACCTTGGCATTGAAGTCGCCCATTAGTACAGTATACTGCGTCTTTACTTTTCCCATTGCCAATTCTACTTCGTAGAAGCTAGAAGCGTTCAACTGCCTGGCTATCATAACTACATGTAGGTGCATAGGCCTGTACAACCTTCAGTTTATATCGCTTATTAGGCCTAATTACGATGCCTGCCACCCTCTCATTAATGCTATAGAATTCATCTATATTACCAGCTATATACTTATTGACAAGGAAACGTACCCCTAGTTCTCGCTTCTCCGGTAAACCTCGATAACACAGTACATGCCCGTCCTTCAGTACAGTATATGCCTCATTCGGCCTCCTAACCTCACTAAACCCTATGACATCCCATCTCGAACCCTCTAGTTCCTCTAAGAGCACGGCTAAACTAGCTTCACTAGGTAGTGTTTTAGCGTTAAAAGTTGCCAGGGTCAGTTTCCAATGGCGGCCTGTCCAGCGGAGCCAGAGATTCTTAGCACCCCCCGCTGCATCACTGGTCTGACCGCTGTTGGTGACTGAGGGCCGGGGTTTATAGGACTAATCATGGGAGGTTGTGACCAATTACTGCACCAGGGTGGCCAACTCCTGTTCTAGTGAGGGAGTGCGTTGCCGGAGGTGTTCACCGGTATCAGGTCGCACCCCAAACCCTTCAGCTCAAACCCTCATCATGACTCGATAGGCCTAGGCAAGGCCGCCGCGCCCCGCGGCTCCAAGTCTGGAGCTCCTAAATCCGGCTAAAAACTGGCAGCAGGCGGCAGGAACCTGGCCGGGAGTCCGCAGGAGTAATGCTTACCTGCGTTTGGTAGGTCGGATCCGAGAGCTGGGCTGGTGGTGATGGGCGCAGGCAATGGGCACTGGTGTTGGCCACCAAACAGATTCTGGACGGTCATCACCACAGCCCATAGGCACGCTCTGAATTTGGCTATGCACGAGAATAAAGATACCCCCACCATATGCATTACGGTCCTTGCGATAAGCGGTGTACTTGGACGGGGAAACTTCAGCGCTTGAAATATCGAGCCAAGACTCCGTGCCAGTGACAACATCAGGCTGCGAAATGTGAACTAGGCCAGAGAATTCCACAATCTTATTCTTTATACTTCTGCAGTTAACAATAATGACGGACAGGTGATCGTGAGTAGCTGAGCAATGCCTTTCAACGGCATGGTTTGGTTGCACAAGTTCCTGAATTTTCCCTGTATTGTTAATCTGTCGAGTTTAAGAGTGTATTTGAAATCGTGCTGCTCCTTTGCATAGGCAATTGGCTTACTCCTTGCTTGGTGGATATTCTTAGAAAAATCTTCACTTAAAAAAAAGCCAGTGCCCTAAAATTTTGAAGCAGCAGATAACACGCGCTGCTTGTCCATAAAGGGACTAAATTTGACAATTATCGGCCTTCTCTTTTCACTGGATTCTTTGCCAATTCTATGGGCTCTTTCTATTGAAGCGGGGCTAATGGTTATGCCCAGATGTTCTTTGCAGATATCGAGAACTTTCATTTTGGATTCATCCCACATTTCTTTAGCGGTGTCAGCGATACTATAAAATAGTAAGTTGTTTCTGCGAGACACGGTTCTCCAGTTTGCCTTGATTAACTAGTACATTACGCATTGCAACTGCTAACTGATTGCTCTGCGACTCTAATTCTTTCACCCCAACTGTTGGTATCGGAGGTAAGGATTCTATTAGGCTATCAATTTTCGAAGTGAGTTACTGGATTTTACCCTCCATCACATCCTGTTTCATTTTCACGTACAGAAGTTGCTTAAGAATAGTTTTGTTCTGTTCTAGTATTTTTGTTAGACAGCTCATTACCTCAACCAGCTCCTAAGTCAACGTTTCTAATGGAGGACCGGGATTTTTTTCCACATCGCCAAATAGTAAGCGCGCCCTCAACCCGTTCAAAATATCAAGCGATTGACATGCTCCCAACAACAAGAACAATGCACAACTCCCAACAATAATCCCCTGGGCTCCGGTACTGACCTCGTAAGGCCATGAGTTGGCCTATAGGAGTAAAACACACCAACCTGTAGAAACAGGAGACGTAAGCGTACTGTCCTCATGTCAGCACTGGAACCCAAGAAGTTGTGCTTGAGTGCATTGTCAAAACTGAGGATTGAGGACCCGCACCTTGTTCAAGGCTCCGACGACGTCATCGTATTTTTGGAGAAAAACGTGCGGGTGACTTGCCTCTCAAGTTATGTAAAGGACATGTATTTCAATACGCCACACACAGACATCCTTACAGAGTTGGAGGTGTGCATCGATCAATTCGGGTGCTTACACTTTCAGAATGAGTGCGGAACAAGTGTGGAAAACGTTGTGAACCTCGTTAGTATGTACCTAAAATCCGAGTATTTGAAGCTTGATGAAAAAGTGTTCATACAGCTGATGGTATTTGCATTGGTTCATGTATAGCACCCGTGTTGTCTCATATTTACATGGCTAAAGGGAACCGTGCTTTGAGAGAAAAATTGAAAAACTTGAGTGTTTTAGCATGCTTTCGCTATGTGGATGATTTCTTGTTTGTTCAGAAAAGCGTTCGAAGGACTGGATTTTGCCTACGAAGTTCCACAGCAGTCCAAGATAGGATTTCTAAATATTCAGATAGAAGAACCGGATACGCACACATGCTGGTCGTACATGACAAAAGGTGACAAAGGCTTGTTGAGCTACGACTCGGGTCACCAAAACTCGTCAAAAGGAGCATAGCATTTTCCAGCAAGATTCAGAGCATTAAAAAATTGGGACAGACTGAAGAAAAGTGGTTATCCAAACGTTCTGCTTGCGCCAATAGCTGAAAAGCCCTAAAAAGATTAACTAGAGGTAAGGCCGCAATACAAGAGAAGCAGCGTCCCATTCCTATACCGTGTATACACAAAGTATCTCATGGGTTGAAAAAGATTGACGCCAAGTGTGGCATTCCTGTTGTACTCACGGCACTGCAGAAGTTGATAGGCATGTGCGCAAGGGTAAGCACAGATGAAAAAAAAAAGAAACTGAAATGTATATCGCCCACAAAAAAAAGTACATTGAATGCGACACTCACATAATTTATCAGATCCCAGTATCTTGTGGCAAACATTATATTGGCCAATCCGGAAGATGTATAAACAAAAGAATAGGTGAACACTCCAGAAATTGTGGGCTGATTTCGCAGGCAGGGAGCCCTGCTACGCATTGCGCTCGGCACGGGTGCCATCCGGATTTTGCTGCAACAAGAACAATTGTTCATGCAGGCGAGAGAATTTAAAGGGAGATTTAAGGGATTTACCGCACGATCGCGCTTATTTCGCATGCTAGCAAGGTGATGTTAAAAATCCTGCAAGGTAGGCTGCAGCAGTATGTGGATCGGGAGCTTCCGGACGTGCAAGCTGGGTTTCGCAAGGGCAGAGGAACTAGAGACCAAATTGCCAACCTTCGCTGGATCATGGAAAAAGCAAGAGAGTTCCAGAAACCCATTTACTTCTGCTTTATTGATTATGCGAAAGCGTTTGACTGCGTAGATCACAGCAGATTGTGGCAAGCTCTCCAAGAGATGGGAGTTCCAATTCACCTCATCTGTCTCCTCAGGAACCTTTATGAAGGGCAAGAGGCCACAGTCGGAACTGGGCATGGTCTTACTGATTGGTTTCCGATTGAGAAAGGGGTGAGGCAAGGCTGCATACTGTCGCCCTGCCTATTTAACCTATATGCAGAGTGCATCATGAGGAAGGCCGGTCTGGACGAGTCTTCAGCTGGAGTGAAGATTGCTGGAAAACGTATCAACAACCTTAGATATGCGGATGATACCACTTTAATGGCAGAAAGTGAAGTGGAACTCAAGAGACTTCTGATGCGCGTACAAGAAGAGAGTGAGAAGTTTGGGCTTAAACTGAACATTAAAAAGACGAAGATCATGGCGTCTTGCCCTATCAAGTCCTGGAGCATCAATGGACAAGAAGTGGGAGCTGTGACAGATTTTCTGTTCTTGGGCGCCAAGATTACCTCGGAAGGAGACTGCAGCCATGAAATTAGGAGACGCCTGCTTCTGGGAAAGAGAGCAATGGTTAGCCTTGACCGCCTAGTAGAGAGCAGAGACATTAGTCTGCCAACCAAGATCCGTATAACCCGTGCTATGGTCTTTCCAGTTGTGATGTATGGATGCGAGAGTTGGACTGTGAAAAAGGCTGACCGCCGAAGAATTGACGCATTTGAATTTTGGTGCTGGCGAAGACTCTTAAGAGTTCCTTGGACTGCCAGAAGATCAAATCAGTCGATATTGTCGACCATAAACCCTGACTGCTCATTGGAGGGTCA
This sequence comes from Amblyomma maculatum, assembly GCF_055883805.1. Lineage (NCBI taxonomy): Eukaryota > Metazoa > Arthropoda > Arachnida > Ixodida > Ixodidae > Amblyomma > Amblyomma maculatum. The sequence continues at coordinate 10,298,872 of NC_139348.1, forward strand.
AATTCTAAAGTTAAAGCTCAGCTACTTTGGTCATCTGATGAGAAGAGTGGAGTCGCTGGAGAAAGATTTGATGTTGGGAAAGGTTGAGGGTCGCCGGAGAAGGGGTAGGCAGCGAATGCGATGGTTAGATGGCATTCTCGAGGCATTGCAGATGAAGCTATGTGATGGTAAGAAGATAGTGAGAGACCAGAAAGCGTGGCGTGACATGGTCCATAGGGTCACGAAGAGTCGGACACGACTGAACGCCTGAACTGAACTGAACTGAGAGAGGCACATGCAATTTTCGAAGCAGATACAGAGCAGTGTGTTAGTAACGCTTCCATCGCACTGACAAAAGCCGAAATAGAGTTACGGATAGAGGTGCGGCTACTGGTGATTGTGATAACCTATGACAAATGTAAAAAAAATGTATAAAAACAAGTGTTGCATTTTCATTAAACAGTCGTGAGGTCACGCTCTGTTCGTCCGCTCTGTTTTCACGTTTTTCTTCTGTTAGTGTGTCCTAGCGCGCTGAGAACCAATATTTTTCCAGCAATGCTCTGTGTCTTGGCCCTAGCAGTCAAGCTGCCATATTGGCAGAATCATGTAGTAACTGTAAACATCTCACATGCACTGCCCAACATGATTTCGGGGCATTGCCACGAAAGCATATTTTTCTGCAGCAAATCCAAAACTCATCTGCCCAGTTTCCACTAGGCACACTTGGCAGAAGCATCTACTGCACCTGTGGCGGCCACTATCCTCCTTTACGCTTTCCTTCCCTTGGAATCCAGTTTGTTACCCTAAGCGACTATCGGTTATCCTCTCTTCGCACTACATGCCCATTTCTTCTTAATTTCCACTAGAATGCCGGTAACTTGAGTTATTTCTCTGACCCACTCTGCACGCTTCCTATCTCTTAATGTTACTCCTACCATTTTTCATTCCATAGCCCTCTGGGTTGTCCTCAACTTAAGTAGAAGCCTCTTGGTGAGGGGGTTCTACCTAAGCCTCCATGGAACTAAAGTCGCGATAATGCTGGCTCGTGTAATCAAAGCGGGCTAGTGTTGCAAGATTGTACACTACAGCGTTACGCGTCCTTCCCTCTGCGACTGCCGGCCTCCCGCATTGTGCCAAATGGAGCATCCCAGCAAGGTGGCATAAAGCGTTGCGGCGTTTCGAATTTTGAAGTGGGCCGAAAGCGGACTCTCCCCCGGTGCTGTGGCCGATGGTAGAGCAAGAGCTTCCTACGGTTCGCACGTGCGCCATTCAACGGCCACCAGCCTCCCCTTGTTTTGTTGTGTTTTTCGATAGACAGCTCCTTTCTAGATAGACAGTGCACGCTCGCGAGACGAGCCCGCGTCTCGGGCTTCTCATTGGTCACCACGACTGGCGCCATTTTCTTTTTTGGGTAGTTTGCCGTTGCGGCGGCCGCTGTGCACGACAGTGCGCGTGCACGTGCACATTTCTTTCCGGCTCATACATTCGTATCAATCGCTCTCGCAGTCAGCACTGATCTTTAGGACATATGAGAGTCAAGAGCGTATAAAAAAAAGGAAAAAAACAAAAACAAGAGCATCTGGGGAACACATCGCTGAAAAACGAGGACGACGGTGTGCTGCCAGGGTCGCATGTTGCGCTTGATGCGGCGTGTCCAGCGGCGTAGAATCATCACTTAGCACTTCCCGACACATTCAAGACGGCATGAATATGTTGTACTGTTCAGTTGATACTGATCAACTCCATCGATGCCGCCGTTTGCAGCTTTTTCATTGCAACGCTTCTGACAAGTGATCCTGACAGCTGTTGTCCGCGTTCCTTAGGCGCGGCTTCCGTGGACAATCTTTTATTTTTTTTTTTTCGCAGGGTGCGTGATAAGTGCGGCGAAAAAGAAATTTCGTGCCGCTGTACGAAATGGAGTGCGAATAGAGACTTTTGCTTCAGTAAAGGTCTGCATTCTTCTCTGCGTCTGCTGCACAGAAGTTTCATTATGGGGCAGTGACCAGTTTATTAGGTCAATTTGGGAAATATATGCCACTGTGTTTAGACCTTAAACCTTGTAAAAGTTTAATAATATGGTGATACCATGTTATTGAACAATTTTAAGTATTTCGTTACCTTGTAGGGCACTTGAACAGGCATGTGAAGGGATAAATGTGGCTTCTCATGCTTATTTTAGGGGTAGTACATGGCTTTATGACAAGCTTTTGCAATTTTGGGGAGATTGTACTGTCGCATATTGTCTTTCTCTTGAAGAGCAGATCTCCACACTATTATTCACATTGCTGTATTCTAGAAAAAAAATTGCAGTTGTCTGAAACTTGGACGAGTTGCAGGTCTCTCTTGTCTGTCTCCGTTGCGCTTTACATAAGTTTACGAGCATGAACCAACTAGCCCCGCAATGCACTTTGCTTAAAGGGCCACTGTCCATGGAAGGCCCTTTTAAGCAAAGGAGCCCAGTGTTTCGATCAGGTACCGGAGATAGTCTGTGCAAAATGCTACAGTGACACACGCGCCGCAAAGCATCGAAAATACAATTCAGAGCTCTTTCATGCTCTTCTTTGGGAAGCCAGCTTCCCCGTTTCCTGCGCTGGCCCGACGGGCCACAGTAATGACCTACGTACCGCGAACGACATCCATTGGTCCGTCTCGCTGACTGACGGGAGAAGGATGGGTGTCTACCGCTCGCAGCGCGCTTTTCCCTCGCCACGGCCAGACTGAATCCAGCGGCGCGCGCTCCCTCGGCCGTTTTTTTTTCCCCGCGCTCGCGGAGTGCCACGCCCCACCTCCCGCCAAACGCGGAGAAGAAAGGGGAATTTTTCTTGCGGAGGCTAGACGACCTCGGGCAGGAGAGTGAAAAACCTTTGGGAGGGAATGGAAGGAGAGAAGCATGACAGAATCGGGTGATTGCGGTGGCTGTAACTGCGTTATTAGTTACTCTTTTCAAAAACATTTTGCGGCCTTGCATTCTAGGGGCAAAGTCTCACAGTCACCGGGGAAGAAAATATTTTCGACCGGAGGGTGGACAGTGGGCCTTTAAAATATATTCAGCTTCAAAGAGTTCTCTCTCATAATCGCTAGTGTGATAATCGGTGAATACTAGTGACAAGGTGTGCTGTCAACAGTGCAACATCGGCCAGCTGCTGCATCGGCAGTCAGTGTAAACCTGGCTATGATCAAAGCATTCCCCATTCTTGTATTCATCTTCTTGCAGAGAACAATGCACTGAAAAACATGTTGAAGCACTTGGCTTTCTCCAGATTATTATAAACAATAATTCCCTTATGATAGAGTGGTGGAATAGGCAATTCATCCTTTTCTGCATTTTGTAATGTACTGTCAAAATTATTTAGGGCGACCTTGGATACACGTGTCAAAAGACTGGAAGTGGGCAAATTTAGCCTCTTTGACCGAAATGTTCATATCTTTTGTAATCGTCTTTAACCGATCCATGTTTTCTTGTGGCAGATTCATTTTGAAGCTTGCATAGAGTTGTTGCCTCTTTTCAATAACCTTGTGCACCACTTTTGTAAATCACGGCTTGCTTTTGCTGCGACGTTTCGTCATCACCCATGATGGTATGCAGATCAAAAATGTTATCTTTCAGTGTGCACCACGTTTCATCAACGCTGAGTGAATCAGACAATGTTTCGTACACATCGACACAGTGCCCAGGCATTTTCAGGGAAATTGCTTTTTGATTACTGTAAATATGCCTATTGCCACGGTCGTTAATTTTCATTAAAACAACTCTAATCACTTATACCAGGCAATACAAGGGTAGAATAAGCTGCCGATGGCTGATTAGTCAATACCAGGGTGGAAGTGCTGCTCCATTTGCTACATTCTGCTCAAAAATGCAATCTTGCTCCAAAACTGCTCCAAACTGGCTCCTGCTCCATCCTGCTCCAAAATGCTATATTGCTCCAAACTGGCTGTCTCGAGTTTCTGCCATCAAATTTAGCAGAACACTGAGACAATGTCACAGCACCGGAGGCAAAAATACAATAGAACCCTGCTGTTACGTTCATCAACGCTGCGTTTCATCCAGTCCTGGCATAGCTCCCATAGGATGTAATGTATTGGGAACCCCGTTCTTACATTCCTCACTGCTGCGTTTTCATCTGGTCCCGGCATAGCTCCCATAGGATGCAGTGTGTTGGGAATCCTACTGCTACGTTCCTCACTGCTGCGTTTTTATCTGGTTCTGGCACAGCTCCCATGGATGCAGTGTATTGGGAACCCCACTGTTACGTTCCTCACTGCTGCGTTTTTATCTGGTTCTTGCATAACTCCCATGGATGCAGCGTATTGGGAACCCCGCTGTTACGTTCCTCACTGCTACGTTTTCATCCGGTCCCGGCATAGCTCCCATGGATGCAGTGTATTGGGAACCTCGCTGTTAGGTTCCTCACTGCTACGTTTTCATCTGGTCCCGGCATAGCTCCCATAGTATGCAGTGTGTTGGGAATCCTACTGCTACGTTCCTCACTGCTGCATTTTTATCTAGTTCTGGCATAGCTCCCATGGAAGCAGTGTATTGGGAACCCTGCTGTTACGTTCCTCACTTCTGTGTTTTTATCTGGTTCTGGCATATCTTCCGTGGATGCAGTGTATTGGGAACCCCGTTTTTACATTCCCCACTGTTGCGTTTTCATCTGGTCCTGGCATAGCTCCCATAGGATGCAGTGTGTTGGGAACCCCGCTATTACGTTCCTCACTGCTGCATTTTTATCTGGTTCTGGCATAGCTACCATGGATGCATTGTATAGGGAACCTTGCTGTTACGTTGCCCACTGCTACATTTTCATCCGGTTTTCATGCTTTGATGGCATCAATGGTGTCGCGCAAGCGGAAGGCGAAGCGCCTTCCTTGAAGAAAAGTTTGCCATACTGAACACAGTCAACAGGCTGCCAAAGAGAGTGGATATTGCAAAAGACTGCCACCCTCTACGCTTAACAGCATCATCTTGAAGTGGGCTGAAATGGAAGGGCATGCTGTGCTTTTCGGTCCAAAGGCGCCAAGTATGCGAACCGAGATTCTTCTCACCTGGTTTAAGCAACCTTGCGCTGCCAGTGTCAACTTCGGCGGGAGCATTCCGCGTGAGAAGGCAATGGACATAGCCGAAAGATTGGGCATCACAGACTTCGCGGCTTCAAACGGTTGGATCTATCGTTTTGAAGAGAGGCACAGCATCGCTTATAAGACAGTAAGCGGAGAAGTATTTCATCCTGTCAGAAGACTGCTAGCCTATGCCAAGATGTTAAAAATGAGCCTCAGCATTGTTCAAGCAAAGAATGATGAACTACTGGCAGTGAAGTAAAAAAGCTGAAGGATGAAAAGGCTACCCTTTAGTGCCATCTATCATTCCTGAAGCTACTACTGACCAGTGCTCAGGAATTTATCAGCACAGGCATAGGACCAAGAAGGATATGCACAAGATAGAGAGCGCAAATGTCGTGCCCATTAATCTGAACTTGAGCCCATCGAAAAAGGCTTTAAGTCTGAGTTCAGTTATGAAGCGAGCCAGCAAGCATTTCTTTAGAAGAACGGCTGATTGGGCGAGTTGGTGAACCATGATGGACAGTAATGTATATTGCGCAAAAAGACGAGACAAAGAGGAGAAGTGGACAACGACGGCGCAGCCTGCCTACAGTAGAATGGTTAGGCAAGACGCTTTCAACTTGGAGCGAGCAATGAGCAACGAAGAAAATAAATCCGCATAATGTTGTGGACTGGGGGATAAAAATTTTAGGAGGCTTACACTTCGCCTTAAGAGTAGATGCAATATCGCCTTCTCCTTTATCTTTCTTTCTCGTTTATTTATTACAAAGCACCAATTGCCAGTCACTATCCTGGTTACACATTTCGATATATTACGCTACTCGCTGACATGCGCACGATTTTTTCAGCACAATGAAGCCCCGTAACGCCAGCTTTTTTATTCCGCGGATCATTTTATCTTCAATAACTTTAATTGGCAATCACTATAACACCACTGCGCATCTTCAAAGTACCTTACAAAGTCATAAGCACCACTAAAGTCATAAGCACCAAAGTCATAAACGGAGCAGGATCGACCCCTCATGCCAGATGATTTTTTTTTTCTCCTTCGCTTGAAACTTCCAGTATTCTTTCCGACTGAGACACGGCGACGACGCCAGATTTTCAGCGGAACAAGGTATCCAGTAATATAGGCAACAAGCTTCGCGGTCTAAACTCACTTCTGAGTCGGATATCAAACGATCAATTTGTGCATGAGACATCGCTAGCGCGAACACGTGTTGCCCAATTGTTTCAGGTGATGTGCGCTCGGTGATCATTCTTAACGCTAGTGGCGTGTCTTAAAAACACGGGAAAAATATGTGGTTGGACTACGATTGCTATATGCAGTAATTTGAAGGAATTGGAAATAATATGAATTCGAAGTGTTTTATTGAACTAGTGACTGGTGAAATGTCCCTGCAAGGCGATCACTTGCGATATCCGCCGTGGCATTGAGGTGTAGAGCGATGTAATCACATCCGGTCGTCCACGTAACACCTCCCATTCTTCCTTCACTGCATCCCACAAGGAGTCGGCCGTGGTGGGATTGCTGTTTGATTAGGCCCCATACATTTTCTATTGGGTTGAGGTCAGTTCCTTTGGGGGGCCAGTTTAGCTGGCGCACTACGTGGCTGTCGAGGAGTGCGGTCACTTTACGGGCGGTGTGGACTGGACTTCTGTCCTGCTGGAACTGAGAGTCACCGTCAGGGAAAGGGCCGTCGAGAACGAATGGCAAGAGATGGCAAGTGATAATGTTGCAGTATTCTTCTGACGTAAATGGCCCTTCGATGCGGACAAGCGGGCCGAGCCCATCCTTGCTGATCGCCCCCCAAACGTTTACAGTGCACCTCCCACTGCAAAAAATGCTTTGGGTGTACTCCGGGAGGTACCTAAGAGTAGAGAAATAAGAAGAAAGATGTTTTATCTCAGTAAGAAATATGTGTTACATTCAAAGAAGGGAAATAGCATACGCGATCATTAGAAAAAAAAAAAAAAACGCTCGACAGGACAAGGAGGAACGACCTAGACACGACACATGCAGGGAGTGACTATTACTAAGGCGTAGTGAAGGGAATGTATTTTGCCACTACCAAAAAAGCATGCTCACATGATTACACACACACAAAAAAAAACGAAAAATAGAATGAATAAAAGAAATTACCGCTACTTCACAAAAAATCACCACGGTTCTACTACGAAACTTATAATTTCTGGTTCTTGCTATATACAATACCAGCCCTTGTTATAGAAACCTAGGTGGCCGAACCTATACCCTGACGCCTACCATATTCCAAGTGATATGCAGGGTGCAACCGGCGTGGGCATATACTACCAAATCCTTGTCTTTTAAAGTAAACTTAAGAACAATATTAAAATAGAAATTAAAAATAAGTTTGCTTCGACATCGTATGGAGGCGAGCGCTAGTACTTTATGGACGAAGACGCAGCTTGACCCGAGTTTGAGGTCTCTCTAATTAAAGATGCATATAATTTGGGCATGGCATACTGAAGAAGTCAAAAATTTAGCGCAAGGACGTACGCAGTGGATAACTAATTACATATACCTTACAAAAACCGATATAAAATAGAAAAACTACTCGCAGAGTTTTCAGGGTGCCACTGCTAGAAATTTGCTGAAAATTAGCTGAGAAGAGTGACCGTGTCTACAATTTTAGCCGCGAACAGGGCAGCAGATTTAACCTTCGAAATTAGCGTTTGTTTAGAGAGGCACCCTCTTGTTTTTTTCAGAAAACGCCTCGTTTTTAAATAAACACACGTTTTGTGCAGTAGACTTAAGCGTGCTCACCTGCAGTTCAGTGGTCGCCACACACGCCGTTGGTGGTCCCAGCGAGTGCTGAAAGTCGACTCGTCTGAGAAGACAACTTCGCCCCAGTCTTCCACTGACCACTGCTCGACGGCTTGTGCAAAGGCCAACCTTTCTTTGCGCTGTTTATCTGTGAGGTGCGGCTTTTGTGCTGCCACACAGCTCTGCAGACCTCTTCCTGCAATCTCCTCCGTATTGTCTTGCATGAAACATTGAGAGCAAGAGCGTCCTTTAGTTCTTTTAAGCTGAGGAACGGGTTGGCAACTACCGCAGCGACAATCAGTCTGTCCACATATTCTGTCGTTGCCCTTGGTCTGCCGCTGCGTTGGGCGTCACCTAGCCTCCCTTCATTTTTTTATAGGCTTGTATTATCCTGTTAACGGTGTCTCTTGACCTATTAGTGCGCCGGCAAATTTCCCTTTGGGAGACACCTTCTAGAAAAAAACGCACAATGCGCCGTCGTTCTTCTAGCGGCACTTTCGGCGCCGTGATGCCGACTGAAGTCGGAGCTCGAAAACGGGTTGTTTCAATGCCTGCAATCAGCCAGTAAACGTGGTCAGAACATAGCCTTAAAAGGAGGCCAACTGTTTCATGCATTGCTAGGCAGCGCCAGTAGCACTAAAGTTCGCCAATCGGCAAGCGAGACGAAGCGAAAGTTGGATGGCCGATGACTCGCATTTCCGAAAGGATTACCAAGGTTAAAGTAATAAGGAAAAAAAAGCGTTTTCGTTGTGCCATTCTGGATGAGCACCATAACAGATAGGAGAGTTAAGCGTTCCAAGAAGGGAAAGGTGCAACAAGTGCTACTATCTGCCATGTAAAAAACGGTGTATATCTTGAATGGGTGGCTGAGACATACGAGCGGATCCGCAACACGCCATACGCCTTCTTACGGATGCACGAGGAGCGAAAAGCGAGGCGACCTATACTTCCAGACAAAACGCAAACACATCGAGTGTAACTTGGCATCCATCACCTTGGCTACGTGTTCTAGGCTACCAGCGAGATTGTAATGCATTTTGCGTCTAGTTTCCTGAGCACTCAAAGTGCCCGTAGGGCAGTCAATCTAAAACCAGACGCGGAGGCTCAGGGGTTACGGCGTTCAGCTACCGAGCCGGAGTACACGGGTTCGAACCCGACCGTGGCGGCCGACGCAAAAGGCGCCCGTGTGGTGGGCGATGTCAGTGGACATTAAAGATCCCCAGGTGGTGGAAATTATTCCTGCGACCTCCACTACGGCACCTCTTTTTTCCTTTATTCTTTCGCTCCCTTCTTTATTCCTTCCTTACGTCGCGGTTACGTGTCCACCGAAATACGTGAGCCAGTTACCGCGCCATTTCCTTTTTTCAAACCCAATTATTATTGTTATTATTATTTTTAATCACTCTGAATGTCTACAAAGCACCCATCGAGTTCGCACGGCGAGTAGGAAGATATTCTACCTTGACGGCAGTCAGTAGATTCTGAAATAGAGAGGGGGACACTAACAACAAGAGGTGAAAACGCGATTTGGCGACAATTTAAGCGTTCAACGGCTCTTCAGCCCGGCGTACCAAGGCTAGTTAATTGTGCGGCCAGCTATTGCGAATGTATCTTGCATATTATTGTGCAACTGTGTCCTCATCCATATTGAGCGCGAGGCGAATGCTATCTTTCTAACCTGCAACCTGAGAAGGACGCTCCATGGCGTGGAACAATCTCCAATGATGTCGACTACCCTGCGTAGAGAACAGGCAGCCACACCATGCAGCCCAGCGTTGGCTACGTAGTCTCTTTGCATAGCGCCGCGCACGTGCAGTAGCCCGGGGAAGAGCGGGAAGAGCTAAGGAGTCGTCAGGGTGACGAGAAGCATAATGATCCGCCTGGCGACGAAGAGCCCAGAGATTCAGGAGGTGCATGTCCGGGTTTGACTAGTCTTCATTTACACTGGTAGTAACAGTCTGAGTCGCGAGAACAGCAGAGAAGGTATGCAGTGCTGAAGACGGTTGAATGTAGATAAACGATTGTCTGCGTGTAGAGAGTTCCATGACGTTATGAGTACGCTGCGGCGTATTCTCCGTAGACGCGAAGGAGTGAGGGAGGTAAAAATAGGGCTATGATCACTACCCTAAGTATCTGATTCAACAGCCCAACGGCGGTTGCCGGGGCCTAACCACGTATGGCCCAGGTGGATACGGGCCACCTCGTTCCCGGGTAGAGGTATGCGGGTGGATTAAATGTTGAATGAGGGACAATAAACATTAATTTTAAAAAGGAGCGGATTGGGGATAGAAAGAAATGATCTTTAAAGCTTCCTTGGATGTGTGCAGCCCTGGAGGAATCCCATTGGTATCCCCAAGAAGTGTGTGCGCTGCTGAAGTCCGTACTAGAACAGGGATAACCGAGTTGTGTCTTTGTGTGCTTTGTAACAAACAATCTGAAAACGTTCTTTTCAATAAAAGTTACCCACGGCGCTACATAATACCTCCTCTATGAGCAAAGAAACCTAATTAGTACTTCTGGCCCGCCTGATAAAGGCCTATCACAAAACGCACTGCACTTCAGCCGATGCGGCATGGAACTGTCGCGCTAGCATTCACTCACACACGATTATTTCACAGCCCGCGTGGACATAGGTTTTGCCTGCACAGCTTGCTTTGTATATTACTCTTCGCCCTACAACATTAGATTGCTTAATAGTCGTCCGTGCGCTCTAAGCTTAATGCGTCTTGTCTGACCGTGCAAATGTTAAGAGGCCGCATAGTGCGAAAGGCATTCTGGATCATTCTTTTTTGCGGCGTTGTAGTTGTTGCTTTTTTTAGCATGGCCTTCTCATGCGCTGCGCTGAAAAGTGGTAAAGAAGAGCATTATCGCAACCTTGTGTGAGCGCGAGGGCAATCGAGTGATAACCGCCTGTCCACGCCGATGGAGACTCATGCGCTGATGAGTCAGCAGCGTGCCACTGCGGCAACGGCGCCTAGCGGCGCACCGCGACGACTGACGGGCGGCAGCTCCGAGCGAGTAAACTGGCATGCTCGCAGGTAAGGAAGGACGCGCATGCGCGGAGCGTCAGTCTTTTCACCTGATGCGTCACCGCGAGAGCGCGCGGCGATGCGCTCCCCGCTGCTCCGGCTACTGTGCGTGGCGGTCCGGAGACTTTTGTCCCCGATAGTACATTGACCTTGTCGACGATGCGCAACCACGTGACACACAGGTGACGTAGCCTACACGTCATGTAAGCGTATCTCGCGGAGTCTTTCTTTTTTTTTCTTTTTTTGTTTGTAAGAGGAAGCGCTCGCGGCAGTTAGTGTTGTCCACGCCATGGCTGCTCCTCCAACACAGTTTTCTTCCCTCCCCCATGGCTCCAAGCAGTAAACAGAATTTTCCTCCCCCGGGGGAATGAGTGAGCGCAGATGTGCGTTCGCAGTCTTTTGCTTTCGTTCTCTTTCTTCCGGTGGTCTGGCGGGGTTAGAGCTGGTATTCGAAGCGACGCAGGGACTTCTAGTCGCGAGTCTGCTTCTTCGCAGCGCGCTGCAGAGATTGTGAGTTTGCTTCCTGACTACAATGAAAACGTGCAAGAGTACTGACCTTATGCGGCGCCTCAAATATATTGAGTACCTGCGCATGAAATATTGGCACGCACGGGGGCCCACACACATGCAGTTTTTTAGTGGCAAAAAGTAAATAACTTTACAGCATCTTGCGGCGCGTAAACGTTGATGTTTGGAATTAAGCTGTGAAATTATACAAGATGTTACTTAGCTTGCGGATACGTCACTACATATATATATATAGTTGTTTTATGTACATAATTGAGGCGTAACTTTTAAGGTGCAAAAGCGGCTGATTGAGCCAAGCAAACGACAGCAAATCTTCAGCACTGCCCCCGCTGCCTCTCAAGCCAAACCAGCCCATACCTCACAACTAGCGAAAAAGAAGAAAGGAAGCAAGCGTGCCTACTGCTTTACCGAGGGCAGCTCCAAGCCGTCAGTCGTTTGAAACCTACGTTGGCTAGCCTGCCCACCCCTTTATTGAGGGGCTTTACCCGCCCCTCCTTTCAACCTCTCCCTACTAACAGGAAAAAAAAATACAGAAAATAGCCTGCGGACGGCTAGATGCTCTCCCTCCGCCAGCTCGAAGCCGCGCTCCCACGGCCAAGCGCTTTTCTCACTGCCCCAGTAGAAAAAAAAAAGGAAAAAAAAAACGTCGACAGGACACGCAGAAGTGACGTAGTAGCTCTACGTCACTTTTGTGTCACGTGATTGCGCGTTCACGACCGGCAAAAATACCCTCCCGCTTATTTTCACCCGGTTGCACCAAACTTCTTCCTACCGGGTCGCAGCAACGCCGGCCCAAAAACTATTGCCAAATCCAACAGCAGTCATAATGATTGTAAGAATTAAAGTTATTTTGTGACAACATGGCAAGGTAAAATGTATTTACAGTAAACCGTATCGAATGTGTGTGAACTTGCTCTGTAATCGGCACGAATAGTCACGTGACCCCTTGTTTCTATTGTCGTTTCGGTTGCGATTAGACGTTGTTTGAACCCTTGGCTATTCACCATTGTTCGTACAAAGCGAAATGTTTACGCGGTAATGCACAATCACAATGCAACACAGCAAAATAAAAAAAGCATGCCAAATGAGCGGCAGTGACGTACGGCTACTTCCGGGCGAACGAGCGAAATTTTCTATTGGCCGAGGCTGGAGTAGAGTCCCTAGAAGTATTTGCTAGTCTGCCGTCCGAAAGGGGTTCCCTATGGAACCGGTTGGCCGCTTCCCGGATGAAAGCGCAGGGGGCGCTGTACGCATTCGGAGCGTGGTCGCGTTGTGTACGTGGTGCTGTGGCGGTTGTACCGTACTGCGAATCTGCGCCGCGCTGATCCGTTGGTGTCGTGACAAGGCTCGTGCACTACGTGCACTTTTTTTCGCTCGCGAGCCGGAATGCGCGCAAATTAGCTAGCATGTGTGCAAGTGTGCCTTTTTTATGGATATGTGATCGCGTCATGTCCAGAAAACGGGGTAAGCGTGATAGCACGTGTTTCTTGCCTGGGTGCAAGACCGGGTAGCGCTCGTGCAAGGTGAAATGTTCTCTCTTCAGGACACCGAAAGACGCAGGGAAGAGGCAAGAGTGGGAGCGCAACATCAAGCGCGGCTGCAAAGGCAATAACATTGTTTATTGTCTCAGCTAGGGCATAAAGGAATATGCAAAACGAAAATTAAAAGGCGTAATAAATGAAAGAAAATAGACTAGCTGTGTTCTAATAAAATTCAAGAGAGAACGATGATAAGGCCCTTGCGTGCAAGCAATATGTACGAAGATGGGTTGCTCGGTGAAAGGCCGGCTTCAGTGGCGGGCAAACCCACAAGTGGTGAATATCTTCCTCATTATTTTGTGAGTTGCAGACAGGAAATCCTGGACGTTGATATTGTAACGTGGCAAGGCTAGTCCGCGAAGGTTAGTCCAGGCTGGCACCGCACACAGAACACAGAAACACAGCAGCGTCGACCTTATTCTATCATCAATCGTTGCTACCACTTCGTCTTCTTCTGTGTCACTGTTGCTGATCGTTTTCATCTTCAACTTCCAGCGATGCAGGGCATATATGTCACATTACCCCCCCACGAAAAGCACAGTCCCGGTGCGCACTAGGACGAAGTACTACAGGGGTAATGCGGCTTCATCCGGGCGACATGAACAATCTCGGTGCGTCGCATAGAGGACTGTTGCGGCGGATGTGCAGGGGCGATCTCGTATGTCACAGGAGTGACTGGCCGTACAACACGGTAGGGTCCTGTGTATCGTGGCAAGAGCTTCTCACACAGTCCTACTTTACGAGCGGGAGTCCAGAGCCAGACGAGAGAGCCCGGAGAGTAGTGGACATCCCGGTGGCGAGAATCATGGCGCCGTTTTTGAGAACTTTGTGAGGAAGCTAGTCGGCGGCGAGCGATAACACGGGCGGCGTCAGCTCGGGAGATGGCGTCACGAACGTAGGTACTGGCGTTAGCGGTGGGAGGCAGTACGCTGTCAAACGGAAGGGGAGGGTCACGGCCGTATAGCAGATAAAAGGGTGAATAGCCCATTGTGTCGTGGCGAGAGGAATTGTACGCAAACGTTACAAACGGCAAAGTAACATCCCAGTCACGGTGATCATCCGAGACATACATTGACAGCATGTCCGTGAGCGTGCGGTTGAGGCGTTCGGTGAGGCCGTTCGTTTGTGGATGGTACGCGGTGGTAAAAGAGTGCTTGATGGAGCAATACCGAAGAATTTCGTCGACTACTCGAGCAATAAAGCAACGACCACGGTCAGTGAGCAGCTGGCGTGGAGCACCATGGAGCAGGATGACGTCGTGCAGAAGAAACGCAGCCACGTCGGTTGCACAGCTGGTGGGTATCGCTCGGGTGACAGCGTAGCGCGTAGTATAATCCGTGGCCACCGCAATCCATTTATTCCCCGACGCAGAAAGTGGGAAAGGCCCGAGAAGGTCAAGACCAACTCGGGAAAACGGGTCTACTGGGATGTCGATCGGCTGCAGGGATCCAGCTGGCAGAACCGAGGGCTTCTTCCGTCGCTGACACCGGTCACAACAAGCCACGTAACGACGGACAGAGCGATAGAGGCCTGGCCAAAAGAAGCGGCGGCGGACGCTGTCGTACGTACGAGATACGCCAAGATGACCCGCTGTAGGTGCGTCGTGCAGCTGTTGAAGAACGGTGGTACGCAGGTGTTCGGGGACTACGAGCAGAAGCTCGGTGCCATCTGGTCGCATATTCCGTCGGTATAAGGTGCCGTTGTGGAGCACAAACAGAGCTAAGGTAGCGTCAAAGTTGTCAGTGCTGAGGCGATTGATAATGCTGTTAAGCTTCGGATCTAAGCGCTGCTCATGGCGAATGTTTGAAAGGTCAGATATGGCCAACACATATGTGTCATCGTCACACTCGCTCGCAGGTGGTGGATCTACCGGGTTGCGGGACAGGCAATCGGCGTCAGCGTGCAGCCGGCCAGACTTGTGGATGACAGAAAAAGTGTATTCCTGAAGGCGGAGGGCCCAACGGCCCAGGCGACCAGTAGGGTCCTTCAGCGTAGAAAGCCAGCATAAGGCATGGTGGTCTGTGATGACGGAGAACGGGCGGCCAAACAAGTAGGGGCGAAACTTTGTAATGGCCCACACGAGGGCTAAGCACTCACGTTCTGTGATCGAGTAATTCCGTTCAGCTGCAGAAAGGAGGCGACTAGCATAAGCAATGACGCGAGTGCGACCCATCTGCTGTTGGGCGAGTATGGCACCAATACCGTGACCACTGGCGTCGGTGCGTACCTCCGTTGGGGCCGAGGGATTGAAGTGTGCCAGTACGGGCGGGTTGGTGAGGGCTGCAATGAGCGCAGAAAAGGCTTGAGATTGTTTTTGGTCCCAGCAAAATGGAGTGTCGTTCTTCAAAAGATTGGTGAGTGGTCGAGCCGTCTCCGCGAAGTTGGGTACAAACCGCCGAAAATAGGAGCAAAGCCCAAGAAAACTACGTACGTCACTGGTACAACGGGGTGTAGGAAATGCACTTACAGCACGTATTTTGTCTGGGTCGGGTAGAACGCCACGGGCGTCGACCACGTGACCGAGCACCTTGAGTTCACGTCGCCCGAAGCTACATTTCTTCGAGTTGAGCTGAAGGCCAGCTCTTCGGAAGACGCCAAGAATGGCATCAAGGCGATGGAGATGGCTCTCGAATGTAGAGGAAAATACAATGACGTCATCGAGATAGCACAAGCACGTCGTCCATTTCAAGCCGCGCAGGAGAGAGTCCATCATGCGCTCGAATGTTGCGGGCGCATTACACAAGCCGAAAGGCATCACCTTGAATTGATACAGGCCATCGGGAGTGACGAAGGCGGTCTTCTCCCGGTCCCGTTCGTCGACTGCGATCTGCCAATAACCGGAACGAAGATCAATGGACGAGAAATAGCTGGCACCGTGCAAGCAGTCGAGGGCATCATCTATCCTGGGGAGCGGGTAAACGTCTTTCTTTGTAATTTTGTTGAGGTGTCGGTAATCAACGCAGAATCTCCATGTATTGTCCTTCTTTTTGACAAGCACGACAGGCGACGCCCAGGGACTGCTCGAAGGCTCTATAATGTTTTTTGCTAACATCTGGTCCACTTCATCTTGTATGACGCGTCGTTCTGAAATGGCGACTCGATAAGGTCTTCTGTGAATTGGGCGGGCGTCTCCGGTGTCGATACGATGTGTAACAAGGGACGTTTGTCCTAAGGGGCGGTCACCAAAATCAAAAATATCGCTGTACGAATTCAGAAGACTCGTAAGTGCTGTAACACGGTCAGGGCGCAAATTAGGTGCAACCATTCCTGATATGCGAGCCTCCGGAGATGGGGACGGTGCAGGTCGTGTCGACACTTTAGCAGTAGGGTCAGGCAAAAGAGCGGCAACTGTGACATCAGACAGTGGGGTCAGTTCGGCGAGAGTAATGCCCTCAGGAAGAACGTGCACAAAAAGGCCGAAGTTCAAGACTGGAATATAAGCGTTGTTATTTTCTACGTGCACGATGTTATGAGGGAGAGCGATTCTACGCTGCAGTGTCACGTCGGTTATGGGGCAAACAACGTAGTCGCCATCAGGAACGGAGGGGAAAGGCGTCATGAGCACATACACTGCAGCTTCTGGTGGCAGACGAGTAAATGTAGAGGAGCGGAGACGGAGCGTTGAAGTATCAGAGGCCTGTTTGTCAGGACAGAGTGGCAGGTCCAGATGAAGCAGTCCAGAAGAACAGTCAATGAGCGCGGAATGTGCAGTTAAAAAGTCGAGTCCTAATATAACGTTGTGAGGGCAACTGGTGAGGACTGTAAATAGCACAGGAATATGGCGGTCGGCAATGGTGATTCTCGCAGTACACATACCAATCACAGTAGCTGTGTTGCCATCAGCAACACGAACGGTAGATGAGGGAGCGGGTGTGAGGACTTTGTTGAGGCGTTGACGGAGCGAGGAACTGAGGACGGAAATGTGGGCGCCAGTGTCAATAAGGGCACAAACTGAGACTCCGTCCACAAGAATGTCAATGAGATTACGTCTGGGTGCGAGGGTCAGTTCCGAATTGACAGTCCGGGTCGGTAATGCAGCGTCACTTCCGGGCGCTGCATTCGCTAGTTTCCCGAGTAGGTGCCGGCGTATGATTGAGAGGAGCCGCGACCAGGTAGCGGGGAACGGGATCGATGAGCCCGGGGAGATGGAGATCGGCTGTAGCGACGAGCAGGTGGGACGGTTTCGGTGCGAGGTTCATCTGGTTGAGGAGGAGAGTGTGTAGGTCGATCATAGGCGGAGCGGGGCTCCTCTGGTGGGGCGACAAAGCGTCGAGGTCCATAGTAATACCGACGGTCAGCGTTGTAATAAAAGCGAGGGGTGGGGAAAGTACGGCTACGGCAATACCGCGAAGTGTGGCCGGCTCGACAGCAAATGAAGCAGATTGGCCTGTCGTCTGAGGTGCGCCACTCTGCAGGGTTGTGACCAAGGTAGCGACGTGGGGAGGGTGTGCTGGCGGTTGTAGCAGCCACTAAAGGAACAGGGTGCGAAGGTGGCGGGGGCTGCACGGAGCTAGAGGAGAGGCCGACGTTTGCAAGTTCCTGGCGGACAACGGCCTGTATCATGGCAACGGTGTCGGGCAGCGGAGACGAGAGTGGAGCAGGAGTTAGGGCCTCAAGTTCTCTGCGGACGATCCGAGTCACTGTCGTGGGATGGGAGGGTTGGTGCAAAGGGGCCAGGTCATCGCAGGATGAAGTAGCCGCCGTGTTCGGAAGACGCTCAAAGCGATGTACGAGACGTCTTTGTTTAGCCTGCTCGAATTTTCGGCAGACTTGGAGCACCGAGTCGACGGTAGAGCAATCCATGCAGAATAGGATGTGGAATGCATCATCCGCGATACCCTTGAGGATATGTCCTACCTTGTCACTTTCCGGCATGGAGGTGTTAATCTTGCGACACAACGCAAGCACATCCTGAATGTAGGCGAGGTAGGACTCCGTGGGGGATTGAACACGAGAAGAAAGTTCCGTTTTTGCAGCCAGAGCGCGTCCAATTGGTTTCCCGAACAAGTCCTTAAGCTTGCGCTTGCAGGTATCCCAGGTAACGAGCTCTTGTTCGTGGTTTTGAAACCATGTTCGAGCTGTTCCCGCCAAATAAAATATGATGTTAGCGAGCATGATGGTGGCGTCCCAGTGGTTGTTGCGGCTGCAGCGCTCATACTCATCAAGCCAATCGTCAACGTCTGGATTGTCGTCGCCATTGAAGACGGGAGGGTGGCGTATTTTCGTTAGAACAACTGGCTGAGCCGATGTTCCCGCGGTGGTAGGGGTTGTTTCGGAGGTCATCGTGGCTGTTTGAGACGTGTTTGTGATCTCAGGTAGGTGGCGGCCGCTTCGTAAATCCAGGTTTTCGCAGCGTAAATGGACTAATCGGCGCGTACGGGGATCTTGACTCACCTCCACCAAGATGTAACGTGGCAAGGCTAGTCCGCGAAGGTTAGTCCAGGCTGGCACCGCACACAGAACACAGAAACACAGCAGCGTCGACCTTATTCTATCATCAATCGTTGCTACCACTTCGTCTTCTTCTGTGTCACTGTTGCTGATCGTTTTCATCTTCAACTTCCAGCGATGCAGGGCATATATGTCACAATATAAATATCGGATGATCCGGATCGGGGTTGCCCTCACATTACTGTAACACGAATAAGCTAGTGTCGACGTTTGTGAGCGACACTTCAAACCCTGCTTTATTGAGCGAAGTTTTAAGACAGGTATAGGTAATTGAGAATCCACGGAATGTTACGCAACTCACGAAGGATGCCATCTCAACGCTGTTTCCTGACACTCCAAAATACTTGTTGAAACCTCTGCCTCTCAAGAGAAAGGAGCGCAACTTGTACGAGCAAAAACAGTCAGCAGGGAAACCTGCAGAGAAAAAAAAGCGCACTGATCCTGAAGCATCAGTGGAGCCAGTTGAAGAATACAGCGGTGGTGGATCGTGTGACACGAGTCTGCTCAAGGAATGCAGAAAGCTGCATGCCACCGCCACTGGGGACAAATGCCGATCTTTCTGATGTTGAACAATGAACATTCGCATAGTGCCACTCAAGCGAGGACGAATCTCCGGAGGCAATTGCCATTGGCGAGTTCTGTTCCATCGCAGTGGTGAAGCTGCCATGAATGCTATGTGCATTCGAGGAAACAAAGTCAAGGAGATAGCTATAAAGTCGACAGAAGAGGTAATTAATCTTATTCAGGACATTGCGAAACTCAGCTTGTGTCCTGGCAGCGGATTGAAGCTAGCTATTACCAAGACCTTTCCCACCTACAATGGGCGTTGCTTAATTTGCGACGAACTGTACCATTACTTCTGATGCAACATGCATATAGCCTGCAAGTACTTGCGAAAGTTAACTCAGAACACCCTGTCAAGAAGAAGAAAAAATTAAGAAACAGACTTCTATGTCTCGAGCAGTTTGTCGTACGAAGGACAAGGTGGCAAAGCTGGTAAAAGCTCTCGGTGAAATGAAAAATGAAAATGAACACCTTCAAGGACAGAGTTTGAAAGAAGCGTTAGTGCCCTTCCTCTCAACTAAAACAGCTGGCTGTTAAAATATATTTTAGAGGTTGCAAAACGGAAGTCAACAAAAGTGATGGCATATTCTGATGAGTGGCTACTAGGCTACCTAAGTACCAAAGAATGCCTATATCAGCAGTTTGCCTGAAGCGTGGTGCGATTTGAAGGGTTCGGGTTCCCATCTTGCGTGCTTTAATTGTGCATGCATCCGAAAGTTTCTAGTTCTACATACGTGTTACAACTTAGCTAAACGTCCGAAGAAGTTAAGATGAAACTATAGCGTGAATGAAAACGCCGGCGACAGCGCTCTGTTGCTCGCACACATGGTCCTTGGAGCCTAGAATGTGCGTCTAGTATAGTTCTCCATGCAAGCGCAATTGTTTGCACAAAATCCTCAGAAGTCTTCATTACAATACGGCACGGCGGTAGCTTCAGCAGGATAATAGGGTATAAAAAGCAGCTTCGTTTCTACATCGGCTCAGGGGCATGCGCACAAAACTTCGCTCACGAAAAAAAAAAGTCGCATCCGTGGTTATGCCAACAACTCGGCTGCGAATTCAATATTACGACTAAACTGAAATCAAAGACTAAAGAGCGGCATCGCATGTACAAGGCACCTGACAATGAGCATGCAGCGAATGCATTTCGAAGCGCACGGGCGCGCGCGTCGTCTGCTCCGTCAGCAGTGGCGCACTCCGGTTCACCGCAGCGCCACCGCGGCGATCATTCAGCGGCAGCCCCCGCCGCGGCCGGCGGACGGCAGACTAGCAATATTTCTAGGGACCCTAGCTGGAGTCACGCTTGTGTGGCACGGCCGCTCGATGGAAGCACACTGGGTACGGCCTGCTGCGTTGCGCCGCCGTCAATGGGCAAGCGCGTCCTTGGGGAGTTTACAGTTGCGCCCGCTATTTCTGCTGAGGGCGCCACTGTTCGGGGACACGTCGCTGCCGGGGTCGCCGGCTCTCAGCGCGCGGTTTGCTTCCTTTCTGGACGCGTTCGCCTCGTGTCTGCGTGGTGAACGCAAACGTTTTTGTGTGCGCGTGTGCAAGCACGTTAACGTTGAGACGGGATGCGTTTGTTATTTAAAGGAGCCGCAAAGCGCTTCGTAATATGATATCGGTTATGCTTCAGGTCAATTCTTTATGTCACAGGGATACTAGCTCAAAAAGAATTACAAGAATCGGTGCACAGGAACGGGAGTTATTCAATGAAGAAATTTGAAAATAGAAGCAAACAAAAAACTGCCCTCAACTCAAATTTTGCGGGGCTTCCCATTCCCATTTCGCTCTCCCATTGACGTCATTGGGTGCGACCAATCAAAAGAGGCAAACCGATGACGTCGCGGAAGTTATCACTGCATGGTTGCCTGTTTGCTTTAACTCGTTCCTGCCAAGGATGGCAGCGTCGTTTCTATGGTTACAAGGAACACGTGGGCGTAAGTTGACAGCGTCGCTCCCATGTTGATAAACAGGTGGATGGTCAGCGACGCTTCACCATCCGATATCAGCACTGCTAGCACCTTAGGAGTGCATAAGAAGTCACCGTAAATGGACTTGCCAGACTAATCGGAACTCAAACGCGAGATATCGCGACGGAGCGACGATCTGCGCGTTATTCCGTGCGGGGATACGCCGAAAGGGGACGAACAGCAGCCGACCAGCGTCGTCGCGTCCACCGCGCGGTGTTGACGACGATCGCCCAGCAACGCTGCCAGACCACCACCAAGCTGACGATGCGCACTGGTAAATATGAACCGCAGCACTCTTTTGCATCTTTCTTGGGACTGAAACGAATTCTTGTAGAATGCAGTGGCTCGATTAGATCGTTTCTGCCAAGTCGTTCTCGGTACGCAGGCACGCCTCGAGAACTTCGAAAAACAACATACGTGCATATTGACGAAATGTGCCTTGTCCATATCGCGATTAAAAACGTGGTGATAGAGCCACTGTGGTAACGTTACGTTCAATTTTAACCCCGGAAGTCACGCGAGCGGAGAAAACACCACACTGATGACTTGAAACTGTTGCTGCGTCCAGGTGTATGGAGCCTCTGTGCTGCCGAGATGTTGAGCCATGTGGTTCCACATTAAGGACGTTTGAACCTTTCCAACATGTGTGCATGCTGTAAAAGCACAGTATTTCACTGGATTCTCTAGTGCAGCTTACTCATTTATTATCATTGCATATGTGTAGAAAGCACTATCAGTAATGTAATGACTAATCTATAGCAGAACTTATAGATCTATGTACAACATTTCTTTTATATTTTTTTTTTATTCCCTGAGGCGAGAAAACATTAAAAAAATAAAAAAAAACTCTACATAGGGTATTTTGTCTCAAGGTATGGAGGTGATTTGTGGTGGTACTCTTTTTGCAGTATGCTAGACATTTGAGTCAAACCAATGTGGACTGGAGCTTTGTAAATCCCGAGATTGCTCTTTCACAGATGTCTCTCTTCTTTTCATTCTAGAAAATGTTATGTGGCCTACCACCAGTTTGCAAGATGGATTTGGGGGAGAGACTAAACTGGAGAACAAAGAGTGATCCCTTCAAGTGCGGTGACCATGATTAGGAAGATGTTTCCATCGGAACGCTACACAGGGTGAAATTTCCCAACTGTGAGGGGTAAAAAAAGATAAACCAGTTTTCAGTTTTTTCAAGCTTCATTTGTTTATACAGTGCACAGCTTGCAGCACTGATTACAGCATGTGGTACGTTGTTAAGCCGAAAAGCAATTAGTATGCCAGGCAAAGACATGAAAGGGCAACACAGATATACAACTTTTGAAACACTTTTTTTCAGGCCTCTTCATTTTTGGTCTTACACTTTCCGGAACCATGAGGCCAAACTACAACACCATATTGCAACACCGGGAAGAACCGAGAGAAGCAAATGCTTCCCCTGTGGTCATGTTAATGGCCATTTTTTAAATTCTCCTTAGCAAAACAGTGCACAGGGTGACGGAACAGAGTCATGAAGACACTAACACAGAACTCACTAGCAACTGAATAAATATATTGCTTGCAGGCAAGAAATACTGCATGCTGCTCCACAAAGAGACATGCACCAACTGGCCAGGATACTTTCAGTGATGCATTTTGGAAAGGCTCTTGTGCCAATGGCACTTCGGATACACATATAGGTGTCTGTTCCAAGGCTCAGCCACAACAATACCTATATTCTGATAGTGAGGCAAAAGTTCTGGCATTGCATAACTTTGACCTGCAGCTATGTTGACGTATGGAGTATTGCACCAAGGTATGAAGGCAGTAAGGTATGAAACAGACCATGTTGAGCTTCCAATGTCGAGAGCATACCAAAAAAGAAAAAGAGGTTCATATTCTTGATGTGCAAGATTCGACACCTACTCCTTGCTGCCAAGTATACTAACCCGGATAGCACTTTTGGAGCCACATAGATGATAGGCAGCACTAAATGCAAGCAATGGTTACTCCAAATGCAGCAAGGTGCCAGTGACCACTTCACTTGGATGTTGGATGAATGCAGGGGCAGGTCTACAGCAGAGGCTGAAAGATAATAGGAAGCGTGGCTTCTATCACTGTCAACAATGTCTAGAAGTTCTCACAAATAGGAATCTGTGTTCTTGTCACCCTGAGAGATGGATAGAAATTTAAATCAACATGTGATCTGAGGAGATGGGCACCAGTTACAAAGCTACAGTTAAAATTTTCTGTGGAAGCACATACAAAGAAACAACAGAAAGAGCTTGTGAGCAGAGTTGTATCCTCACAGCTGCTACTTTAATGACGTCCAACCGAAGATTGGTGATGTTATCAAAACACACATGCGGAATTTCCTGGAGTATGTATAGCAGCGAGACTTATATCAGAAAAGCAGTTTACGTGGCAGTTTTTGTCGGTCATATATCTAGACAGAGATCTTCCTTTTAGCAAGCCAGTTTCAGAGAGGGCCACAATCTGGACCACAGGTTTTGTTCAAGAATATTTTCAGTTCAGGTTCGTCCCAGCGCAGCTGCACTGCATTACAACTGGCAAATTTCGCTGGTTTTGAGTTCTGCAAAGTTCAACAAGGTCATATACAACACAACAAGCATAGCTTTCTAAGTGCTAAACATTAACTACAAGAAAAGCACAGCTGTAGGGAGTTGGTGAAGGTCCCAGGTATAATATCGCTGGACATATGAACACAGGGCTTCGAACAAAATATAAAGGAAGGACAGATCTTCATTTCTGAGCTCTGTAATTTGCACACCATAATCCCTCACAATGTCGAAAAAAGATGCTGACTGGGACACACTGGACCACAGCAGATTGTTTGCATGCCACTTATGACGTCTTGCAGTGACCTGGTCCCTCAAGAACACGAACATTTTTGCTACAGCCGTTTGAACTTGTTTGCACTTAGGGGACAGTGGAGACTGGATCAAATGCAGTTGGTCAAAAACATGGACACACTTTGCAGATGCAGAAAAACATTCATCTTCAGCACACAGGTCATGCACAAGGTCGGCACGGCACGGTTAGATTTTGGGACTGGCAACAAGGAACTTTCAATGGTGTAGTGGAAGCCAGTAGGAGCAGCTATCGAAACCAGCTGGATGATCACCACACCTGGCATAAAGTCCATTTTGCAAGTTTTGAAGTCATGGATGAAACCACACAACATGCAGCAATGATTCTTGGTACAAAACTTTGTCTAAGACATTTTGCATCTAAGGCAATGGGAAAGCATTTCAGCAAGCTCGATGGCTGCGTGCTCTTTGAACCCGCAGTCAAATTTTCTGTGGCATATGCTGTTATAGCAAATGTCAGGAAAACACAGTAGAACAGTGCACAAACACTTGGTAGCAGTCAGTGAGCAAGGTCATTCTTCATGTATCATGTCATAACACCTTGATAACACATCTCCTCTTATGCGGCTTGCAGAAACCAGGCTTTCACTGTGATGTTGGCAATATGGGATGAGAAGAATGTGACTTGATCTTCTGTACAAACATTCATGTGCAAGCCCTTGCATTGAGAATTAATCGGCTGCGAGTCTGTGCTGATCCCAGTACTAGTACTATGGGCTCATAAGGAACATGATGAAGCTTTGCCTTTTGAAAATGATGCCTTTCGTCGTTGGAGTAAGTGTCACCGAAATCCACGACATTCATTGCTTCAGACTCTTATTGTCCACATTGCTATACCAGCCACTATCTTGTCGCTTCTCGTGATCGTTGAGTGATGTGGCCGCGCTGAATTGTTGCTCATTCTCATGGTCTGGCAGCTCCATTAACCCACGGCCGATTCCTCAGCACTGGCCTCCTTTGGTTGTCACTGGCCCCTTAGAAATGCTCATGCTGGAGCAGCCATATCCTTCCCATAGGGACAGCACTACCTTAAAGATGTGGCCATATTTAAAGTCTGCAAACACTACAATAAAATTGCAATCCCTCTTGCGTTTACCCACAGCCACAGCCAGTGTGGCAAAGGAACTACAACTGGCAGCCAAAGTAGCAGATGCGCTCATAATGTGAGTGCATCGCGTGAGCGCACTTGAGAGCTCGAGCGGTGCTATGAGGAGGAATGGCAACGAAATTTTAAGGTCGAGCGCTGCGTACAACCTCTCGAATTATATAATATTGGTCAACTGTCGTCGCGTGGCTTGTCTGAGAGCTCTGGTCGTTTTTTCTTTTTTTTTTTTTCAGAGCATGGCTTGCCGGAGCTCCGACCGCATTATCGAAAAAAAAAAAGCAGGGGGGGGGGGTAAAAACGCGTTTCATCTGCTTTGTTGCGTCAACAGACCTTGTGGCAAGGGACAGGGGAACGCGCGTGCTAAGGATGTACTCCGTCCCCCCCCCCCCCCTTTTTTTTCGATAATGCGGTCGGAGCTCCAGCAAGCCATGCTCTGAAGAAAAAAAAAAGAATCGACAAGCTTGCGCAAACTCTCAGACAAGCCACGCGATCGACAGTTGACCAATATTATATAATTCGAGAGGTTGTACGCAGCGCTCGACATTAAAATTTCGTTGCCATTCCTCCTCATAGCACCGCTCGAGCTCTCAAGTGTGCTTACGCGCTCACGCGGCCCGATCTGTTGACAGTCGAGAGAACAGTGAGCGGCTGCCAAGGTCGTTACTCGTAACGATGACTCTCTGAGAAAGTATACAGCAGTTAAAACATTGAATCCTTGATCGTGTATGAACTTCGACAGACTCGCTGACCAAAAACGTGGTCATTGGCACAGCATTCACTGCTCAGTCCGTCACGATACTTCCGTCTTCGACTGTTTTTCGCAGAGCGCCTGGCATCGTTGGCAACGCGTTGCTGCGTAGCCACCGTTGCTTGTAGCCTACGGATGCATAAGCTACCGATGAACACTCGAAGGCGTCTGGAGTGAAGTGCGCCGAGCACACACGCCGATTCGGTTCTTTCTCAATGCCCAGAGCTTCTAACTACATTCTTTTTCGTTCATTATGGGAAGGAAATCTGTTGTACGACACTCCTCCAATGCCTTCGCTGCTCGAGCAGCCTGGGACTGCGCAGAATTTCTTCTTGACAGCACGAAATATAACCAGGCTTCACCAGCGAAAACCGATCGGTCTAGGCAGGACAGCCTACTAGGATACGAAGAACCACCTACAACAAACCACGAGGAATAAACAAACGGCAAACCACATGCAAAGTCTGGCAAGGTATACGCAAGTATACGTATACCTTGCATGTAGTACTTGTATACGTGAGGCAAACACAGGGCAAAAAACAAGGTATCAAACAGGAGGTTCGTTCGATTCAGAACTGGTTCTCGGCACCAATTCTGAAAAAGTTCCGCCGGTGCCAGTCGGGTGCCGGTGAGGTGCAGTCCAGTTTTGTGGTTCAGGTGCAGGTGCAGCGCGTCAGCAGCGCCACTTCAGACGAGCTAGTCGTCTGCTCGCGAGTTCTCGTGCGCCGCGAGCTTTAAGTTTTCGCGGTGCGTCGCGACGTCGTGGACGACAACATCGTCGAAGTCAACTTTAAGGAATTTCTGGAGTCCTTCGACAGTGAGGATGAGGAGCCCTACGCCGTGCTTTCCTTCGAGGCAACATCGTTGTTCAGACCGAGACCGACTGGTTCGGACAGACCGCAATAACCGAGTTCCCGTACAACTGAAGCGCCGTTGCCAGATATTTCAGCTTTCAACTCGAGAGGGTATTCAGGTTGTCACAAGAGACTTCAGAGGAACTTCCCATTTCACAGAGAATGACGCCGGATCCGTCGACGACGGGAAAAAAATGTCCCTAAGTCGATAATCGATGTTTTTAAGCATCTCATTGGCAGCGCGCGTCGTCTGCTAGTGCCGTCAACACGTGCACCACTTTTCTGCACCTCCTCCTCGGAGGGTGCCGCGGTTCTTTGCACCACAGCGGCACCACGACTGCACCTAAAATCAATCGCGGAGAGCATAGAGTTAATACAAAGACTCTAGAGGGAAAGCTGCCCGTTCAGCCAATGCATTCGAGTAGTGACCGCGTGATTGCCGCCATCATCACACTGTTTAATGGTTGCCAGATGATTTTTACTTGCTAAATCGGGCACATGAAGATGGTTTGAAGCTGGCAACGTAGATCGTGGGAAGATGGCGGCGTGCAGTTAACTGGCGGCTACTGTGCTACTGTAGAGTAGGTGCTGTAAACAACGGCAGAATCGTCGCGTCTGGAGTATTTCTGGTAGTATGTTGCGTCGCGTACCTACTGTAACATCTCATAGGTGTCCTGCCTCTTCCGAGTTGTTATCGTAAGGCGTGCTATCCCTGCAATTGTTACGCGCTTCGCATGCATTTCGTCTGTCGAGGACACATCTCCTCTGTGCCCGATCACCTGAAAACGCGTCAGAAATTTGCTTTGGCACAAGACGGCGACCACAGTATATTAACAAAAAACAGTGACGAATTCCACAGCAACGGCCCTTCTTGGTCTATCCGGGATAGCTAGTGCTGCATACAGTAAATGTCAAAGGGTGCTCGTGTGTGTTTACTGTTGATTTGCCTTGTGTGCGTATTTTTTATTTTGTTTCCTTTTATAAATGTCAAAGGTTTCTTAACTCCTGTGGATATTGTGCATTTTTTTACCTTGCGTTTCGCATAGGATGATGTCGACGTATCTTTTCTGGCGCGGGACGATGTGGCAATGGGATTATCTCACCACAGCATCATCTCCAGCCATTTTAACAGCTGTTTGTTCTTCAGTATAAGGAGTAGCAGTTAAGAGAAATCAGAAATGCGCTAAATAATATCGTCTTTATTACCGCATGTATTACCGATGCAAAACATTACTCTAAAACAAATTTAGATGCCACTGAAAACACTCGATCATTCACCTTTTAAAATTAGCATAATGCGTCCCCTAACAGACTGGGGAAATGGCGATAAGGAAGCTCAATATACTTAAAAATAAACAGGATCATAATGGTTTTTGTGCATCTCATGGCAAGACATGCACACAGTGGTAAGGCATATCACTGAAGACCTTTTATTCGAGTTGCAGCCCGAAGTTAGGAACTGAGCATTTTAGTCATCTCATAGTGTGCAATTTCACACCCATGTAGCATTAAACGAGATCATGCAAGTATATCATAATGATTAATTCGTGAAATGCCATGATGCATATATGGGCCTGCCAAACCAACAGAAGGCTTGTAGGGCAGTTTTTAGCAGCGTAAGACAAGTCTGAGCATACATATGCTGTCAGCTGACATAAAAAATAATAATGTAAAACTAAAGATTAAGCAGGAAAAAAGAAAGAGGAGAACAAGAGAGGAAAAAATCAAGCATACAAATCTAATCTAGCATAACTTGGCTTGCTTGAAAGAAAACTCTAGCTGGCACAGGTATAATTATGAACACCTATTATGAAATTTGCAAATATAAAATGTGGCACGTCTACTCACACGTGAAGTGATGTGCCGGATCCTTTTATAGCTGTTGCCTTGCATACAGCGCAGGAAGGCGCCATCGCGATGCATGAAAGAGCAAGCACCTGTTTGCTATAAACTTCTCGTTGTTTCAAGTGTCTGACCTCGAGGCGCTCGAAAACAAAAATTTGAAACCGAAACTCAAAGGGCGTCCGCTACGTCTGCTCGCAAACATAGTTTCCAATCGTTCTACATCATTCCTTTACGACCAAGAAGGTGGCAAAGATCATATAATGTGCTTGAAACTTGAAAACAATGCATAGAAATTTCCTACAGTTGTGTTATCTGCAGCGGTTTTTAAAACTTTTGTTCGAACCTTTATTCATTTTTGACGCAGTGAGCAAAAACTGTGCTGGCCACAATGACGAATTTGATGATGGCGACCAACCAGTGGGAAGCTCGTTTCCCTGCCCAGCTTTCCCTCTAGAGTCTTTGTATTAACTCTATGGCGGAGAGTGGTGCAGGGAATGCTGTGAATCGAGCGCTTTGGTGCAGCGCACCGTAAACCGGTTCCGGGGGTGCAGAGAACCACGGCTGAATCGAATGCAGCTAGGAGCTACATGAGCAACTATTTCTACTAGAGGGGCGCAAAATTCTTGGATTCGAAAAAATAGACAGAGCCTCTAGCGTTATTTTTTGTAAAATTTTATTTGAAGTGCTTTAATATAAAATAAATACGTCGGTTTTGAAAGTATATTAGAAAACGCAAGACCATTACAGCGCGTATCATTAATCATGAGTTCATTTAGCCGTGAATTTATTGTTCGTCCAATCATCAAATCGGACCCAATGTCGGCATATCCGCTGCCAAAAAATGGCCGCTGTGTGCCGGCACCATCAGTGGTCCGAACTCGCTTTCACGATCAAATTAAAGTATTAAATACTGGATAATACACAAAACAACCACCGTTAATAGTGTCACTATAACTCAATCTACGTAACCAAGAGGCAAAACAATGTGCTTAAAAATCGTTTCGGGGCTCCTTTAAGGCAAAAGCCGTTCTAGGTTCATGGAGCGAAAATCTGTGCGCAGAAGCTGTGGCTGTCATCTGTGCGTCGCATCTGTGCATTGGTGCGTCAGTCGCAAAAGTGGACGTGCAAAGAGGGAGATTAAGAATGAAAATGATTGATGGTGATAGGCAATCAATAAAAGTTATAAATTGATACAGGTAATGACTAATGCTAATGACTAATAATGGTTAATAATGACTAAAATGATTTGTAATGACTAGTATATCAAACTATGACATGTAATGACCGCGATTGATTAGAAATGAGCACAAGTGCTTAGCGATGTGTGGTAATGACTATAATAGCTAGGAATGACTCATTATTACTGCTAATGACTACGAAATGACCAATATATGTGAAAGGACATGTAATGACCACTGCTGATTCTAAATGAGTAACCTGCTTAGTTATGAGTGGTAAGGGCTACAATGACTACGCAGGCAGACTCATCATGACTGGGAAACGACCAATATATCAAATGATGACTTGAAATGACGAACTGTGGCAAACGATGAGAGGAAAATGATAGGACAAGGGTAAGCTTTCGCCGTCCTCCGCTTAAGAGACCCTCAAATTTATCTGCTGAGCTCGCTTCAGACAAAGACAGTAGCGAGGAGTGGAATTGCACTCGCTTCCTCTGAAATGAAAGCGGCGCTGAGGTTAAAAAGTCCAGATGATGAAGCATGATGCCCCATCAGCTGCCATTGAATTTGTTACAAGGGATAGAAGATTGGACTTGTTGGTGATTAATTATAGGTTAACCGTGCAAACAACGTGACGGGAACGCAGGAAAAAAGGACGGCACGACCGCGCTAGTTGTGTCGTCCTCTTTTCCTGTGTTCTCGTCACGTTGTTTAACCTATTTAGTTACCAGGGAGCTGGCCAGGGATTTTTAACGATGTGTTGTGAAGCAGATATGAACACGATGAGGTAGCACTAGAAGCTTTTCTCGCAAGTTTGTAGCGAGGACATATCAGAAAACGGTACGAAACGTTTTTATTTTATATGAGCATACAATTTGTTCTAAATTTTCACGCGCTAGTCTGAGTGGCCTTGCAAGAAAAGGAGCCTGTGCATACAACATTTGTTTATACTCTTGAGACTGTTTGAGTCGATGCGATAAAGTGAAAAGCCACGTTCCAAAGAAAATCCGGCGCCCGCTCTGTCGGCGGAAAGCCGGAAAAGTACCTCTCTGGTAAAGAGGCACGTTCGTTGGTGATATGGCCATACACCTTTGGCGCAATGAGAACACATGACATGTTCAATGTGGCAGGAGCTGTCAAAACAGAGAGAGTCAATAAGATGTAAGGGTGAAATGGGAATTATTGAAAGTGGGACCCTTAGATCTTAAGTCAGGCACACTATACTCCTATAAGGCACGTTCGTACGGCTTCAGTAAAAAGGGGCTTTATATAGCTATGTGTAGGGTGCTATTTCATATAATGCGGTGGCTTAAGGCTGTATTCTTATGATACGGGACAGAGGCAGCAATTACGGGATACGGTGAATAAGCAGGTAGCAAAGAGCGGGTACTCTAACGAGGCTCTGCAAGAAGATTTAAGAACCCCAAGTTTTGTTTATCACTACCAGATTGTTGCTTAATTTATGCGATTTTTGGTAATGGGTTTGAGGCGACATGTCAGTTGTGCAAAAGCCTGTTGCAGGAAATATGAGTCAAATGGACCAGTTACAGGTTGATGAAAACCAAGGACAATAGAGGCTTGATGTACCCCGCAAAGTAATTAAGCTTTGTCAGCTTACGAGCACCTTCATTAACAGGATGATGAAGTCTGAAGAGGTCCGGCGAAGTAGCAAGCTGTGTAAACTTTTGATTTCAACATTGTTTGCTTACTGTACATAGTACCTGCAATCTATGAAAACAATGACCGTGCCCATTCTGAGGCGCTATGCAAGATATTGTTAAGTTGGGGCACCCACTGATAGCGAGCTGGGATGGAAATGACCTCCTCCTGTACTTACCAATATTTGTATTCATTCGTTGCATTGAATCAATAAATTCTGATTCTGATTCAACAGTGGAGCGACATTTATGGCTATGGCATAAACCTCTCTCATGAAAGGTTTTCCATCTGCGATTGGTAATTTTCTTCCTTTTTTTGTGCGGCCATTTAATAAGCGTACTGGGCAGCTCGCTGAATCTCGGCTGCAGTTGCGCTCTGAAGCGCGAACATTGTTGTGATCGCAGCTAAGAGTTTCACAACAGGAACACTCGATGCGCGTTCTTCCATTGAAAATTACAAACCAGCAAAAATTGTACGGGTTTGCGAGCAACCAATAAAAAATAGTAATAAAAACTTTCGGCGCATATACGTAGCCCCTTGAGGCAGATCGGCTCTATGAAGCGCGCTTAGTTCGGTCATGCAAAATGCGGGAAGCTATGGCAGATAGCTTTCTGGCGTAAAAAGTTTAAGTTCTCCAACTGAGTCGAAGATCCCAGGTTATCATGTAGATTTAACCTAATAAACATCTTCATATTTCCAACGTAACATTTGTCAGAATGAGATAGAAAGGTTGTTTACATGTCGCATTTTCCCAGAGGTTGCTCACAGTAGGGCAATATATTTTTATTGGATAGCGCTTTCAGCTTAGAACAGGTTGACATCAATTTGTGTATAAAAGCTGTATGCAGGAATGAGTAAATGGTATAAAAATGAATTCGCGACATAGTTAACTGGTTATGCATTAGGCTACCATGGCAGCTGAACAGCTTCGAATTGTTCACAGCCGGGTGACATTTTCGTGTGACAAACAACTTGATCCGAATGCAACATCACGGTAATGCGAGCTCTCTAATCGAGTGGCCTTGACACCGTCACATTGTGTTTTTCGGGGTACACTCCAATATACATCGTTGCCGAGCAAGCGCTAAGTGCTGACATGGTCACACTAGACATGACAGTATATACTAATTCGTGCTGCCAAATTGTGTGAAGCAGAGCTCTTATATCTTTAAAATAAAAGGCTACTACCACGCCGACGCCTCCCTGAAAGAGCAGCCAGGCGCAGCTCTCCGCGCGCGGCTGTCCCCGAACGGTGGCGCCGCGGCGGTGGCGACGGGAAGTAGGCGCCTCCCGCCGGTTTCGGGCGACGTAGCAGGCCGCACCTAGTGCGCTTCCATCGAGCGGCCGTGCCCGTGGCAGCAGCCGACACCACACACGTTTCACCTGCTGCCACGCACGGAAATACGTCACACTCACGTGACCCGTGCATGATGACGTCAGTGCGCGCTTCCGTTTAAAATGGCGCTTTGCAAGTGTTCTGTTCCATAGCAAAAAACAGCCACACTAAAAATGTACTTCAAACGCATTGTATTTATTTCGTATTAATTTCGCATTTTTTTGTCCCAATGCCATACAAATATGTTTTACTAGGAAAATGTTTTACCAAATATGTTTTACCATACAAATGCCATACTAGGAGTACAACATTGCATATCTTTATATAAGTATGTTTAAAATATGCTTTTTGCCTGTTGAGTATATTTCTAACATACTTAAAATGTACTTTCTTCAGCTTGGCAGGGTTCACAAAATCTTCCACCAATAGACTGACAATGTCCTTTGAAAGTATTACTAATGTACTTGACCTATTTTTCATGCTGGCAGAAAGTACCCTTTGGAATAGATTAAAAATATATGAAAAATAGGATGGGCTCATATTTTTTGGAGCATTACAAATATGTTGCAGTTATATTTTCCAAACCAGGAAAAATATCCTAATAATATACTAAAAGCATAAATTTATACCTCTCTCGGAATGCACTAAAAATACATGAAAAATGTGATGCGCTTATATTTTTGATGCATTACAAAAATGTTGCAAAAATGCACCAAAAATATAGCTGCCAAATACTGAAAATACGTCACATTTTGAAAACTAGCTACCGAGAAACATAAATGAAGGGCAATACCGACAAACACCTCAATGCAACATTTGTGTCCATTGTCATGACCCTTTTTCATGCTCCTTGGTTGACAGTTTTCAAAAGTCAATGTTACTTAAGCTGACTTACCTTTATTTCCATCCCTGTATTTTACCCACCCAGTACCGAGTCTGAATATATGTGACACAACTCCTTTATACAGTAGCCGACGGGTAATTCGGACTCCAATAATTCGGACTTGTAGGATATTTCGGACTTCAGTGAGGCACCGTCAGTCACTCCATAGAAGCGCATACATATTCGCGACGGATATTTCGGACTTTAAAAGTCCGAAAGTTCGATTTTTCGGACTAATTTCAGTCCCCTGCAGGCCAAAATCTGCCATCTTATCGGCTTTTCGCCGGCGCAACAAGCGCCATCTTGGATTGAGGTGGATTGGCTCTGCAGTTGGATTGGCTTGACATGGTTTCGGTGCCCCATTTTTGCCGGCCGGCGTTGCTGCGACCCGGTTGGTATAAGCTAGAAGCTTGGTGCAACCGGGGGCCCGATCCTCGATATTCGCCTTTCCCTGGCGGCGCCATATTGTCTTTCTGAATGGCTCAGAAAAGGGTCACGTGCTTCAAACTTGTGGCGCGAAACCATCAGTTGAGGCAAGCACTTTTAGCGGTTACGTCAAAATGACGTAGCCGTGAAAATTGATTTCAACCGGAGCTATCCTTGTTAACTGGATGACAAATACGAATGATTTTGGAGTGGAAGCAAAGTTACTGATGGTGGTTTGGAGAACACTTACGCTCGATTAACCAATGTGATGAAAATAATGGCATACTGGGAAGGAGCGGATGCTCAAATTTGATTGGCTGGAGCTATGTCACGTAAAACACGTGATACGCAAGCATCGTATTCAGATATGTGGCGCAAACAAAGACAAACACAGGAGAAGATCCACAACACACGCGCACACTACCAACTGTAAGAAGAACCGGAAAACACTTCCTCTTCTACACTCAGGCACGTCTCAACTTCTTCTTCTTCTCATCTCCCTCTTCTTTGCCAAGGGGAAAATGTCACACTCTTCCTCGCACACCATAACCTTGTCCAAACATGGCGGTGACCAATCTCTTCTTTCTTTTCTTCTATTCTTTCTCTTCTTTACCAAGGGGAAAGTGACACTTTCTTCCTCTCAGCCCAAAAAACATCGACCAAACATGACAGTCACAAATTCTATACTGTCTTGTAAATCCACACCACTGCATTGCCCAGTAACTCCTACCACACTGGACAGGTAAATATCACCACATAGTCACAAATCATACACTAAAAACACCACCACACAAATACAGCAAATACAGTAGGACATGTCCATCTACACACCATAACTTAAGTAGTCCCTATCTATTGAGAAACTATATCTTGCCAACATCTAAGAAGCCACGAGGCCCATGTACTTAAGGGGGAAAAAATTCTGCAAACTCCCATGGCCCCAAAAACGTAAGATGAGTCCAAGAATAACAACTTTAGGCCAAGAATAACAGCTTGAGGCCCGATAATAATCTCATTCTTTGCATAACTCAAGAGAATTGCTCAATAAAATTAAATTCTTTTCTACGTAAACTCAACGAAGCTTCACTAATGCATCTTTCATTCTTCTTCTGTATCCAATACGCCTCTAAAATTTCGCGTGCCATCTTATCCCGACTCTTGCCTAATATGTTTAACCTACTAAACAACGGCTCACACTTGCACTTTTGGCAGTGCAAGGCTAAATTTGACCCTTTGCCATTTTCTATGGACTTCTCATGTTCCCTCATTCTATCATTAATACATCTTCCTGTTTGCCCAATATATAGATTACCGCACGTCAGAGGAACCTCATAAATCCCCCCCACCCGACATCCAATAAAACTCTTAACATGCTTCTTATCGCACTGCCCTTTGTTTTTTCTCCCTATTATTGCACATAACCCACCCAGTTTATTGGGGGCAGAAAACACAACTGGCACCTCAAACCTACTAGCCACCTTTTTCAGGCCGTGTGCAACTCTATGTATATAAGGGATCACTTGTGGTCGTTTATTCCTCAACATATCTGGCGATCTTTTTTTCCCTTTCATTTTTTGAAGCAAAGACTCTGCCACCCCACATATAATCATACCCGGGAAACCAGCCGCATCAAGTCTTTGTAATTGATTATTAAAGCTTTCCTCTGCCATATGTACACATGATTTTAACAAGGCCGACTCCAAACAAAGGGAAGCTATCCCTCTTTTTATAGTCTTTGAATGGGCTGATCCATATGGAAGTAGCTCTTTTTTAGCCCTGGGAAAATATTTCCAACACACTTCGCCATTACAAATTTTTATATTTAAATCAAGAAACTGCAATTTGTTGTCCACCGGTAGCTCATGAGTAAACGTAAGCCCTTTTCCTTGTATCTTAAAAATAGAAAGCACACTTTCCACACTTTGACTCACTGCAGCGCCCTTATCCACAATGACTAAGAAATCGTCAACATATCTAAATATTTTAAAACCTGATCCATTAAGGGCTGTATAAATTGCTCTGTCAACACAGGATAAAAAGATGTTACATAGAACTGGGGCAACACATGACCCTATACAAATGCCCCTTCTCTGCACATACAAATCAGACCCAAACGATACAACAGTGGACTTAAGGTAAAACTCAATTAGGGCTAGAAAATTGTCCACATTGACACCAGCAGAGTTCTGAAAGTCTATAGTCCCATTACTTTCAATGCATTCCCGCACCGATTCAAGCAATTCTAAATGCGGCACCGAATAAAACAAATCCTCTACATCAATAGAAAAAAAGTACCCAAGATTGGTTTGATCTTTTAAAAAATTGATCACTTCAAAAGAATTCTTAGTAGCAAAGGGATCATGAACCTCCAAACCTTTTAAATGTTTAAGAAAATACCGGCTGATCTGATGCTGCCACGCATCACGTTCAGACACAATACATCTGAAAGGCGAGTCCGGTTTATGAGTCTTAACAGTGAAGAACACATCCAAACAGGCCTTCTTGCATTCACTGATCCCTTTTGCCAACCTGGTTAGCTTCATATCATTACATAACGCAATAGCTCTTGTTCTACAAACTTTCTTCTTCACTTTAACAAAATTTTTCTCAATTGCAATTGTCGCCTTCTCTTCAAAGAGTCCCGCCGGTATCACAGCAAAACCCCCTTCTTTGTCCGTTTGAAGTAATCGAAGGGGACAAAGAAGGGGGTTTTGCTGTGATACCGGCGGGACTCTTTGAAGAGAAGGCGACAATTGCAATTGAGAAAAATTTTGTTAAAGTGGAGAAGAAAGTTTGTAGAACAAGAGCTATTGCGTTATGTAATGATATGAAGCTAACCAGGTTGGCAAAAGGGATCAGTGAATGCAAGAAGGCCTGTTTGGATGTGTTCTTCACTGTTAAGACTCATAAACCGGACTCGCCTTTCAGATGTATTGTGTCTGAACGTGATGCGTGGCAGCATCAGATCAGCCGGTATCTTCTTAAACATTTAAAAGGTTTGGAGGTTCATGATCCCTTTGCTACTAAGAATTCTTTTGAAGTGATCAATTTTTTAAAAGATCAAACCAATCTTGGGTACTTTTTTTCTATTGATGTAGAGGATTTGTTTTATTCGGTGCCGCATTTAGAATTGCTTGAATCGGTGCGGGAATGCATTGAAAGTAATGGGACTATAGACTTTCAGAACTCTGCTGGTGTCAATGTGGACAATTTTCTAGGCCTAATTGAGTTTTACCTTAAGTCCACTGTTGTATCGTTTGGGTCTGATTTGTATGTGCAGAGAAGGGGCATTTGTATAGGGTCATGTGTTGCCCCAGTTCTATGTAACATCTTTTTATCCTGTGTTGACAGAGCAATTTATACAGCCCTTAATGGATCAGGTTTTAAAATATTTAGATATGTTGACGATTTCTTAGTCATTGTGGATAAGGGCGCTGCAGTGAGTCAAAGTGTGGAAAGTGTGCTTTCTATTTTTAAGATACAAGGAAAAGGGCTTACGTTTACTCATGAGCTACCGGTGGACAACAAATTGCAGTTTCTTGATTTAAATATAAAAATTTGTAATGGCGAAGTGTGTTGGAAATATTTTCCCAGGGCTAAAAAAGAGCTACTTCCATATGGATCAGCCCATTCAAAGACTATAAAAAGAGGGATAGCTTCCCTTTGTTTGGAGTCGGCCTTGTTAAAATCATGTGTACATATGGCAGAGGAAAGCTTTAATAATCAATTACAAAGACTTGATGCGGCTGGTTTCCCGGGTATGATTATATGTGGGGTGGCAGAGTCTTTGCTTCAAAAAATGAAAGGGAAAAAAAGATCGCCAGATATGTTGAGGAATAAACGACCACAAGTGATCCCTTATATACATAGAGTTGCACACGGCCTGAAAAAGGTGGCTAGTAGGTTTGAGGTGCCAGTTGTGTTTTCTGCCCCCAATAAACTGGGTGGGTTATGTGCAATAATAGGGAGAAAAAACAAAGGGCAGTGCGATAAGAAGCATGTTAAGAGTTTTATTGGATGTCGGGTGGGGGGGATTTATGAGGTTCCTCTGACGTGCGGTAATCTATATATTGGGCAAACAGGAAGATGTATTAATGATAGAATGAGGGAACATGAGAAGTCCATAGAAAATGGCAAAGGGTCAAATTTAGCCTTGCACTGCCAAAAGTGCAAGTGTGAGCCGTTGTTTAGTAGGTTAAACATATTAGGCAAGAGTCGGGATAAGATGGCACGCGAAATTTTAGAGGCGTATTGGATACAGAAGAAGAATGAAAGATGCATTAGTGAAGCTTCGTTGAGTTTACGTAGAAAAGAATTTAATTTTATTGAGCAATTCTCTTGAGTTATGCAAAGAATGAGATTATTATCGGGCCTCAAGCTGTTATTCTTGGCCTAAAGTTGTTATTCTTGGACTCATCTTACGTTTTTGGGGCCATGGGAGTTTGCAGAATTTTTTCCCCCTTAAGTACATGGGCCTCGTGGCTTCTTAGATGTTGGCAAGATATAGTTTCTCAATAGATAGGGACTACTTAAGTTATGGTGTGTAGATGGACATGTCCTACTGTATTTGCTGTATTTGTGTGGTGGTGTTTTTAGTGTATGATTTGTGACTATGTGGTGACATTTACCTGTCCAGTGTGGTAGGAGTTACTGGGCAATGCAGTGGTGTGGATTTACAAGACAGTATAGAATTTGTGACTGTCATGTTTGGTCGATGTTTTTTGGGCTGAGAGGAAGAAAGTGTCACTTTCCCCTTGGTAAAGAAGAGAAAGAATAGAAGAAAAGAAAGAAGAGATTGGTCACCGCCATGTTTGGACAAGGTTATGGTGTGCGAGGAAGAGTGTGACATTTTCCCCTTGGCAAAGAAGAGGGAGATGAGAAGAAGAAGAAGTTGAGACGTGCCTGAGTGTAGAAGAGGAAGTGTTTTCCGGTTCTTCTTACAGTTGGTAGTGTGCGCGTGTGTTGTGGATCTTCTCCTGTGTTTGTCTTTGTTTGCGCCACATATCTGAATACGATGATGCACCAACTAGCCTCTCAAGCCGTTATTTTGAGATACGCAAGCATATTTGGATTACGTCAAATTGACGCGTCATGACGTAACTGACGTGCCGCCATTACCGAAAATGCTGACGTTTGGCCGCCATAATTTCGCCGAGTGGCGAGGTGCCCGAATTATGCTATAGTGCCTAGAATATACTGACTAGTGTGTTGAGCGCGCCGGCTGGGATGGCTCGAATTGCAATGAAAGCCGCCGGCGGCCGCATAGCGGCGCTGTGGTGCGAGAGGGTGCGAGCCGGTTTCTCGCGCACATTGCGCCGCGCTGCTGAGAGTTGGAAAGGGAGCTGCGCGTTGCTTTGGCTCACGTTTAATACTTTGTTTTAGAGCTCTTTCAGGAGCTTAGGACTGATATAACGTTTTAACATGCTAATGTTAATATCGAATTGCTTTGTGCAGATTGCTCGAACTTGTAAGCTCAATCGGTACGTGCGCCACACGCTAACCCGGTAAACGCACATGAGAGCTTTCGCGTTTGGAGGAATTCAAACTCAAAGAATACAAGTCACGAAACACAGATTCGGTTTAATAGAACGAAAGCAGCATGTTTAATCAAAGGTGACAATGCGAGTGGAAGGCAATGCTGGCATGTTCTTCCCACTTGTCCAGATATCCTAAAAAGTCTTCCAAGAAACGCATGTCTGGGCTACCCGGCTTAAGTGCGCGCTTGGTTATCCTGGAGGTCATTACTCGTATCAGGCGATTGGTTAGCTTGACGAAGTCTTCTGTTGGTTGCACCCGAGTGTATATAGTCTCCACATGCCGCCGGTGCAAAAAAAAGTAAAAAAAGTCATCTCCAAAAAGTTGGAATGCAAGGTCAACCTTCATCTTTTCAAAGTTATTGGGTCTTAAGCATAAGCTAGGCTGTCATCCACGGAAGGTATCCGCATCCATGTAACTGGAATGAGAATGTCCTCAAACGGATGACGGCCTCCGTGGTCGTTAGGTCTGCAGTGTAGCCTGGCTGCCACTCTGTTCACCCACAATGCCCGCTTCACTGGAGCCGGAGGAGTCGTTGAAGTCTTGAAAGCCAGCTTCGAGAAAACAGGAGCCCTCGTTGATTTCCGAGCCCGAATCGCCGGGTCCAATCCCTGCGTCCCGCTTATGGCGTTTACGAGCTGGTTGCTGCTCGCATATGCTTCTTTCCTTCCTTTTTGGTGCTGTCTTGGGCACAAGGTGTGGAGGGTATAATGTTAACGTTTTGAAAATAACGATGTTAAAATAACCATCTTCTACA
This sequence comes from Amblyomma maculatum, assembly GCF_055883805.1. NCBI lineage: Eukaryota > Metazoa > Arthropoda > Arachnida > Ixodida > Ixodidae > Amblyomma > Amblyomma maculatum. The sequence continues at coordinate 10,338,976 of NC_139348.1, forward strand.
TGCTTCTGTTTCGCACCCCAGTTATGTAACCCCCCTCACATAATACTCCAATCGGAGCCCGTGAGATACTGAAAAAAAAAAAACACAAACGAGGAACCTTTACTTACAGCGGCTAATTAAGGTACATCGCGGCCTGCGATTGCACAAGGTTTTGCCGAAGTATAGTGCCTAGAATATACTGGGAAATATTCTAGGCACTATAGCCGAAGTCACCATCTTTTGAATGAAGAAGCTGACGAAGTTTTTTTTTTTCTCAGATACACAATATATATGCACGAGACGCGGCCAATTAATCGCGATGAAGCTCGTTGGTAATGCCGCGCTTACGGTGAAACATGCGCCTAATATATAACTGCATCCATATGACATATGTGTAGCGGAAAAGGACAATCGAGGGACACAGAAAAGGTACACAACACAGGTGCTGTCTGTAGCGCCTGTGTACACTCTTTGTGCTACACACTGCCATGGAGCACCGTTACCGACTCGCCCAGGTTTGCATCCTTGTGAATATAACTGCATGCTCTAAAAATGTTTCTCGCCAACAAAAGCAGTTGCCGTTTACCTTCCGTCATTTCTATCGATGCTTCGTTCCCATTGTACAGAATGCGTACTTACGTAGCATCAGATAGCGCAGTAATACGTACGCTCCTTGTTCTAGCGGTAGCCCCGTTTGCCAAAAAAGCAAGTCTTCTCTGTGCACCACCGCTTTCTCTTTGGCATTTTTCTCTGCAGTCTAGTGAGAGGCACTGGGGAAACAACAACCGGGAACCGCGCTTCACCACTGGCGACAGAGTAAAAAAAGAAGGGATACAGGCGAGCTCAGAACGCGCGCACAAAACGAGAAAAAAAAAATGGCGGAGACTGGTGACACGCACCGTGGCACGAGTAAAACGCTGCTGCCACGCACAAAATACGTCACCTACGTCATCATAAACTAAGCAAAAGGAAAAATGTGCGCAACAGCAAGTGAAACCTTTATAATACTAATTTATAACTTAAAATTGTGGCTTAAAATAAGTTATTGTTCATTTTCTTTATAATTTTAACTTATGTGTATCGGCGGCGTTGGCATGGCGTTGGCGCGTTGGTCATAGCGTTGGTCGCGCACTTGTACTCATGGCTTATTTCCATGCCTATTTCACTCGAAGCGTTTCGCGTACTCATGTATCAAATAGTCCTTGCTAATCTCCTTGATAATCTCTGGATTAGCAAGGAGGATTTGAGAAATCCGCGCTTGGTTGCTACAATCAAGTGCGGAGTTTGGACGCGCTTGATTGTGACGTACAGTTGCAGACGAAGTTTTTCTCGTGTAGTGCAATTTCTAGCTTCGCTCTGGGCTTCGGGTTCGGCTGTGCATTGTGCGCTTCATTCGACGCAAGGGAATTAGGCTCCCCGTGGGCTGCTTATCTCGTTGTTCTGCCGAAGGTATTCCGCCTTCAAATACGCAGTTGGTGCAGTGTTCTGTTCCATAGCTCTAAGGCTGTACGTTATGGCACTGCATTTATTTACCTCCGAATTCCTTTTTGCGGTCAGCTAGGCTACGCGTTCGCAATTAATAATTCAGTGTTTAATGTAACTGATAGAGACAGGAAATACAGGCTGTATGGCCGGTTAATATCGCTTGTCAGAAAGGAACTGCAGGCAGCAACAGCTGGTGAATATTCGAGGTTGCTTTGGTTGCCTTTGGTACTTATATGAAACTATATATGTATGACCGCGAACTGGGTTTGCATTATGGCTCAGCAGTGTGGCTGATCAATCTGTAAGTCAGAAAAAACTGTACATAATCCTGTTTTTGGAAGGTGCAGTTGTGTGCCCTGTATCTGAATTAACTCAGCAGTTTTCGTGGAGCTTCCCCGCCCATACTTCTATAGTTTCCATCTTTCAGAGATTTGTTCAAGTCAGTGCAGTGGCATCGTCTTTTGACTTGTTATTATGTGAAAGTTGCGATATGGGCAGTATGGTATGTTTTTCATCGAGACACTGGCCCAGTCAAGAAAAAAAATTATGATTTTCAATTGATGTTTGCAGTTGCAAAATTTCTAAATATGCTTTTGGCACAGACTCGAAGCACCAGTTTGAATAAATTGAACATTCCAATTAGGCAGTTCAGCTAAGGCTTCCAGTTTTGATGCTTATTTTGCTGGCACTGACCTGAAATGGCAGCTTCAAGCGGGCGACAGGCAAGCATGCATTCATATGACACATAGACCATAGGAACACTATATATGCCCGAAGAGTTGACACGATCTTTTCTTTGTTGGGGCTTAGCCTCGCACATTGGACCCTCCTCTAGCATTCAGTGGCAGATCTTCAGGAGTCAGAGTTCCTTCGTTTAATCACAACTTATGTGGTCATAGAAATTATGCAAACTACACAGCAGTTTAAGTTGTAACATTTTTTTATTGAATGTTCAACAGGGCCTTCCAATTGAATGTTCCGAAGTAAGTGCCAATCAGAAGTAGAGAAACCATTTGAGCTACCTGATTACATTCACAAATCTAGCTGGCATGTCTTAATCTATTTCATTCCTAATAGACACTTGGTGTCTTTTATCCTGGGGTAAATTGGCAGCACACTTGGCAAAGTTACTGTTCAAAAGCAATTAAATTACGTTACCATGCAATTACTTGCTAAGCCTTAAAATATAATTAAATTGCTAAATACTGCTCCCAAAAAGTAATAACATTACAATTACTTCCGCATAGCAAATTCCTTCTCATTATTTACTGTCTGGATTTCATCTGCATATAAACTAAGTAAAGCTTGCGAACAAAACCTCTCCAAACACTAGAGCACATTCTTTCATCTTCCTGCCAAATTCTATCCAGTAAGACTATTCCCTCCCCTTTTCCTACAGAACAGGCTATTAAAAATATAAGACAATGGCAACAAAAACAATCGTGGTCAAACACGCCGTGAACATTTCCGCCTGTCTCTTCCCCCAAACCCCTTGTTTGCCCGTGATGGCAAGTGTAACCAGGCGCCACTGTGCCTATAGCCAGTATGCAACAGTGAGTGCTACTGCACACTTTCAACTAGTTTTGACCTTCTTCCATTTTGCACCATCTGTCACTTCGATGGACCCTCAACGCCTTACATGTATACCTTCTGCTTAGAGAATGGTTATGATCCGGAGACACAGGGCAGGTCTGAGGCCTTGAACATGTAGTTCTACTCAATTCTGTCTTTTTTTACTTATCCATCACTGTGGGACAGGCTTGCTGCATGTCATTACTGTTTTCTTGGCATTGTACCGGGAGTACATAGTATGAAGTATAGAAACAGCAGTGAGTCACTTTAGTAAAAGTAATTTTGAAATGAATGACTTACTTTCAGTGCTTAAAGTCTGGCTCTATCAGAGAGACTCTAGAAATTTGAGCGCAATTGTTGAGGAGGAACTAAGAGGGTGAGAGAAAGGGCTGGTGGCCTTTGCACATGTTTCTATTTAAATGGGAGAAATTATATATATATATATATATATATATATATATATATATATATATATATATATATATATATATATATTTTAAGGAGGTTTTTGTGATCATTTTATGACATGCACCTGAAAAAGTGATCCCTGCACTCTGCCAGCATGATCGATGATCTGTGATGTAAAGCAGCTTATAGTGAAACAACAAAGTGTCAGCACTTGTAACATATATGCAATATTTCTTTAAAGCACTTTATATAGAAAGTACAATCTTAATTGCACATTAAATGTAAAATCAACTAAGTAAGCAATATATATGCTATAATTTTTACACTTCAAGTGAACGCAATGAAAATTAGCAAAAAATATTGTAAGAGCTACCAGCTTGGTTTGTCTGGTGACAAGTACATCATCTGAATAATATTGCGTGAGCATATTGACAATTTGCTCAGCTAGTACCAAAACTCAGTGCGAACCGGCAAAACCGAAGAGATGGCATGTGAAAATACCTTAATTAGTTCCAGCCTCTGTGTAAAGGACTAACTTTAGTTTTCTTCATCACAGGTTTTAGAAAATTCTAATTCTTACTAAAATTAAGTAATAATTCTTACAAAAACTTGCTGCAAAATTTTCTAACACTCATAAGCATTCTCTGATTGCCACTGAAAAGAATAAAATTCGAGGACACTTTGGCGACTAAAGTGATGAAAGGCGAAAGCCTGAGTGCTGCATTCTGCTACGCGACTGTTGCGCATGTAGCGATGAGTGCTGCTACAAGTAAAGCGAGTGACTACTCTTTCACATTCTGCAAGTGCATTTATTCAGTGCATTCTGCTTGGCAGCGCAGTGACAAGATCGCGCTCCTTGTATCTTTGCAGTTGTTCTACATTTACTGTTGTGTGGTTGATTTTAGCAGGTGTGTGGCATTAATTAGTAATTATGAATGAATTAAGCATTAATGTGTAATTAGTAATGAAATAAATAATAAGTCATTGATTGCCATATGGCCATATAAGCCACGCATTCGCGCATGCTGTGGTGGTGCTCTGTGATTGGTGGAGACCTCCATGACATCATCCTGTCTCGACCGATCAGAGCTGCCGCAAAAGTGTGATACTTTGGCTGACGACAACGATGAGGCAATATAAAGGCCTTTGCCAAACGGATGCACCTGCTTCATATTAGTGCAGTGCTGGACACCGGATATATTCAAGTGCGGGGGGTCTCAGACCTCTCGTAAAAACTGATGAGGGTTCTCAGACACAATGACACCCCCCTGACTTTAAGTGATAATCTTTTCATGTATCTAAAATAATAATGTGGGCGCAATTGCACCTTTATTGTAATGCTAGTGTAGTGCATCTGGCAAGTATATTCCCACTGAAATCAGGGCTAGCAGCTGGTAATCGATATGCCTCCAAGAGTATATGATACCTATATGATACCTTGCTTGTGACCATTGATGAGATAGAAACTTCAAAAAGGCTTGAAATTGAATCTAAGACAGCAGCAAAGGTAGGAAGAGAGCCTAGTGGATTAGTGAACCAGCAGGAGCTCAAAGGCAAGATATCCAACAGTTAGTTGTAAAGGAATGAATTCCAGGAAAAGATATATGTAACAAGGGGACCCAGATAGCCAGGTGGGCTGGTGAAGTAGATAGCTTGTAGGGATAAAGCAGTTTACACTGGAGAAAGTTAGTTGGAGAAAAACTATAGATGCCTTTGTCCTAGCTGTATAGTGAATGCGATTATGCTAATGATATGTAACTTGAAACTTACATGCCCTGGAGAGGCATGCTGTGTTGAACATTTTCATGCCTAAGAGAAACTGAGATATTTAATGTTTAAAACATCTGCATTGTACCGTCATATATTTAATACAAGCTGTTTTCATAGGCAGCTGAATTTGACACACATTTAAGATGGCGCACATATCAAGCACATTAATTTGAGTGTACTAAAATTGCCCTTAGTAACTAGGTTTAGGTCGGTTATCCCCCATGAAAGTAGACACCTAGTAGACTTTGTTCAAACGTACCCATTTCAGCTGGAAAAGCACATTTCCAGCTGAATTTCTAGCTGGACGGCCATATTTTCCAGCTGAAAAAAAAAATGATATTCCAGATAGAGGCTTGACTGGAGGTGTAAATTTTCCAGCTGGAAATCTCAAAATTCCAGCTGGGCATGCATGATTTCTGGTTCCATAATCTAGCAGGAAATAGATGTCAGTCCAGCTGGAATTGCTTTTTCCCAGCCGGAAATCGCAGTTTTCCAGTTGGATAATTTCGGTACACGGTTCCATAATCCAGCAGGAAATGAGTGTTTTTTTTCGTCTGGGATGAGCTTTAACATCCTAGAGCGGCTCAAGCTATGCGACATGCTGTAGTGGAGGGCTTCATAAATTTTTACCACTTGTGCACTGACATCGCATAGCACATGGGCACCTCCAAGCAGTCTCCACAGCCGTGAATCGATCCCATATTCTTCAATAGAGCAGTCGAGCACCCAATCACTGAGCCATCAGGTTGGAGCGCTATTTAAATACTTATACTTACCATGTGGATTGTATATAGACATACGCACATCAAATGAAAAAAAAAAAGCTGAAGTTATCTATAGGCGGCAAAATGGAACTGCAGTTTCACTTCACTAGCTGTACCATGCATGTTCTGCAGCATACAGTTTTACTGATTCTGACAGAATGTATATGATAATATCGATAGTATTAATTGGTAACTGATAGATGCATTTAGAAACACTGAGCTTTGTTCACCACTTGATGCAGCATATAACTACAGTAGAACCCCGTTGTAATAAACTCGGATATAGTAAAGTGAAACTGAAGTCCCAGTTCATCTTCCATAGACAGCTGTACTTAATTTTTCCCCCCTTTATGTAAAGATAATTTTGGTAAAAAGCGGTTATAGTAAAGTGGGCCTGGCCGCGGCGACGACTCCCAAGATATGACATCGCCACCCGCGTACTACCTAAAATCACGAGAAAAAGATATATATACATATATATATTTGTATTTCAAGACAAAAATAACACCGAGTATCCTTTTAAGTGGCTTTACCACCAGACTTAGCAGTATTCAGAAGAAGCCTACTTTACAAAGACCTTGGAGCCGTGAGGGAAAGCACGCAGCGCGTAGGATAAAAAAGGAAAAAGCTGTCTACAAACATGGAAAGGAAGCGGCGCGGTCCGTTCAGAGAGTAAAGGAGAGTAAAAGTGTACCAAGAAATAGTTAAGGGGAAGAAACGGGCGAACATTCCCAACACTGTGCAGCAGAAAGCATGAGGCAGCGGTGGCAAGAAGTGAAGGTGCAGCGTGTGTAGTTTTGCAGCGTTTTATATGTTCTGTATGCTGATGATAAAAGCTTTTTCTTACTGATTCGTCCATATATAAGTAACCTATTAAAAAGAGGAAACATTGTTCTTCAGGCACGGTTAAGATCAAATGGACTTGTTAAAATTGTCAATAGTAAGACATCTTTTTTGACTTTTAAACTTTAAAGCAACTTTATCAATGCCCATTTTATTTACCTTAAAAATTAATAACAGAATAGAAATTATCTACAGCTTTAAATCGCTGGGCGTCATTTTTGATGCACATACAGAAGGAACAGAACAGATTACATATATTGCAAAAAGAGTGCCACAGTCTGTTGGTGTCCTTTGCAGATGTCTCAGAATTTTCTCCAAATCTAAAGTTGATAATCTACAACACAATATTTGAATCTTATCTTAACTATTGTCATTTGGTCTGGGCCACTACATCAAGCACTAACATTAATAAGTTACTAATGCTTCAAAAGAAAGTAATTAGATTAATTGTCGGGGACAGTTATACAGCTCATAACAGCAGATTTGTTTTCTTAAATATAAGATTATTTGCATTAATGTCCTCTCTAAATACCAACTAGTATATTATCTGAGGTTCTCTTCTCCCACAGCAGCTGCTTTTCTTGTGTCCCTCGCTAAATTAAAACCAAAAGAGAAATATATCTTCACCCGATGCACTGCATGATAAATTGGTTCTGCCGCCCTTAAGAATAAATTATGCAAGACACTGCAGGCACTAAAGTAGTTCTCATTGCCTCATTTAATTGGTAAATAAATATACTTCCAGGGTAAATGATTTCTTTTCCCCATCTCTGAGGACACTGAACTTGCATTTTGTCGTGAGTATGGTTGATGTACACCAACATTATTATTCCATTATATATATATATATATATATATATATATATATATATATATATATATATATATATATATATATATATATATATATATATATATATATACATATTGCCGTGTAATTCGTTAGCTTTGTTTGCAAGCTCCCTTGTATGCCATTTTATTGTTTATGTTGCTTTTGAACTGGGTCACTCACTTTCAAGCTACAGAGTGGTAGCTTTTTCGTCTGTGGTCGCTGAGTCACAACCATTCTCCGAGCAGAATTTAAGGTACGTGTGGCGTCGAGGGTCCGTCGAAGGGACAGGTGGTGCAAGGTGGTTGAAATTCAAAACTAGTTGAAAGTGCTCAGCAGCACTCACTGTTGTGTCAGCTATAGGCACAGTGGTGCCTTACACTTGCCGTCACGGGCGAAAAGGGGGGGAGGGGGAGGAGAGACAGGTGGAAATGTTTATGGCGTGAACATTACCAACTGCAAGCTGCTGTGGTCAAGTGTAAAATATATAATGTTCATTCATTCATTTTATGGATAAGGAGACATGAAGCAGTAATCTACTGCTTTTGAGTACTGCAATTCCTTTATTTATAATTGCAGTCTTCTGAAAGTGAAGCTTCCAGTACAGCACGTGGAAAATATTATTTAAAATATAAGACTGAAGAGAAACAAGCCATATATATCTCCTGCTTGCTAACTTCACCTTGAAAATAAACTGACATCTGATGTACAGACCAAATGGCTAGCCAATTGAACTGAATTGAGCATAGAACTTGCTACAGCAAACAGCTCATGGTTACATTTAATGAAAACTCAAGTCCCAGTTCGTCTTCTGCAGACAACTGTAATTTTTTCACTTTTATAGTAAATACATTTTTGACAAAAATTTGAAGTGCGTCTGGCCGCGCCGACGTGCTTCCCATGAATTAAAATATACCTATAGAAACGCAAAAGCAAAAAGCAAAGTTTTTTAAACTCTTTACCACTAGGCTCAGCAGCTCTGATAAGCAGATATAGTAAAGAAATTTGCTGGTCCGAGTGACTTTACTAATTAAGGGGTTTTACTAGTACTTATTCAACCTGAATTAATGCTTTCAGGGCCTGCATTATACGAGCTCAGTCAAAAAAGACCAATTGGATATTTTCAACTGTAACCATTTAATTTTCCAACTGGAACCAATGGTGTTTTTTGACACTTAACCCATTGCAGCCAATAGGTGAGACCAACTGCACTCAGTGGGTCCAATGGGAATGTGCCAATGGTACGTATATACAATGGGTCACACTCATTGCATACAATGGGTCCAACGGAACATACCGAATGGGACAAAAGGTAGACTGACTTACAATTTGCATGGAAACATGCTTGATGGATATCAAGGAGTACAGGCAAGCATACGTCTCGCATAAGAAATGCAATACTGTACAGTTTCACAGATGCATTATATAACACAAGATTCCATACACCCAGCAAACATACTTCTTAATTCCTACTTTCATGCTGGGGTCAGTCTTGCCATTCGAGTGTAGCTATTTCATTTAATTTTGTAGGCTCAGCGATAGTAAGAGGAAGAATTGTGTTTTACAGGTTAAGCTACTGATAGTCATATATCCAAACCAACTCGTCTAGTTTTCTTTCTTCCAGTAAGTTAACTGCTGATTGTTGTTATTTTGAATATTGTGTTTGTTTTCTTTGTGAAATATGGAAATGTTCCCATGGATACACCCAGTGCAGTTGGCCAGCCCAATTGGACTCAGATGGTAATGGTCTCACTGTGTGCATTTGGGTTTGATAAAGTGGGCTAACCAGTTGGTAAAGATTCATTTAACCGAGTAATCATTTGGAACATATATGAACTGATTAATACTATAGTTATGCACAGATGGCACTCTATAGACTACTTTGCACAAGTAGTTGCAGGATCCAAGTGACCTATCAAATTGGAACCTACTGGAATGAGATTTTCAAATGGAATCAAGTGTTCCAAATAGACTTTCCAGTGGGTTCCTATGAATTCCAACTGGAACCCATTGAGCCCAATTGGGCTGCCTACTTGAAAGGAAAATTCCAATTGGAAAAAATTTGAGTGCATCAGTACGATTGACATTCCAGGGGGTTCCAATGTTTTTTTTTTGTTTTTTTTTTTGTTTTTTTACTGGGGCCACTTTAACTCCCTCTTTGCCATCGCACAGATGAATCGTAAGTGTATCATACTTTCTTGTGGTACACTAGCTTCGACGTTGACATTTGTTAGCACTACATGTTTACAGAATTTTCAACCTCTAGTTGCTTATTTCATCTGGAAGTTTTCTAAATGACATGAAATAAGGAAAAGTTTTGGTCATATATAAAAGATGAAAGAATATTTTCCAAGGGCCTTGAAAAGGTTATTCTAAGCCACCTCGACATAGTCAAGCACAATATTTTATCAAAATCTTGGCATGGCTTTCGAAAGGGCAGGTCGATCCACCCTTCTATGGTTAAAACATTAAGGCTGACATATTCACTTTTGGCATTTTTGTTTTATTTATTATGCCGTGTGACTCTTAATAAATTAGATTGTTATAGTGTCCATGCTCTTTTGCAATCATATCTGACCGGCTGAACTCGGTACATATATCAATGGATATATTATTCTAATTTGCTATGCCAGGTGAAAACCTTAACTGGTCTAACTGGTTTAAGGAACAAATTTCCAGTTAATCGCAGTTGAATTACAGTTGGGGATCCATTGTTATCCAACTGGGATGAACTGGAAATTTGTTCCTTAAGCCAGTTAGATAGATTTGCACCTATGTTCTACAAGGCAGCATTCTTGGGCTGTTCTTAAATCTAATTTATACATAAATGATCTCATGCATCAACTTAAGTTTGTTTTTTCGCTCAACTAATAAACTTGATATGTTTGAAATGGCTAACAGTGTGCACTGTAAAAACTACCTGAACTACCAAATAAACAGCCTAAAAATTGATGAAACTAAAATCAAAGAAATTTTATTTGCACCTAAAAACAAACATGTTTCCCCAAACCTCAATTTCAAATTAAGAAGTCATGAAATAAACGTTGTGATACAGCATAAAATCCTAGGTGTATATTCTCAAGTCAGCTGACATGGGATAGTCATATTGAGCAGGTATCCAAAAAACTGTCCTGTGTTGTAGGTATGCCCTCTTTCAGACTCAGTATCAAATTTACCATGTCATATATTCTGTTCCCACCTTAACTACTGCACGCTGGTATCGAAGGCAACTACTAAAAAAAAAGACATCAGTGCACTTCTGCCTCTAGAAAAAAAGAAGCCGTTTGTTTCATAAACAATGTACTGTCAAGCTTCAACAGAGCTAATCATTCAGCATCAAATTGTCTATCTATATTATTTCTTTATAATTTATTATTACCATCTTTTTATCATTTGCACTTTAATGTCAGCAATTTAATAACCCAATCAGGGGCAACATTGTTTTAATATTTTGTACCTGTGAAAAAGTGATGATTTGACATTGCCAAACTAATTACCTCCTTCAGTCTTTTAACTTGTACAGTGCTGGTTCTACTAAATAAACTGTATTTTTCCAATATCAACCTTGTGAGTGACAAAGTTTTGTGTTTAATATTTCTAGAGGGGCCTGTGTGTTTTCTATTTTACTGTGCATTGCATGGTACCTTGTTCACTGAACCTATAAATGTGAATTTCGTGTGCATTTTGCTATGTTATTTTAGGAATAGTAATGTTGCATATTGTCGGTACTTTGGTTCATCTTTCATTTAATGCATGCACTCAGAAAAGGCTGAATTTCTTCATTGGAAACTTCTTGTTTGAACTTTTGATAATTCTGTCACTGCAGCCTCCCTTACCTCGTCCTAAACTGTCTCTGCAGTTTTTTGTCCGAGAGTTCATAAATGAAATGTTCAGCATAAATTAGATGAATTGAATTAAAATAATTTGAATTACAGCTGGGCTTCTGAACGGGAAATCACTTCTTTCCAGCTGGAAACCATATATATTCCTGCCAGAATGACAGTTTCAGGCTGGATTATTGAACTACCTATCTATCTGAAAAGTATTTTTGTTTCCATTGGAAAATTTACATCTCCAGTCAAACAGCTAAACAATTTTTAGCTAGAGTGACTCCAACAAGTCATATAGTGACATATATATGATCCTGCACAACACTAAACAACATATACAACTCGGTGCACTCGCGTCGATACCATGCATGGAGCCAAGCATACAATAACTAGGCCATAATTAAGAGGTGCTATATAGTACTTGGTTTTATATGCTAGTGTACTGAATGTGTTTGTGTGATATCATGTAGATATGTTAACGTAATGCTTAATGTCAGACCAGGTGATTCATACGAGTGGGTGAAAATTGTTTATTGTTATGTATTGTTTATGTAAATAGAAAAAAAAAGGGCGCCCCACGGGGTGATGAATGGGTAGTAAGCAAACCTTTCTAACAAAATACTATATCTGTGCATGCGCTCTGTTGCAGGCAGAATTTAAGAGATTTAGTTGCAAAGTACTGTTAGTTAAAAATGTCTTCGCGGTAAGAGACAGGGAGAAAATTCTGCAACCAACTGCTTCAAGTATATTTTTATTAAGTTGTTTTACAGTTATTATTGAAAAAGTGCATAACGATGTAGAGAAGACTATATCAAAGGGATTTTGCTTTGTAATGTTAAATAATGTTTATAATACAACATAATGATATTATTATGTTGTTATAATTTATAACAACATAATAATTATAACATTGAAAAGATCAGATAATTACTTATGTAACAAAAACAATAATACAACTTACACAATAGTTTTATTATTCTAATGTTGCTACCAGCTGAAGAATTATTTGGCAATTGCTGATTTGCTTCTTGTTCATTGTTTATTGGCATAGATGAAGCATGTATCTATGAGCGGGAACAGGTCTTGTCATCACCTTTGCATGCGGTTCATTCTGCGGAGCAAGCACTTTACATTAACATGACCAAAATATGTGCAGCAATCCCGTCCTTTGAGCTAAATTGTAGAATATATTTGTAGCAAAAGTTATAAATTTTCAACATGGATCTTTTTTATTACATTAACCAATTCCTATCGCTGCTTTGCCGGCTTCCGCCCACGATGCAGCATCACAGGCAGTGAAGAGGATATCGGGTAATTTTTTGTAAAAAAATATCATAATGGGTGGGCTTTACAGCAACATAAGTTGATATGCAGAGAAGCCCCCTGTTTGTATACTGAAGACGTCCTTACATTCCATCATTCTACAGTGTTCCTTTTTCTTTTCTCTTTCAAAAACAGCGTACCTGGAAAATCATTGAGATGGGGCAGTAAGTAAATATTTTCCAGCGCTGAAAAATTCGGCAGATATAATATGTGCCGCGTGATAGTTCAACCCGCATGCATTAAATAAAGATTTTAGTTTTTTATTATTATTTTGCATGATCACCACAGCTCGTTTCATAATATATTCAACCAGCTGTTACGCCCAAATGCGAGCACCCTGTTCTTTCTGTGGTACATATGTCTCACTTGTAATATATGTGGCACATACGATAACAGGCCGCGCGCACTACCGCGACCCTAGTGTGATTCGCATTTCATATAACCTAGAATTGCTTACACGGAAGCTCTACGGATAATATATAGCTACGCTTCGGCGTCGTTTGGTCGGATGTCCTGTTCACTGCAATTCTCTGAGACACTCGAAGTTGTATACTATCTCGTGTATGGTGTTCTCGTGTCTCCCAGGCCGCGTCGTCTGCCATCTCAGCTGCAGCCATGGATGGTATAACAGAATCGGCAGGCGAAAACTAAAACACGCCATCTATGCAGACCTTTATAGAGCCTGAAATTTAATTTTTAAGTGCAATATTTTCATTTGTGGTTGCTTTCTTTTTCTTTTTTTGTCAACAAACGGTACAGTGCGGCACTGCTGCAAGCTACTTTCACTGCGGGACGTATTACAAATGGCGGCGCACTGTAGTTATAGTATAGTTATAGAGGATATTCTAGGCACTATATAGAGGCTAGTCAAATGTGCTAGCCTCTATAGTGTCATGTCTCTTTCCAGGGACCATTACCACATTGAGAACACTTCCCGCATTGACTGTTTTGGTAAGGCTCTCTTAGCATTACTGAAAGTTATATAAAAAGAATTCACAGTGGATTTATTGCATCAGTAATTTATCGTAAAATTTGCGCGTAGATACTTTAATCATTTGTGCTCCCGGTTCCTTCACGTCGTTGGGATATAAGCGGGACAGTGTGTGTACTTGCGAGGTTTGTGTACAGTGCGAGTTGCTTACAGCCCCTTCGGTCACGTCTTCAAGTGTGCAGTGCTGTACTTAAAGTAGTACGTAGTACATGTTAATTTGGTGCGGTAGCTACCCTTATAGCTACTCGCTGTTGCAATATTTTTTTTTTATGTTGCTTTCCCGAGAACTGGCCTTCATATGTAAGTGCATCGTTGTTGCTTTCAGCTGTTTTAGGCACAGCCTGCCTGTATGCTAGCACACCGTTTGTTGTGTATGCTTCGCCCCTCTGTACCTGTGCACTGCAGAGAAGCACCAGGGCAGATGATCACTGTATTTTCATGTCATGGGCTGCCGGGACTTCATGTACTGCCTTGTTGTACATGCTTACATTTTAGTTAACTATTAATTCGTAAAATATAAACAAAGGTTAACTTTTCTCATATAGCTGTAAATATTTCGTCATACTGTCTAGGATGCCAAATGAGTTGTTGAAATGTCAGGATGATGCTAGAAATATATTGATCCTTTTGTGCTGTGCTACTACCACAAATTCTGAACAGAACCAGTCAATTCATTTTCTATTGCTGTCCAAAAGAACTTCAGTATACTTTCTTCATCAGTTTAAAAGCACTTCTGCTTGTGTTGCCTCATATATGTTCTGTTTTCACCCAGAACCTCTCCACCTTCCCCAGTACTTCAAGAAATAAAAGTAGTCACTGAGCCGAGCTTAATTGTCCTTTGCTACTTTCACTAGAAAAACATGACCCTGCTCGTCCATGTCATGGGCACGGTTAATGCAGACTTTGCAGAGCATGCTTTTCTTGTCTGCAATATTTGGGCATTTTCAAAACATATTCATCATTGCTCGTAGCAGGCATGCCCATGTGGACTAAAATACTGACTCTTCTAGAAATGAGCCCCACCCTGGCTTATGTGTCATGACATCAACTGTAGTTGATGTTGGGACTTGAGTCACAGGTGCTGACTCTGTAACTACAAAAGGCCTCAATTCAACCGGAAAGGGCATTCTTACACATCTTTTGACTGTGGACCAGTGCACTTGGGCTATTTCGAAAACATGAAAAAATACAGATCAAAACAGGATTGGTGTGCTGGGTGTCTAAATGTACAGCAGTGGACAGTAGGTGCAGCAATTTCACAAGAGTCCATGTGCCTGGTACGTTGTCACAAGAATGCACACAAAGAGACATATATATTACTTTGGTTGTTTTTATTCTAAAAGTCTTGTGAGCTTGAAAAATTCCTTTATGCCGACAAAAGTATGTTCTCTGTGCGAGTTCAAAGTGTTGTGGTGGTGCCTGCTGGCCACAAGGTCAAAAGACATGCACAGAGAGAGAGAGGCCCTTTAATGAAGAACAGAGATTTTAGTCGTTTAAATTTCTCTGACATGCTACTCTGTGTAGGAAGGGGAATTTGGGAGGTAACGATGGAAAAAGAATCCTGAGGAGATTAAAAGAAATGAAGAGGGAGATAAAATGCAGCCATTAAGTGCGTTCTAAGGTGCATCGTGGAGTCATGGTATAAAATGAAATGATGAAATGCATAGTCCGATAAATGTGCTTATAGAGTTCACAGCGTGAAAAATTCCACAGTGTGACATTCAAGGTGAACTTAGTTTGTCTAAAAGTCCAATGTCTTTCAAATACGTAAATAAAAAGTTCATTGCGAGTCTCTGTTGCCTAGGGCAGGCTGAGAGACCTAAAACAATGCCCATTGTTAAAGGCACTGGGGAGAGCTTTTCTATGCTATGTTCGTAGTATGCACGCTCGTCAGCATATGCAGGACACTCAAAAGACATGCACATGTTTATTCAAAGCTTTAGGCACTAAAAAAAAAATTATTACTGCTTAAAAGTGTGCTTCCTGTCATAGCAGTATGTGTACACATGCATGTCCTTTTAAGAACCAGCTGGCAGTAAATTTACTACCAGTAGATTATTATACCTACAGCTGTATGCGCTCACATTTTCTGTGATTCAGTTAACTTTCTTTTCAGCCGTATAATGTGCTACTCCTGTGTGGGTAAAGAAAGATCACTTGGGGTTTACTTCTTTAGTGAATGGGTTTAACGTCCCAAAGCATAGTAGAATAGTCCAGAAATTTCAACCACCTGGGTTTTATAACGTGCACTGACATCGCACAATCCAAGGGCGCCTTGGTTTACCCATCACAAAAGGGGTCGCCGCGGCATGGAACTTAGGGTCTACCTCAGTCTTTTTGTGAGCCGAAGTATTCAATGTAAGTGTAGTTAATGCAAAAATGATCATACTTAGATCTGTACTGTAACGAAGAAATGCTGCTCTTTTGCTGTTATACACACCTGAAAAAAATTTTTAATGTGGGAAATTTAATAAAGCAAGCAAGAACGCTAGTTTGGCGTAGTTTATTTTGATATACGTGATATAAGGTGTATGTAGATGACTTTGTATCTTCTTGCCTGGTGTTCCTTGTATCGCTTAGCGCAAGTTTCTCGGCATCTGACAACTGCCACAAAGGACCAGGCCTGCTATTTTAAAGCAGATTGAAGATCAGGACAGTTTACATGGTTAAACCACATGAGAACATATGTCGCTGCTGATGTCACACGCACATTTAATGTAAGCAAACACAAAGGCAGGTAAATTTAAGACAGATGATGTCACAGAAACAGCCGAAAAGTGGCCAGCCCTGCCACCTGCCAGAGGCATGCTGTGAGGTGGGCCGTAATGTGTGCTTCTCAAGCTGCCGGGAGTGACATAGATATAAAGCCCAACTTTAACCAAGCCGTATGAATGTGCTTGTGTGACCTAGGGTAGCATGTCTAGCCTGGTACTCAAAAGGCTATTCTAATCTCACCCTCCCATCTCAATGGCGAAACTAAAGTTAGCAGCACTTGCCGATTCCACCGTTACGTGCGGTCTTGTGACGTCACAGGAGTCACCTGTTCATGTCACCTGCCAACTGCAAGAGGCATCCTCAAATAGTTGAAGACAAAGGCCACGGCATCAGACATACCTCACATCTTTATTTACCCCATGCTTTTGCAGTAAACTTGAATTCGGCATAATTTTTTTGCTTTATCTTGGTTATTGAAAAGTCCTACCTTTGTTAAGAAACGAAGGTTCCATTTAAAAGCACTTTATGAAGCAGAATGTATATAATAGGTCACAATCTTTTGACTCTTTTATGAGGCACAAATAGCCCAAAGCTCAAGATGTATGTAAGGTGAGGATGGTCTTGTCTGCTTCCCTGAGAAACTTTGGCAGCTTCACAAGTTCCCCATTGTGCAGCTTAACTGCACACCCCAAGGCATGGGGTCCTTTGACCAACCATGCAGGTAACCTGCATGCAAAAAGTGTGCTACAAAAGCTTTAGCAAAAGTTCACGAGGAATCTGTGCTTGGCTTACTGACTACTGCTGTCAAACCTTATAGGCCACAATGTCATGCAAAAGGTGCTGTCACAGATACCAAAGCCAAGGGAGTAAGTAGACGGGGCATTGCGACAAAAGCAAGCATTTCTGAAGAGTAACAAAATCATAGGAAGTGCCAGGCAACTCTACTCTTTGTTCTTGCAGAGAATCAGGGTCTGCCATTATGGTACTCTCGGTGGAGTGGCACAAAGAAAAAAATGGGGGAGAGTACTGCTCTTCATAAACATAATTCAACAGAAAAAAACAAAACAAAACAAAACAATTGTAACAATGAGAGCTTCACATGCTTACCAGGAAGGAGGCATTATATGAAAGTGTTCTTTCTGTCGGGGCCCGAAAGGGGCTATCGGATAGCTTTGTAGATGGTGCCCGCCTGCCACCGTCTCTCGCCTTCCTTCGCCATAGTCATTGCATACAGTGCATTAGGAGTGCACAGTAACTGTTCAAGCTTTGCAACCTGTCACCAAAGTTGCAAAATCACTTGACTGGGTGGCAGCAGTGCCCTCAGCACTGCATGGGCTAAGATGGCCTTAGAGCTTGGGTTTAAAGTTGCGGCTCCATACGCAGAATTCTATATGGGGTTTTATGGCGCATAAGCAACTGTGGCTATCACAAATGTCTTGGCTTTTGATTCATTATTGTCAAGTGAAGTAAACTTAGGGTGTTACAGCAGAGACATGGATGAAATAAACTATGGTGTGTGCAAAGAAAAAAGTCAAGGCTTATATACCTATTTTTTTTACTTTTACCCCGCCACAGTGGCTCGGTGGTTAAGATGCTCAACCACTGAACCAGGGTACTGTGGTTTGAGCCGTGGCAGCCGTGTTTGAATTGATGCAGAAAGCATAGCACCCGTGTACTGTGCATAGTCAGTACCTGTTAAAGAAGTTAAAGGTGATCGAAATGATCCAGAGCCCTCCCCTACAGTGTCGCTCATAGCCCAAGTTGGTCTGGAATGTATACAGCTGTTGTGCTTTTCGTCCGGTTCGATCATGAATTCAACCCATAAAGCTATTGATTAAAAAATGTAATTCCACTGGCTGCAAGGATGTTTTAATATTTAGACATAGTAGGTCAAAAAATATGACTGAATAAACATGTTTACTAAATTCTAAGTAATTTAACTGCATGTGTATGCAACATTCCCCATTTAGGCTCTTGGAACGTCCGATCACTGTTAAAAAGGGAGCTGATCAGTGTAGCGCCTTAACAAAGGAGCACTATTTAATTATTTTCATGGAAACCTGAAGTAAAAGCAGATAACCTTATTGGTGGAAAGTAGTCCTAATAAATAGCGTCGCAGGTCAGTTCCAGCCCAAAATGGGGAGACTCGACTATTCCTCCAGTAGGTGCGCTGAATAGAGCGCCTCTGCAACTCAAGCCAAGGAACAGGCCTACTGGTAGTCTACCAGATATGGTTCCCTCACCACCTTGGATACACAATGCAGTGCCTGCCTATAACGATCGTTTGTGTGTAGAAGTTGAGTGGTCTGGCTTACATTAGCTGTGTACTTGTTCTGGTCTCACAGGAGAATGGCAAAGAAAGCGATTTACGCCAAAGGCTCGCTCTCGACAATGCCGTAAGCTAACCGGTCAAGTGATATGGTAAATGAGAACATAGATGTCATTTGCCCCGTGCAAACATCTTTAGCTATTTCTGTCTGCTCGTACAAAATCGTGACTGCGACATGATGAAAAATATTGGTTAACGTAATTCACTGTCCTAGTCACCATGCAGCCACCACACGACACACTATTTGAAGGTGAGCAAAAGTAAGGAACATCCCTTTATCTTGCGCGCGACAATATGCACAAAAGGCCAGAAGGGCTATGTAATATATGCAAAAGACTAGCTCATTCCTACCAAATGCCTATACCTGAATTGAGCAACACTTTACATAACCAACTACTGTTCTGAAGCACCCGGGTTCGAACCATAATGCAACTTGTAGTGTAGACAAGACAGCAATGCAGCAATTGACTACTCTCCAGCCATGCTGTATTTCACTTCCTAGTTTTCTTGTGTACACATGTGCAACAACACCGTCTTCATCACATTTCCACCGCACTTAAAAAAAAAAACCTTGCTGGCAAATGGCTAAATATCCTCTAATACATCACAGTCTTTTAAACCTTGCGGGAAGCTTCTTTTCACTGCGGGGAGAAGGAAGAGGAGTAGTAGTTGCTGCTGTTGAGGCACACTGGTTGAGGGGGGTCTGTCGGTTCTGTGTCGGGCAAAGCCAGGAATGAGGAAGTTCCTTGGCTAACATCAGCGTTATTGGGGTTATGCGAGGTTGGACTCTGGTCTGCGTTTCTGGTAGTGGACTGGTCGACACTCGGGTGCAGTCAGTGGGCAACAAAATGTTAGCGGGGAGAGCCATCAGAGCTGAGGGCGGAGGTTGGCGCTGAACAACTGCTTTTCTAACAGCTCATAATTTGGACGAGTGCCACACTCGCCCATCATCCAGCAGGTGTGAGACTGGTCCAATTCGCTCAACAACTCTTCGAGGCTCTGAAACCGAGCAGCCAGCTTGCCTCACACAATCGGCTTGTAAACTCGCACATAGTCGCCAATCTGAAAGTCATAGTGCTTGGTTCCACTTCGCTGGTCTGCATAAAGCTTATATTTGGCTTGCTTCTGCTCTAGCCACTGGCAATAGAGCTTCAGCGCTCTTGTACGATCAGTCCAGAAGCACTGATCCGGGCAGGCACAAGTCTTATGCGAGGCATCTGGCCATGAACTAGGATGGCTAGTGCGATTCCTGTCGTGGAATGTGGCGCACAGTTGTAGACACAGTTATAATAGCGGTACGTAGGTCACGTCGCTCGCAAAGAGCCATCTGAGCATATGCCCTGAAAACCCTATTAAACTGTCCTACAAGTCCATTGGCTTAAGGGTCATAAACTGAGGAGTAGCAGTTACGTATACCCCGAGGATGAAAATTGTGGTCCGTGATCCGACACTATTTCTTCAGGGTAATCCTCGTGAACAAATGTACCTAGAAGCAATTCTTGAACTGTGGCAGTTGTGAAAGAAGCCTCTGGCCATTTACTCTAATAGTCAATGAGTGTTATTGCAAAGCGACAGTTACTAGGAGCTTGGTCGAAACGGCCCACGATGTCAATAGCAGGCTTATCCCAAAGCTTGCCTGGCAAAGCAACAGGTTGCAGAGGAACAGTAGAGACCTGAACAATAGCAGCACTGCTGGAAGAATCATCTTCGACTTTCTGCACTTCACTAGAACGATCAGACGACTTGCAGACAGATTCCAAATAGCCCACTTCGCCGCACCGACGACACTTTTGTTTGCGAGCTTGCCATGTGGAGTCGTTCGCCAAGTGGGCAGGAGTGGGCATGATAGACGGCCAGCAGTCCACGCCGAGGTCCTGGTTTAAGCTAACATCCTCGTCGCCAAAATATGTAGTATCTTACACGAGACAGGAACGCAGCAATTGACTGTTCTTCTCGCTGCGCGCGTGCAACACTTCGCCTTTACCGCACAACTCACAACACAAAATAGCTCATGCGTACCAATAGCAATAATTAACACCGCCGCAACAAAATTAACACCTTTAAAGCTATGACGAGCAAATATCACACAGATGAAACGCTACTCGGCTGAACACTTGCAGAGCGCCATTTTAAACGGAAGCGCGCATCCACTGAAGTCATCATGCGCGGGTCACGTGAGTGTGACGTATTTCCGTGCGTGGCATCAGGAGAAACGTGTGTGGTGTCGGCTGCTGCCACGGGTGTGTCTCAAGCCTCGGCCCTGAGCCTAACCCGCGCAAGCTGGATGACTGCGTTTTGCACATCATGCCTAAAAGTTCCTGTAAGGCTTTGTATGTATTAACTTGTTGCGATTCGTATTAGCCGCTATGTGCAAACTTGAATTGCAATTCTGAGCCTAACCCGCGCAAGCTGGATGGCCGCGTTTTGCACATCATGCCTAAAAGTGCCTGTGAGGCTTTGTGTTTATTAACGTGTTGCGATTCGTTTTAGCCGCTATGTGCAAACTTGCATCGCAGTTCTGAGCCTAACCCGCGCAAGCTTGAGTGACGCCTATTTGCACATCATGCTTAAAAGTGCCTGTAAGGCGTTGTGTGTATTAACTTGTTGCGATTCATTTGAGCCGCTACGTGCAAACTTGAATCGCATTTCTGAGCCTAACCCGCGCAAGCTGGAAGACCCCGTTTTGCACATCGTGCCTTAAAGTGCCTGTAAGGCGTTGTGTGTATTAACTTGTTGCGATTCGTTTTAGCCGCTAAGTGCAAACTTAAATCGCAGTTCTGAGCCTAACCCGCGCAAGCTGGGTGGCCGGGTTTTGCACATCATGCCTAAAAGTGCCTGTAAGGCTTTGTGTTTATTAACGTGTTGCGATTCGTTTTAGCCGCTATGTGCGAACTTGAATCGCATTTCTGAGCCTCACCCACGCAAGCTGGATGACCGCGTTTTGCACATCATGCCTAAAAGTGCCTGTAAGGCGTTGTGTGTATTAACTTGTTGCGATTCGTTTGAGCCGCTACGTGCAAACTTGAATCGCATTTCTGAGCCTAACCCGCGCAAGCTGGAAGACCGCGTTTTGCACATCATGCCTTAATGTGCCTTTAAGGCGTTGTGTGTATTAACTTGTTGCGATTCGTTCGAGCCGCTACGTGCAAACTTGAGTCGCATTTCCGAGCCTAACCCGCGCAAGCTTGATGACCGCGTTTTGCACATCATGCCTAAGCGCCTGTAAGGCGTTGTGTGTATTAACTTGTTGCGATTCGTTTTAGCCGCTACGTGCAAACTTGAATCGCATTTCTGAGCCTAACCCGCGCAAGCTGGAAGACCCCGTTTTGCACATCAAGCCTAAAAGTGCCTGTAAGGCGTTTTGTGTATTAACTTGTTGCGATTCGTTTTAGCCGCTACGTGCAAACTTGAATCGCATTTCTGAGCCTAACCAGAACAAGCTTGAGTGACGCCTATTTGCATATCATGCCTAAATGTGCCTGTAAGGCGTTGTTTATTCCGATTCGTTTTAGCAGCTATATGCGAACATGAATCGCAGTTCTGCGCCTAACCCGCGCAAGCTGGAAGACCCCGTTTTGCACATCATGGCTTAAAGTGCCTGTAAGGCGTTGTGTGTATTACTTGTTGCGATTCGTTTTAGCCGCTATGTGCAAACTTGAATCGCAGTTCTGAGCCCAACCCGCGCAAGGTTGAGTGACGCCTATTTGCACATCATGCCTTAAAGTGCGTGTAAGGCTTTGTTTGTATTAGCATGTTGCGATTCGTTTTAGCCGCTATGTGCAAACTTGAACCGCAGTTCTGAGCCTAACCCGCGCAAGCTGGATGACTGCGTTTTGCACATCATGCCAAAAAGTGCGTGTAAGGCTTTGTTTGTATTAGCATGTTGCGATTCGTTTTAGCCGCTATGTGCAAACTTGAACCGCAGTTCTGAGCCCAACCCGCGCAAGCTTGAGTGACGCCTATTTGCACATCATGCCTAAAAGTGCGTGTAAGGCTTTGTTTGTATTAGCATGTTGCGATTCGTTTTAGCCGCTATGTGCAAACTTGAACCGCAGTTCTGAGCCTAACCTGCGCAAGCTGGATGACCGCGTTTTGCACATCATGCTTAAAAGTGCCTGTAAGGCGTTGTGTGTATTAATTTGTTGCGATTCGTTTGAGCCGCTACGTGCAAACTTGAATCGCATTTCTGAGACTAACCCGCGCAAGCTGGAAGACCCCGTTTTGCACAACATGCCTTAAAGTGCCTGTAAGGCGTTGTGTGTATTAACTTGTTGCGATTCGTTTTAGCCGCTAAGTGCAAACTTAAATCGCAGTTCTGAGCCTAACCCGCGCAAGCTGGGTGGCCGGGTTTTGCACATCATGCCTAAAAGTGTCTGCAAGGCTTTGTGTTTATTAACGTGTTGCGATTCGTTTTAGCCGCTATGTGCGAACTTGAATCGCAGTTCTGAGCCTCACCCGCCCAAGCTGGATGACCGCGTTTTGCACATCAAGCCTAAAAGTGCCTGTAAGGCTTTGTGTGTATTAACTTGTTGCGATTTGTTTTAGCCACTACGTGCAAACTTGAATCGCATTTCTGAGCCTAACCCGCGCAAGCTGGAAGACCGCGTTTTGCACATCATGCCTTAAAGTGCCTTTAAGGCGTTGTGTGTATTAACTTGTTGCAATTAGGTTTAGCCGCTATGTGCAAACTTGAATCGCAGTTCTGAGCCTAACCCGCGCAAGCTGGATGGCCGCGTTTTGCAAATCATGCCTAAAAGTGCCTGTAAGGCTTTGTGTTTATTAACGTGTTGCGATTCGTTTTTGCCGCTATGTGCGAATTTGAATCGCAGTTCTGAGCCTCACCCGCGCAAGCTGGATGACCGCGTTTTGCACATCAAGCCTAGAAGTACCTGTAAGGCTTTGTGTGTATTAACTTGTTGCGATTCGTTTTAGCCGCTACGTGCAAACTTGAATCGCAGTTCTGAGCCTAACCCGAGCAAGCTGGATGACCGCGTTTTGCACATCATGCCTAAAAGTGCCTGTAAGGCGTTGTGTGTATTAACTTGTTGCGATTCGTTTGAGCCGCTACGTGCATACTTGAATCGCATTTCTGAGCCTAACCCGCGCAAGCTGGAAGACCGCGTTTTGCACATCATGCCTTAATGTGCCTTTAAGGCGTTGTGTGTATTAACTTGTTGCGATTCGTTCGAGCCGCTACGTGCAAACTTGAGTCGCATTTCCGAGCCTAACCCGCGCAAGCTTGATGACCGCGTTTTGCACATCATGCCTAAGCGCCTGTAAGGCGTTGTGTGTATTAACTTGTTGCGATTCGTTTTAGCCGCTACGTGCAAACTTGAATCGCATTTCTGAGCCTAACCCGCGCAAGCTGGAAGACCCCGTTTTGCACATCAAGCCTAAAAGTGCCTGTAAGGCGTTTTGTGTATTAACTTGTTGCGATTCGTTTTAGCCGCTACGTGCAAACTTGAATCGCATTTCTGAGCCTAACCAGAACAAGCTTGAGTGACGCCTATTTGCATATCATGCCTAAATGTGCCTGTAAGGCGTTGTTTATTCCGATTCGTTTTAGCAGCTATATGCGAACATGAATCGCAGTTCTGCGCCTAACCCGCGCAAGCTGGAAGACCCCGTTTTGCACATCATGGCTTAAAGTGCCTGTAAGGCGTTGTGTGTATTACTTGTTGCGATTCGTTTTAGCCGCTATGTGCAAACTTGAATCGCAGTTCTGAGCCCAACCCGCGCAAGGTTGAGTGACGCCTATTTGCACATCATGCCTTAAAGTGCGTGTAAGGCTTTGTTTGTATTAGCATGTTGCGATTCGTTTTAGCCGCTATGTGCAAACTTGAACCGCAGTTCTGAGCCTAACCCGCGCAAGCTGGATGACTGCGTTTTGCACATCATGCCAAAAAGTGCGTGTAAGGCTTTGTTTGTATTAGCATGTTGCGATTCGTTTTAGCCGCTATGTGCAAACTTGAACCGCAGTTCTGAGCCCAACCCGCGCAAGCTTGAGTGACGCCTATTTGCACATCATGCCTAAAAGTGCGTGTAAGGCTTTGTTTGTATTAGCATGTTGCGATTCGTTTTAGCCGCTATGTGCAAACTTGAACCGCAGTTCTGAGCCTAACCTGCGCAAGCTGGATGACCGCGTTTTGCACATCATGCTTAAAAGTGCCTGTAAGGCGTTGTGTGTATTAATTTGTTGCGATTCGTTTGAGCCGCTACGTGCAAACTTGAATCGCATTTCTGAGACTAACCCGCGCAAGCTGGAAGACCCCGTTTTGCACAACATGCCTTAAAGTGCCTGTAAGGCGTTGTGTGTATTAACTTGTTGCGATTCGTTTTAGCCGCTAAGTGCAAACTTAAATCGCAGTTCTGAGCCTAACCCGCGCAAGCTGGGTGGCCGGGTTTTGCACATCATGCCTAAAAGTGTCTGCAAGGCTTTGTGTTTATTAACGTGTTGCGATTCGTTTTAGCCGCTATGTGCGAACTTGAATCGCAGTTCTGAGCCTCACCCGCCCAAGCTGGATGACCGCGTTTTGCACATCAAGCCTAAAAGTGCCTGTAAGGCTTTGTGTGTATTAACTTGTTGCGATTTGTTTTAGCCACTACGTGCAAACTTGAATCGCATTTCTGAGCCTAACCCGCGCAAGCTGGAAGACCGCGTTTTGCACATCATGCCTTAAAGTGCCTTTAAGGCGTTGTGTGTATTAACTTGTTGCAATTAGGTTTAGCCGCTATGTGCAAACTTGAATCGCAGTTCTGAGCCTAACCCGCGCAAGCTGGATGGCCGCGTTTTGCAAATCATGCCTAAAAGTGCCTGTAAGGCTTTGTGTTTATTAACGTGTTGCGATTCGTTTTTGCCGCTATGTGCGAATTTGAATCGCAGTTCTGAGCCTCACCCGCGCAAGCTGGATGACCGCGTTTTGCACATCAAGCCTAGAAGTACCTGTAAGGCTTTGTGTGTATTAACTTGTTGCGATTCGTTTTAGCCGCTACGTGCAAACTTGAATCGCAGTTCTGAGCCTAACCCGAGCAAGCTGGATGACCGCGTTTTGCACATCATGCCTAAAAGTGCCTGTAAGGCGTTGTGTGTATTAACTTGTTGCGATTCGTTCGAGCCGCTACGTGCAAACTTGAGTCGCATTTCCGAGCCTAACCCGCGCAAGCTGGATGACCGCGTTTTGCACATCAAGCCTAGAAGTGCCTGTAAGGCTTTGTGTGTATTAACTTGTTGCGATTCGTTTGAGCCGCTACGTGCAAACATGAGTCGCATTTCTGAGCCTAACCCGCGCAAGCTGGATGACCGCGTTTTGCACATCATGTCTAAGCGCCTGTAAGGCGTTGTGTGTATTAACTTGTTGCGATTCGTTTTAGCCGCTACGTGCAAACTTGAATCGCATTTCTGAGCCTAACCCGCGCAAGCTGGAAGACCCCGTTTTGCACATCAAGCCTAAAAGTGCCTGTAAGGCGTTTTGTGTATTAACTTGTTGCGATTCGTTTTAGCCGCTACGTGCAAACTTGAATCGCATTTCTGAGCCTCACCCGCGCAAGCTGGAAGACCCCGTTTTGCACATCAAGCCTAAAAGTGTCTGTATGGCGTTGTGTGTATTAACTTGTTGCGATTCGTTTTAGCCACTATGTGCAAACTTGAATCGCAGTTCTGAGCCTAACCCGCGCAAGCTGGATGGCCGGGTTTTGCGAACGTGTTGCAATTCGTTTTAGCCGCTATGTGCGAACTTGAATTGCAGTTCTGAGCCTCACCCGCGCAAGCTGGATGACCGCGTTTAGCACAACAAGCCTAGAAGTGCCTGTAAGGCTTTGTGTGTATTAACTTGTTGCGATTCGTTTTAGCCGCTACGTGCAAACTTGAATCGCAGTTCTGAGCCTAACCCGAGCAAGCTGGATGACCGCGTTTTGCACATCCTGCCTAAAAGTGCCTGTAAGGCGTTGTGTGTATTAACTTGTTGCGATTCGATTTAGCCGCTATGTGCAAACTTGAACCGCAGTTCTGAGCCTAACCAGAACAAGCTTGAGTGATGCCTATTTGCATATCATGCCTAAATGTGCCTGTAAGGCGTTGTTTATTCCGATTCGTTTTAGCAGCTATATGCGAACATGAATCGCAGTTCTGCGCCTAACCCGCGCAAGCTGGAAGACCCCGTTTTGCACATCATGCCGTAAAGTGCCTGTAAGGCGTTGTGTGTATTAACTTGTTGCGATTCGTTCCAGCCGCTACGTGCAAACTTGAGTCGCATTTCCGAGCCTAACCCGCGCAAGCTGGATGACCGCGTTTTGCACATCATGCCTAAAAGTGCCTGTAAGGCGTTGTGTGTATTAACTTGTTGCGATTCGCTTTAGCCGCTATGTGCAAACTTGAATCGCAGTTCTGAGCCTAACCAGAACAAGCTTGAGTGACCCCTATTTGCATATCATGCCTAAATGTGCCTGTAAGGCATTGTTTATTCCGATTCGTTTTAGCAGCTATATGCGAACATGAATCGCAGTTCTGCGCCTAACCCGCGCAAGCTGGAAGACCCCGTTTTGCACATCATGCCTTAATGTGCCTGTAAGGCGTTGTGTGTATTAACTTGTTGCGATTCGTTTGAGCCGCTACGTGCAAACATGAGTCGCATTTCTGAGCCTAACCCGCGCAAGCTGGATGACCGCGTTTTGCACATCATGCCAAAAATGCCTGTAAGGCTTTGTGTGTATTAACTTGGTGCGATTTGTTTTAGCCGCTATGTGCAAACTTGCATCGCAGTTCTGAGCCTAACCCGCGCAAGCTGGATGACAGCGTTTTGCACATCATGCCTAAAAATGCCTGTAAGGCGTTGTGTGTATTAACTTGTTGCGATTCGTTTGAGCCGCTACGTGCAAACTTGAATCGCATTTCTGAGCCTAACCCGCGCAAGCTGGATGACTGCACATCATGCCTTAATGTGCCTGTAAGGCGTTGTGTGTATTAACTTGTTGCGATTCGTTTGAGCCGCTACGTGCAAACATGAGTCGCATTTCCGAGCCTAACCCGCGCAAGCTGGATGACCGCGTTTTGCACATCATGCCAAAAATGCCTGTAAGGCTTTGTGTGTATTAACTTGTTGCGATTCGTTTGAGCCGCTACGTGCAAACATGAGTCGCATTTCTGAGCCTAACCCGCGCAAGCTGGATGACCGCGTTTTGCACATCATGCCAAAAATGCCTGTAAGGCTTTGTGTGTATTGGTGCGATTCGTTTTAGCCGCTACGTGCATACTTGAATCGCATTTCTGAGCCTAACCCGCGCAAGCTGGATGACCGCGTTTTGCACATCATGCCTAAGCGCCTGTAAGGCGTTGTGTGTATTAACTTGTTGCGATTCGTTTTAGCCGCTACGTGCAAACTTGAATCGCATTTCTGAGCCTAACCCGCGCAAGATGGAAGGCCCCGTTTTGCACATCAAGCCTAAAAGTGCCTATAAGGCGTTGTGTGTATTAACTTGTTCCGATTCATTTTAGCCGCTACGTGCAAACTTGAATCGCATTTCTGAGCCTAACCAGCGCAAGCTGGAAGATCCCGTTTTGCACATCATGCCTAAAAGTGCCTGTAAGGCGTTGTGTGTATAAACTTGTTGCGTTCGTTTGAGCCGCTACGTGCAAACTTGAATCGCAGTTCTGAGCCTAACCCGAGCAAGCTGGATGACCGCGTTTTGCACATCATGCCTAAAAGTGCCTGTAAGGCGTTGTGTGTATTAACTTGTTGCGATTCGCTTTAGCCGCTATGTGCAAATTCGAATCGCAGTTCTGAGCCTAATCCGCGCAAGCTGGACGAGCGCGTTTTACACATCATGCCTGAAATGCCTGTAAGGCGTTGTGTGTATTAACTTGTTGCGATTCGTTTGAGCCGCTACATGCAAACTTTAATTGAATTTCTGAGCCTAACCCGCGCAAGCTGGAAGACCCCGTTTTGCACATCATGCCTTAATGTGCCTGTAAGGCGTTGTGTGTATTAACTTGTTGCGATTCGTTTGAGCCACTACGTGCAAACATGAGTCGCATTTCTGAGCCTAACCCGCGCAAGCTGGATGACCGCGTTTTGCACATCATGCCAAAAATGCCTGTAAGGCTTTGTGTGTATTAACTTGGTGCGATTCGTTTTAGCCGCTATGTGCAAACTTGCATCGCATTTCTGAGCCTAACCCGCGCAAGCTGGAAGACCCCGTTTTGCACATCAAGCCTAAAAGTGCCTGTAAGGCGTTTTGTGTATTAACTTGTTGCGATTCGTTTTAGCCGCTACGTGCAAACTTGAATCGCATTTCTGAGCCTAACCCGCGCAAGCTGGAAGACCCCGTTTTGCACATCAAGCCTAAAAGTGCCTGTATGGCGTTGTGTGTATTAACTTGTTGCGATTCGTTTTAGCCACTATGTGCAAACTTGAATCGCAGTTCTGAGCCTAACCCGCGCAAGCTGGATGGCCGGGTTTTGCGAACGTGTTGCGATTCGTTTTAGCCGCTATGTGCGAACTTGAATTGCAGTTCTGAGCCTCACACGCGCAAGCTGGATGACCGCGTTTAGCACAACAAGCCTAGAAGTGCCTGTAAGGCTTTTTGTGTATTAACTTGTTGCGATTCGTTTTAGCCGCTACGTGCAAACTTGAATCGCAGTTCTGAGCCTAACCCGAGCAAGCTGGATGACCGCGTTTTGCACATCCTGCCTAAAAGTGCCTGTAAGGCGTTGTGTGTATTAACTTGTTGCGATTCGTTCGAGCCGCTACGTGCAAACTTGAGTCGCATTTCCGAGCCTAACCCGCGCAAGCTGGATGACCGCGTTTTGCACATCATGCCTAAAAGTGCCTGTAAGGCGTTGTGTGCATTAACTTGTTGCGATTCGCTTTAGCCGCTATGTGCAAACTTGAATCGCAGTTCTGAGCCTAACCAGAACAAGCTTGAGTGACGCCTATTTGCATATCATGCCTAAATGTGCCTGTAAGGCGTTGTTTATTTCGATTAGTTTTAGCAGCTATATGCGAACATGAATCGCAGTTCTGCGCCTAACCCGCGCAAGCTGGAAGACCCCGTTTTGCACATCATGCCTTAAAGTGCCTGTAAGGCGTTGTGTGTATTAACTTGTTGCGATTCGTTCCAGCCGCTACGTGCAAACTTGAGTCGCATTTCCGAGCCTAACCCGCGCAAGCTGGATGACCGCGTTTTGCACATCATGCCTAAAAGTGCCTGTAAGGCGTTGTGTGTATTAACTTGTTGCGATTCGCTTTAGCCGCTATGTGCAAACTTGAATCGCAGTTCTGAGCCTAACCAGAACAAGCTTGAGTGACGCCTATTTGCATATCATGCCTAAATGTGCCTGTAAGGCGTTGTTTATTCCGATTCGTTTTAGCAGCTATATGCGAACATGAATCGCAGTTCTGCGCCTAACCCGCGCAAGATGGAAGACCCCGTTTTGCACATCATGCCTTAATGTGCCTGTAAGGCGTTGTGTGTATTAACTTGTTGCGATTCGTTTGAGCCGCTACGTGCAAACATGAGTCGCATTTCTGAGCCTAACCCGCGCAAGCTGGATGACCGCGTTTTGCACATCATGCCAAAAATGCCTGTAAGGCTTTGTGTGTATTAACTTGGTGCGATTCGTTTTAGCCGCTATGTGCAAACTTGCATCGCAGTTCTGAGCCTAACCCGTGCAAGCTGGATGACAGCGTTTTGCACATCATGCCTAAAAGTGCCTGTAAGGCGTTGTGTGTATTAACTTGTTGCGATTCGTTTGAGCCGCTACGTGCAAACTTGAATCGCATTTCTGAGCCTAACCCGCGCAAGCTGGATGACTGCACATCATGCCTTAATGTGCCTGTAAGGCGTTGTGTGTATTAACTTGTTGCGATTCGTTTGAGCCGCTACGTGCAAACATGAGTCGCATTTCTGAGCCTAACCCGCGCAAGCTGGATGACCGCGTTTTGCACATCATGCCAAAAATGCCTGTAAGGCTTTGTGTGTATTAACTTGTTGCGATTCGTTTGAGCCGCTACGTGCAAACATGAGTCGCATTTCTGAGCCTAACCCGCGCAAGCTGGATGACCGCGTTTTGCACATTATGCCAAAAATGCCTGTAAGGCTTTGTGTGTATTGGTGCGATTCGTTTTAGCCACTTCGTGCAAACTTGAATCGCATTTCTGAGCCTAACCCGCGCAAGCTGGATGACCGCGTTTTGCACATCATGCCTAAGCGCCTGTAAGGCGTTGTGTGTATTAACTTGTTGCGATTCGTTTTAGCCTCTACGTGCAAACTTGAATCGCATTTCTGAGCCTAACCCGCGCAAGCTGGAAGGCCCCGTTTTGCACATCAAGCCTAAAAGTGCCTATAAGGCGTTGTGTGTATTAACTTGTTCCGATTCGTTTGAGCCGCTACGTGCAAACATGAGTCGCATTTCTGAGCCTAACCCGCGCAAGCTGGATGACCGCGTTTTGCACATCATGCCTAAAAGTGCCTGTAAGGCTTTGTGTTTATTAACGTGTTGCGATTCGTTTTAGCCGCTATGTGCGAACTTGAATCGCAGTTCTGAGCCTAACCCGCGCAAGCTGGATGACCGCGTTTTGCACATCAAGCCTAGAAGTGCCTGTAAGGCTTTGTGTGTATTAACTTGTTGCGATTCGTTTGAGCCGCTACGTGCAAACATGAGTCGCATTTCTGAGCCTAACCCGCGCAAGCTGGATGACCGCGTTTTGCACATCATGCCAAAAATGCCTGTAAGGCTTTGTGTGTAATAACTTGGTGCGATTCGTTTTAGCCGCTACGTGCAAACTTGAATCGCATTTCTGAGCCTAACCCGCGCAAGCTTGATGACCGCGTTTTGCACATCATGCCTAAGCGCCTGTAAGGCGTTGTGTGTATTAACTTGTTGCGATTCGTTTTAGCCGCTACGTGCAAACTTGAATCGCATTTCTGAGCCTAACCCGCGCAAGCTGGAAGACCCCGTTTTGCACATCAAGCCTAAAAGTGCCTGTAAGGCGTTTTGTGTATTAACTTGTTGCGATTCGTTTTAGCCGCTACGTGCAAACTTGAATCGCATTTCTGAGCCTAACCCGCGCAAGCTAGAAGACCCCGTTTTGCACATTAAGCCTAAAAGTGCCTGTATGGCGTTGTGTGTATTAACTTGTTGCGATTCGTTTTAGCCACTATGTGCAAACTTGAATCGCAGTTCTGAGCCTAACCCGCGCAAGCTGGATGGCCGGGTTTTGCGAACGTGTTGCGATTCGTTTTAGCCGCTATGTGCGAACTTGAATTGCAGTTCTGAGCCTCACACGCGCAAGCTGGATGACCGTGTTTAGCACAACAAGCCTAGAAGTGCCTGTAAGGCTTTGTGTGTATTAACTTGTTGCGATTCGTTTTAGCCGCTACGTGCAAACTTGAATCGCAGTTCTGAGCCTAACCCGAGCAAGCTGGATGACCGCGTTTTGCACATCCTGCCTAAAAGTGCCTGTAAGGCGTTGTGTGTATTAACTTGTTGCGATTCGTTCGAGCCGCTACGTGCAAACTTGAGTCGCATTTCCGAGCCTAACGCGCGCAAGCTGGATGACCGCGTTTTGCACATCATGCCTAAAAGTGCCTGTAAGGCGTTGTGTGCATTAACTTGTTGCGATTCGCTTTAGCCGCTATGTGCAAACTTGAATCGCAGTTCTGAGCCTAACCAGAACAAGCTTGAGTGACGCCTATTTGCATATCATGCCTAAATGTGCCTGTAAGGCGTTGTTTATTCCGATTCTTTTTAGCAGCTATATGCGAACATGAATCGCAGTTCTGCGCCTAACCCGCGCAAGATGGAAGACCCCGTTTTGCACATCATGCCTTAATGTGCCTGTAAGGCGTTGTGTGTATTAACTTGTTGCGATTCGTTTGAGCCACTACGTGCAAACATGAGTCGCATTTCTGAGCCTAACCCGCGCAAGCTGGATGACCGCGTTTTGCACATCATGCCAAAAATGCCTGTAAGGCTTTGTGTGTATTAACTTGGTGCGATTCGTTTTAGCCGCTATGTGCAAACTTGCATCGCATTTCTGAGCCTAACCCGCGCAAGCTGGAAGACCCCGTTTTGCACATCAAGCCTAAAAGTGCCTGTAAGGCGTTTTGTGTATTAACTTGTTGCGATTCGTTTTAGCCGCTACGTGCAAACTTGAATCGCATTTCTGAGCCTAACCCGCGCAAGCTGGAAGACCCCGTTTTGCACATCAAGCCTAAAAGTGCCTGTATGGCGTTGTGTGTATTAACTTGTTGCGATTCGTTTTAGCCACTATGTGCAAACTTGAATCGCAGTTCTGAGCCTAACCCGCGCAAGCTGGATGGCCGGGTTTTGCGAACGTGTTGCGATTCGTTTTAGCCGCTATGTGCGAACTTGAATTGCAGTTCTGAGCCTCACACGCGCAAGCTGGATGACCGCGTTTAGCACAACAAGCCTAGAAGTGCCTGTAAGGCTTTTTGTGTATTAACTTGTTGCGATTCGTTTTAGCCGCTACGTGCAAACTTGAATCGCAGTTCTGAGCCTAACCCGAGCAAGCTGGATGACCGCGTTTTGCACATCCTGCCTAAAAGTGCCTGTAAGGCGTTGTGTGTATTAACTTGTTGCGATTCGTTCGAGCCGCTACGTGCAAACTTGAGTCGCATTTCCGAGCCTAACCCGCGCAAGCTGGATGACCGCGTTTTGCACATCATGCCTAAAAGTGCCTGTAAGGCGTTGTGTGCATTAACTTGTTGCGATTCGCTTTAGCCGCTATGTGCAAACTTGAATCGCAGTTCTGAGCCTAACCAGAACAAGCTTGAGTGACGCCTATTTGCATATCATGCCTAAATGTGCCTGTAAGGCGTTGTTTATTTCGATTAGTTTTAGCAGCTATATGCGAACATGAATCGCAGTTCTGCGCCTAACCCGCGCAAGCTGGAAGACCCCGTTTTGCACATCATGCCTTAAAGTGCCTGTAAGGCGTTGTGTGTATTAACTTGTTGCGATTCGTTCCAGCCGCTACGTGCAAACTTGAGTCGCATTTCCGAGCCTAACCCGCGCAAGCTGGATGACCGCGTTTTGCACATCATGCCTAAAAGTGCCTGTAAGGCGTTGTGTGTATTAACTTGTTGCGATTCGCTTTAGCCGCTATGTGCAAACTTGAATCGCAGTTCTGAGCCTAACCAGAACAAGCTTGAGTGACGCCTATTTGCATATCATGCCTAAATGTGCCTGTAAGGCGTTGTTTATTCCGATTCGTTTTAGCAGCTATATGCGAACATGAATCGCAGTTCTGCGCCTAACCCGCGCAAGATGGAAGACCCCGTTTTGCACATCATGCCTTAATGTGCCTGTAAGGCGTTGTGTGTATTAACTTGTTGCGATTCGTTTGAGCCGCTACGTGCAAACATGAGTCGCATTTCTGAGCCTAACCCGCGCAAGCTGGATGACCGCGTTTTGCACATCATGCCAAAAATGCCTGTAAGGCTTTGTGTGTATTAACTTGGTGCGATTCGTTTTAGCCGCTATGTGCAAACTTGCATCGCAGTTCTGAGCCTAACCCGTGCAAGCTGGATGACAGCGTTTTGCACATCATGCCTAAAAGTGCCTGTAAGGCGTTGTGTGTATTAACTTGTTGCGATTCGTTTGAGCCGCTACGTGCAAACTTGAATCGCATTTCTGAGCCTAACCCGCGCAAGCTGGATGACTGCACATCATGCCTTAATGTGCCTGTAAGGCGTTGTGTGTATTAACTTGTTGCGATTCGTTTGAGCCGCTACGTGCAAACATGAGTCGCATTTCTGAGCCTAACCCGCGCAAGCTGGATGACCGCGTTTTGCACATCATGCCAAAAATGCCTGTAAGGCTTTGTGTGTATTAACTTGTTGCGATTCGTTTGAGCCGCTACGTGCAAACATGAGTCGCATTTCTGAGCCTAACCCGCGCAAGCTGGATGACCGCGTTTTGCACATTATGCCAAAAATGCCTGTAAGGCTTTGTGTGTATTGGTGCGATTCGTTTTAGCCACTTCGTGCAAACTTGAATCGCATTTCTGAGCCTAACCCGCGCAAGCTGGATGACCGCGTTTTGCACATCATGCCTAAGCGCCTGTAAGGCGTTGTGTGTATTAACTTGTTGCGATTCGTTTTAGCCTCTACGTGCAAACTTGAATCGCATTTCTGAGCCTAACCCGCGCAAGCTGGAAGGCCCCGTTTTGCACATCAAGCCTAAAAGTGCCTATAAGGCGTTGTGTGTATTAACTTGTTCCGATTCATTTTAGCCGCTACGTGCAAACTGGAATCGCATTTCTGAGCCTAACCCGCGCAAGCTGGATGACTGCGTTTTGCACATCATGCCTAAGCGCCTGTAAGGCGTTGTGTGTATTAACTTGTTGCGATTCGTTTTAGCCGCTACGTGCAAACTTGAATCGCAGTTCTGAGCCTAACCCGAGCAAGCTGGATGACCGCGTTTTGCACATCATGCCTAAAAGTGCCTGTAAGGCGTTGTGTGTATTAACTTGTTGCGATTCGCTTTAGCCGCTATGTGCAAATTCGAATCGCAGTTCTGAGCCTAATCCGCGCAAGCTGGACGAGCGCGTTTTACACATCATGCCTGAAATGCCTGTAAGGCGTTGTGTGCATTAACTTGTTGCGATTCGTTTGAGCCGCTACGTGCAAACTTGAATCGCATTTCTGAGCCTAACCCGCGCAAGCTGGAAGATCCCGTTTTGCACATCATGCCTAAAAGTGCCTGTAAGGCGTTGTGTGTATAAACTTGTTGCGTTCGTTTGAGCCGCTACGTGCAAACTTGAATCGCAGTTCTGAGCCTAACCCGAGCAAGCTGTATGACCGCGTTTTGCACATCATGCCTAAAAGTGCCTGTAAGGCGTTGTGTGTATTAACTTGTTGCGATTCGCTTTAGCCGCTATGTGCAAATTCGAATCGCAGTTCTGAGCCTAATCCGCGCAAGCTGGACGAGCGCGTTTTACACATCATGCCTGAA
The DNA here is from genome assembly GCF_055883805.1 of Amblyomma maculatum. NCBI lineage: Eukaryota > Metazoa > Arthropoda > Arachnida > Ixodida > Ixodidae > Amblyomma > Amblyomma maculatum. Next base: position 10,374,789 of record NC_139348.1, read on the forward strand.
ATGCCTGTGAGGCGTTGTGTGTATTAACTTGTTGCGATTCGTTCGAGCCGCTACGTGCAAACTTGAGTCGCATTTCCGAGCCTAACCCGCGCAAGCTGGATGACCGCGTTTTGCACATCATGCCTAAAAGTGCCTGTAAGGCGTTGTGTGTATTGTTGCGATTCGCTTTAGCCGCTATGTGCAAACTTGAATCGCAGTTCTGAGCCTAACCAGAACAAGCTTGAGTGACGCCTATTTGCATATCATGCCTAAATCTGCCTGTAAGGCGTTGTTTATTCCGATTCGTTTTAGCAGCTATATGCGAACATGAATCGCAGTTCTGCGCCTAACCCGCGCAAGATGGAAGACCCCGTTTTGCACATCATGCCTTAATGTGCCTGTAAGGCGTTGTGTGTATTAACTTGTTGCGATTCGTTTGAGCCGCTACGTGCAAACATGAGTCGCATTTCTGAGCCTAACCCGCGCAAGCTGGATGACCGCGTTTTGCACATCATGCCAAAAATGCCTGTAAGGCTTTGTGTGTATTAACTTGGTGCGATTCGTTTTAGCCGCTATGTGCAAACTTGCATCGCAGTTCTGAGCCTAACCCGTGCAAGCTGGATGACAGCGTTTTGCACATCATGCCTAAAAGTGCCTGTAAGGCGTTGTGTGTATTAACTTGTTGCGATTCGTTTGAGCCGCTACGTGCAAACTTGAATCGCATTTCTGAGCCTAACCCGCGCAAGCTGGATGACTGCACATCATGCCTTAATGTGCCTGTAAGGCGTTGTGTGTATTAACTTGTTGCGATTCGTTTGAGCCGCTACGTGCAAACTTGAATCGCATTTCTGAGCCTAACCCGCGCAAGCTGGATGACCGCGTTTTGCACATCATGCCAAAAATGCCTGTAAGGCTTTGTGTGTATTAACTTGTTGCGATTCGTTTGAGTCGCTACGTGCAAACATGAGTCGCATTTCTGAGCCTAACCCGCGCAAGCTGGATGACCGCGTTTTGCACATCATTCCTAAAAGTGCCTGTAAGGCTTTGTGTTTATTAACGTGTTGCGATTCGTTTTAGCCGCTATGTGCGAACTTGAATCGCAGTTCTGAGCCTCACCCGCGCAAGCTGGATGACCCCGTTTTGAACATCAAGCCTAGAAGTGCCTGTAAGGCTTTGTGTGTAATAACTTGTTGCGATTCGTTTTAGCCGCTACGTGCAAACTTGAATCGCAGTTCTGAGCCTAACCCGAGCAAGCTGGATGACCGCGTTTTGCACATCCTGCCTAAAAGTGCCTGTAAGGCGTTGTGTGTATTAACTTGTTGCGATTCGTTCCAGCCGCTACGTGCAAACTTGAGTCGCATTTCCGAGCCTAACCCGCGCAAGCTGGATGACCGCGTTTTGCACATCATGCCTAAAAGTGCCTGTAAGGCGTTGTGTGTATTAACTTGTTGCGATTCGCTTTAGCCGCTATGTGCAAACTTGAATCGCAGTTCTGAGCCTAACCAGAACACGCTTGAGTGACGCCTATTTGCATATCATGCCTAAATGTGCCTGTAAGGCGTTGTTTATTCCGATTCGTTTTAGCAGCTATATGCGAACATGAATCGCAGTTCTGCGCCTAACCCGCGCAAGCTGGAAGACCCCGTTTTGCACATCATGCCTTAATGTGCCTGTAAGGCTTTGTGTGTATTAACTTGTTGCGATTCGTTTGAGCCGCTACGTGCAAACATGAGTCGCATTTCTGAGCCTAACCCGCGCAAGCTGCATGACCGCGTTTTGCACATCATGCCAAAAATGCCTGTAAGGCTTTGTGTGTATTAACTTGGTGCGGTTTGTTTTAGCCGATATGTGCAAACTTGCATCGCAGTTCTGAGCCTAACCCGCGCAAGCTGGATGACAGCGTTTTGCACATCATGCCAAAAATGCCTGTAAGGCTTTGTGTGTATTAACTTGGTGCGATTCGTTTTAGCCGCTACGTGCAAACTTGAATCGCAGTTCTGAGCCTAACCCGCGCAAGCTGGATGACTGCGTTTTGCACATCATGCCTAAAAGTGCCTGTAAGGCGTTGTGTGTATTAACTTGTTGCGATTCGTTTGAGCCGCTGCGTGCAAACTTGAATCGCATTTCTGAGCCTAACCCGCGCAAGCTGGATGACTGCACATCATGCCTTAATGTGCCTGTAAGGCGTTGTGTGTATTAACTTGTTGCGATTCGTTTGAGCCGCTACGTGCAAACATGAGTCGCATTTCTGAGCCTAACCCGCGCAAGCTGGATGACCGCGTTTTGCACATCATGCCAAAAATGCCTGTAAGGCTTTGTGTGTATTAACTTGTTGCGATTCGTTTGAGCCGCTACGTGCAAACATGAGTCGCATTTCTGAGCCTAACCCGCGCAAGATAGATGACCGCGTTTTGCACATCATGCCAAAAATGCCTGTAAGGCTTTGTGTGTATTAACTTGGTGCGATTCGTTTTAGCCGCTACGTGCAAACTTGAATCGCATTTCTGAGCCTAACCCGCGCAAGCTGGAAGACCGCGTTTTGCACATCATGCCTTAAAGTGCCTTTAAGGCGTTATGTGTATTAGCGTGTTGCAATTAGTTTTAGCCGCTATGTGCAAACTTGAATTGCAGTTCTGAGCCTAACCCGCGCAAGCTGGATGACTGCGTTTTGCACATCATGCCTAAAAGTTCCTGTAAGGCTTTGTATGTATTAACTTGTTGCGATTCGTATTAGCCGCTATGTGCAAACTTGAATTGCAATTCTGAGCCTAACCCGCGCAAGCTGGATGGCCGCGTTTTGCACATCATGCCTAAAAGTGCCTGTAAGGCTTTGTGTTTATTAACGTGTTGCGATTCGTTTTAGCCCCTTTGTGCAAACTTGCATCGCAGTTCTGAGCCTAACCCGCGCAAGCTTGAGTGACGCCTATTTGCACATCATGCTTAAAAGTGCCTGTAAGGCGTTCTGTGTATTAACTTGTTGCGATTCGTTTGAGTTGCTACGTGCAAACTTGAATCGCATTTCTGAGCCTAACCCGCGCAAGCTGGAAGACCCCGTTTTGCACATCATGCCTTAAAGTGCCTGTAAGGCGTTGTGTGTATTAACTTGTTGCGATTCGTTTTAGCCGCTAAGTGCAAACTTAAATCGCAGTTCTGAGCCTAACCCGCGCAAGCTGGGTGGCCGGGTTTTGCACATCATGCCTAAATGTGCTTGTAAGGCTTTGTGTTTATTAACGTGTTGCGATTCATTTTAGCCGCTATGTGCGAACTTGAATCGCAGTTCTGAGCCTCACCCGCGCAAGCTGGATGACCGCGTTTTGCACATCAAGCCTAAAAGTGCCTGTAAGGCGTTGTGTGTATTAACTTGTTGCGATTCGTTTGAGCCGCAAGGTGCAAACTTGAATCGCATTTCTGAGCCTAACCCGCGCAAGCTGGAAGACCGCGTTTTGCACATCATGCCTTAAAGTGCCTTTAAGGCGTTGTGTGTATTAACTTGTTGCGATTCGTTCGAGCCGCTACGTGCAAACTTGAGTCGCATTTCCGAGCCTAACCCACGCAAGCTGGATGACCGCGTTTTGCACATCATGCCTAAAAGTGCCTGTAAGGCGTTGTGTGTATTAACTTGTTGCGATTCGCTTTAGCCGCTATGTGCAAACTTGAATCGCAGTTCTGAGCCTAACCAGAACAAGCTTGAGTGACGCCTATTTGCATATCATGCCTAAATGCGCCTGTAAGGCGTTGTTTATTCCGATTCGTTTTAGCAGCTATATGCGAAAATGAATCGCAGTTCTGCGCCTAACCCGCGCAAGCTGGAACACCCCGTTTTGCACATCATGCCTTAAAGTGCCTGTAAGGCGTTGTGTGTATTAACTTGTTGCGATTCCTTTTAGCCGCTATGTGCAAACTTGAATCGCAGTTCTGAGCCCAACCCGCGCAAGCTTAAGTGACGCCTATTTGCACATCATGCCTAAAAGTGCGTGTAAGGCTTTGTTTGTATTAGCATGTTGCGATTCGTTTTAGCCGCTATGTGCAAACTTGAACCGCAGTTCTGAGCCTAACCCGCGCAAGCTGGATGACTGAGTTTTGCACATCATGCCTAAAAGTGCCTGTAAAGCTTTGTATGTATTAACTTGTTGCGATTCGTTTTAGCCGCTACGTGCAAACTTGAATCGCAGTTCTGAGCCTAACCCGCGCAAGCTTGAGTGACGCCTATTTGCACATCATGCCTAAAAGTGCGTGTAAGGCTTTGTTTGTATTAGCATGTTGCGATTCGTTTTAGCCGCTATGTGCAAACTTGAACCGCAGTTCTGAGCCTAATCCGCGCAAGCTGGATGACCGCGTTTTGCACATCATGCCTAAAAGTGCCTGTAAGGCGTTGTGTGTATTAACTTGTTGCGATTCGTTTGAGCCGCTAGGTGCAAACTTGAATCGCATTTCTGAGACTAACCCGCGCAAGCTGGAAGACCCCGTTTTGCACAACATGCCTTAAAGTGCCTGTAAGGCGTTGTGTGTATTAACTTGTTGCGATTCGTTTTAGCCGCTAAGTGCAAACTTAAATCTCAGTTCTGAGCCTAACCCGCGCAAGCTGGGTGGCCGGGTTTTGCACATCATGCCTAAAAGTGCCTGTAAGGCTTTGTGTTTATTAACGTGTTGCGATTCGTTTTAGCCGCTATGTGCAAACTTGCATCGCAGTTCTGAGCCTAACCCGCGCAAGCTTGAGTGACGCCTATTTGCACATCATGCTTAAAAGTGCCTGTAAGGCGTTGTGTGTATTAACTTGTTGCGATTCGTTTGAGCCGCTACGTGCAAACTTGAATCGCATTTCTGAGCCTAACCCGCGCAAGCTGGAAGACCCCGTTTTGCACATCATGCCTTAAAGTGCCTGTAAGGCGTTGTGTGTATTAACTTGTTGCGATTCGTTTTAGCCGCTAAGTGCAAACTTAAATCGCAGTTCTGAGCCTAACCCGCGCCAGCTGGGTGGCCGGGTTTTGCACATCATGCCTAAAAGTGCCTGTAAGGCTTTGTGTGTATTACCTTGGTGCGATTCGTTTGAGCCGCTACGTACAAACTTGAATCGCAGTTCTGAGCCTAGCCCGAGCAAGCTGGATGACCGCGTTTTGCATATCATGCCTAAAAGTGCCTGTAAGGCGTTGTGTGTATTAACTTGTTGCGATTCGTTTGAGCCGCTACGTGCAAACTTGAATCGCATTTCTGAGCCTAACCCGCGCAAGCTGGAAGACCGCGTTTTGCACATCACGCCTTAAAGTGCCTTTAAGGCGTTGTGTGTATTAACTGGTTGCGATTCGTTCGAGCCGCTACGTGCAAACTTGAGTCGCATTTCCGAGCCTTACCCGCGCAAGCTGGATGACCGCGTTTTGCACATCATGCCTAAAAGTGCCTGTAAGGCGTGTGTATTAACTTGTTGCGATTCGCTTTAGCCGCTATGTGCAAACTTGAATCGCAGTTCTGAGCCCAACCAGAACAAGCTTGTGTGACGCCTATTTGCATATCATGCCTAAATGTGCCTGTAAGGCATTGTTTATTCCGATTCGTTTTAGCAGCTATATGCGAACATGAATCGCAGTTCTGCGCCTAACCCGCGCAAGCTGGAACACCCCGTTTTGCACATCATGCCTTAAAGTGCCTGTAAGGCGTTGCGTGTATTAACTTGTTGCGATTCGTTTTAGCCGCTATGTGCAAACTTGAATCGCAGTTCTGAGCCCAACCCGCGCAAGCTTGAGTGACGCCTATTTGCACATCATGCCTAAAAGTGCGTGTAAGGCTTTGTTTGTATTAGCATGTTGCGATTCGTTTTAGCCGCTATGTGCAAACTTGAACCGCAGTTCTGAGCCTAACCCGCGCAAGCTGGATGACTGCGTTTTGCACATCATGCCTAGAAGTGCCTGTAAGGCTTTGTATGTATTAACTTGTTGCGATTCGTTTTAGCCGCTACGTGCAAGCTTGAATCGCAGTTCTGAGCCTAACCCGCGCAAGCTTGAGTGACGCCTATTTGCACATCATGCTTAAAAGTGCCTGTAAGGCGTTGTGTGTATTAACTTGTTGCGATTCGTTTGAGCCGCTACGTGCAAACTTGAATCGCATTTCTGAGACTAACCCGCGCAAGCTGGAAGACCCCGTTTTGCACAACATGCCTTAAAGTGCCTGTAAGGCGTTGTGTGTATTAACTTGTTGCGATTCGTTTTAGCCGCTAAGTGCAAACTTAAATCGCAGTTCTGAGCCTAACCCGCGCAAGCTGGGTGGCCGGGTTTTGCACATCATGCCTAAAAGTGCCTGTAAGGCGTTGTGTGTATTAACTTCTTGCGATTCGTTTGAGCCGCTACGTGCAAACTTGAATCGCATTTCTGAGACTAACCCGCGCAAGCTGGAAGACCCCGTTTTGCACATGTCTTAAAGTGCCTGTAAGGCGTTGTGTTTATTAACGTGTTGCGATTCGTTTTAGCCGCTATGTGCAAACTTGAATCGCAGTTCTGAGCCTAACCCGCGCAAGCTGAATGGCCGCGTTTTGCAAATCATGCCTAAAAGTGCCTGTAAGGCTTTGTGTTTATTAACGTGTTGCGATTCGTTTTAGCCGCTATGTGCGAATTTGAATCCCAGTTCTGAGCCTCACCCGCGCAAGCTGGATGACCGCGTTTTGCACATAAAGCCTAGAAGTGCCTGTAAGGCTTTGTGTGTATTAACTTGTTGCGATTCGTTTTAGCCGCTACGTGCAAACTTGAATCGCAGTTCTGCGCCTAAACCGCGCAAGCTGGAAGACCCCGTTTTGCACATCATGCCTTAATGTGCCTGTAAGGCGTTGTGTGTATTAACTTGTTGCGATTCGTTTGAGCCGCTACGTGCAAACATGAGTCGCATTTCTGAGCCTAACCCGCGCAAGCTGGATGACCGCGTTTTGCACATCATGCCAAAAATGCCTGTAAGGCTTTGTGTGTATTAACTTGGTGCGATTCGTTTTAGCCGCTATGTGCAAACTTGCATCGCAGTTCTGAGCCTAACCCGCGCAAGCTGGATGACAGCGTTTTGCACATCATGCCTAAAAGTGCCTGTAAGGCGTTGTGTGTATTAACTTGTTGCGATTCGTTTGAGCCGCTACGTGCAAACTTGAATCGCATTTCTGAGCCTAACCCGCGCAAGCTGGATGACCGCGTTTTGCACATCATGCCTAAGCGCCTGTAAGGCGTTGTGTGTATTAACTTGTTGCGATTCGTTTTAGCCGCTACGTGCAAACTTGAATCGCATTTCTGAGCCTAACCCGCGCAAGCTGGATGACCGCGTTTTGCACATCATGCCTAAAAGTGCCTGTAAGGCGTTGTGTGTATTAACTTGTTGCGATTCGCTTTAGCCGCTATGTGCAAATTCGAATCGCAGTTCTGAGCCTAATCCGCGCAAGCTGGACGAGCGCGTTTTACACATCATGCCTGAAATGCCTGTAAGGCGTTGTGTGCATTAACTTGTTGCGATTCGTTTGAGCCGCTACGGGCAAACTTGAATCGGATTTCTGAGCCTAACCCGCGCAAGCTGGAAGATCCCGTTTTGCACATCATGCCTAAAAGTGCCTGTAAGGCTTTGTGTGTATAAACTTGTTGCGATTCGTTTGAGCCGCTACGTGCAAACTTGAATCGCAGTTCTGAGCCTAACCCGAGCAAGCGGGATGACCTCGTTTTGCACATCATGCCTAAAAGTGCCTGTAAGGCGTTGTGTGTATTAACTTGTTGCGATTCGCTTTAGCCGCTATGTGCAAATTCGAATCGCAGTTCTGAGCCCAATCCGCGCAAGCTGGACGAGCGCGTTTTACACATCATGCCTGAAATACCTGTAAGGCGTTGTGTGTATTAACTTGTTGCGATTCGTTTGAGCCGCTACATGCAAACTTGAATCGCATTTCTGAGCCTAACCCGCGCAAGCTGGAAGACCCCGTTTTGCACATCATGCCTTAAAGTGCCTGTAAGGTGTTGTGTGTATTAACTTGTTGCGATTCGTTTGAGCCGCTACGTGCAAACATGAGTCGCATTTCTGAGCCTAACCCGCGCAAGCTGGATGACCGTGTTTTGCACATCATGCCTAAAAGAGCCTGTAAGGCGTTGTGTGTATTAACTTGTTGCGATTCATTTTAGCCGCTACGTGCAAACTTGAATCGCATTACTGAGCCTAACCCGCGCAAGCTGGAAGACCCCGTTTTGCACATCAAGCCTAAAAGTGCCTGTAAGGCGTTTTGTGTATTAACTTGTTGCGATTCGTTTTAGCCGCTGCGTGCAAACTTGAATCGCATTTCTGAGCCTAACCCGCGCAAGCTGGAAGACCCCGTTTTGCACATCAAGCCTAAAAGTGCCTGTATGGCGTTGTGTGTATTAACTTGTTGCGATTCGTTTTAGCCGCTATGTGCGAACTTGAATCGCAGTTCTGAGCCTCACCCGCGCAAGCTGGATGACCGCGTTTAGCACAACAAGCCTAGAAGTGCCTGTAAGGCTTTGTGTGTATTAACTTGTGGCGATTCGTTTTAGCCGTTACGTGCGAACTTGAATCGCAGTTCTGAGCCTAACCCGAGCAAGCTGGATGACCGCGTTTTGCACATCCTGCCTAAAAGTGCCTGTAAGGCGTTGCGTGTATTAACTTGTTGCGATTCGTTCGAGCCGCTACGTGCAAACTTGAGTCGCATTTCCGAGCCTAACCCGCGCAAGCTGGATGACCGCGTTTTGCACATCATGCCTAAAAGTGCCTGTAAGGCGTTGTGTGTATTAACTTGTTGCGATTCGCTTTAGCCGCTATGTGCAAACTTGAATCGCAGTTCTGAGCCTAACCAGAACAAGCTTGTGTGACGCCTATTTGCATATCATGCGTAAATGTGCCTGTAAGGCATTGTTTATTCCGATTCGTTTTAGCAGCTATATGCGAACATGAATCGCAGTTCTGCGCCTAACCCGCGCAAGCTGGAACACCCCGTTTTGCACATCATGCCTTAAAGTGCCTGTAAGGCGTTGTGTGTATTAACTTGTTGCGATTCGTTTTAGCCGCTATGTGCAAACTTGAATCGCAGTTCTGAGCCCAACCCGCGAAAGCTTGAGTGACGCCTATTTGCACATCATGCCTAAAAGTGCGTGTAAGGCTTTGTTTGTATTAGCATGTTGCGATTCGTTTTAGCCGCTATGTGCAAACTTGAACCGCAGTTCTGAGCCTAACCCGCGCAAGCTGGATGACTGCGTTTTGCACATCATGCCTAAAAGTGCCTGTAAGGCTTTGTATGTATTAACTTGTTGCGATTCGTTTTAGCCGCTACGTGCAAACTTGAATCGCAGTTCTGAGCCTAACCCGCGCAAGCTTGAGTGACGCCTATTTGCACATCATGCTTAAAAGTGCCTGTAAGGCGTTGTGTGTATTAACTTGTTGCGATTCGTTTGAGCCGCTACGTGCAAACTTGAATCGCATTTCTGAGACTAACCCGCGCAAGCTGGAAGACCCCGTTTTGCACAACATGCCTTAAAGTGCCTGTAAGGCGTTGTGTGTATTAACTTGTTGCGATTCGTTTTAGCCGCTAAGTGCAAACTTAAATCGCAGTTCTGAGCCTAACCCGCGCAAGCTGGGTGGCCGGGTTTTGCACATCATGCCTAAAAGTGCCTGTAAGGCGTTCTGTGTATTAACTTGTTGCGATTCGTTTGAGCCGCTACGTGCAAACTTGAATCGCATTTCTGAGACTAACCCGCGCAAGCTGGAAGACCCCGTTTTGCACAACATGCCTTAAAGTGCCTGTAAGGCGTTGTGTTTATTAACGTGTTGCGATTCGTTTTAGCCACTACGTGCAAACTTGAATCGCATTTCTGAGCCTAACCCGCGCAAGCTGGAAGACCGCGTTTTGCACATCATGCCTAAGCGCCTGTAAGGCGTTGTGTGTATTAAATTGTTGCGATTCGTTTTAGCCTCTACGTGCAAACTTGAATCGCATTTCTGAGCCTAACCCGCGCAAGCTGGAAGGCCCCGTTTTGCACATCAAGCCTAAAAGTGCCTATAAGGCGTTGTGTGTATTAACTTGTTCCGATTCATTTTAGCCGCTACGTGCAAACTGGAATCGCATTTCTGAGCCTAACCCGCGCAAGCTGGATGACCGCGTTTTGCACATCATGCCTAAGCGCCTGTAAGGCGTTGTGCGTATTAACTTGTTGCGATTCGTTTTAGCCGCTACGTGCAAACTTGAATCGCAGTTCTGAGCCTAACCCGAGCAAGCTGGATGACCGCGTTTTGCACATCATGCCTAAAAGTGCCTGTAAGGCGTTGTGTGTATAAACTTGTTGCGTTCGTTTGAGCCGCTACGTGCAAACTTGAATCGCAGTTCTGAGCCTAACCCGAGCAAGCTGTATGACCGCGTTTTGCACATCATGCCTAAAAGTGCCTGTAAGGCGTTGTGTGTATTAACTTGTTCCGATTCATTTTAGCCGCTACGTGCAAACTGGAATCGCATTTCTGAGCCTAACCCGCGCAAGCTGGATGACCGCGTTTTGCACATCATGCCTAAGCGCCTGTAAGGCGTTGTGCGTATTAACTTGTTGCGATTCGTTTTAGCCGCTACGTGCAAACTTGAATCGCATTTCTGAGCCTAACCCGCGCAAGCTGGAAGATCCCGTTTTGCACATCATGCCTAAAAGTGCCTGTAAGGCGTTGTGTGTATAAACTTGTTGCGTTCGTTTGAGCCGCTACGTGCAAACTTGAATCGCAGTTCTGAGCCTAACCCGAGCAAGCTGTATGACCGCGTTTTGCACATCATGCCTAAAAGTGCCTGTAAGGCGTTGTGTGTATTAACTTGTTGCGATTCGCTTTAGCCGCTATGTGCAAATTCGAATCGCAGTTCTGAGCCTAATCCGCGCAAGCTGGACGAGCGCGTTTTACACATCATGCCTGAAATGCCTGTAAGGCGTTGTGTGTATTAACTTGTTGCGATTCGTTCGAGCCGCTACGTGCAAACTTGAGTCGCATTTCCGAGCCTAACCCGCGCAAGCTGGATGACCGCGTTTTGCACATCATGCCTAAAAGTGCCTGTAAGGCGTTGTGTGTATTAACTTGTTGCGATTCGCTTTAGACGCTATGTGCAAACTTGAATCGCAGTTCTGAGCCTAACCAGAACAAGCTTGAGTGATGCCTATTTGCATATCATGCCTAAATGTGCCTGTAAGGCGTTGTTTATTCCGATTCGTTTTAGCAGCTATATGCGAACATGAATCGCAGTTCTGCGCCTAACCCGCGCAAGCTGGAAGACGCCGTTTTGCACATCATGCCTTAAAGTGCCTGTAAGGCGTTGTGTGTATTAACTTGTTGCGATTCGTTCCAGCCGCTACGTGGAAACTTGAGTCGCATTTCCGAGCCTAACCCGCGCAAGCTGGATGACCGCGTTTTGCACATCATGCCTAAAAGTGCCTGTAAGGCGTTGTGTGTATTAACTTGTTGCGATTCGCTTTAGCCGCTATGTGCAAACTTGAATCGCAGTTCTGAGCCTAACCAGAACAAGCTTGAGTGACGCCTATTTGCATATCATGCCTAAATGTGCCTGTAAGGCGTTGTTTATTCCGATTCGTTTTAGCAGCTATATGCGAACATGAATCGCAGTTCTACGCCTAACCCGCGCAAGATGGAACACCCCGTTTTGCACATCATGCCTTAATGTGCCTGTAAGGCGTGGTGTGTATTAACTTGTTGCGATTCGTTTGAGCCGCTACGTGCAAACATGAGTCGCATTTCTGAGCCTAACCCGCGCAAGCTGGATGACCGCGTTTTGCACATCATGCCAAAAATGCCTGTAAGGCTTTGTGTGTATTAACTTGGTGCGATTCGTTTTAGCCGCTATGTGCAAACTTGCATCGCAGTTCTGAGCCTAACCCGTGCAAGCTGGATGACAGCGTTTTGCACATCATGCCTTAATGTGCCTGTAAGGCGTTGTGTGTATTAACTTGTTGCGATTCGTTTGAGCCGCTACGTGCAAACATGAGTCGCATTTCTGAGCCTAACCCGCGCAAGCTGGATGACCGCGTTTTGCACATCATGCCAAAAATGCCTGTAAGGCTTTGTGTGTATTAACTGGTCGCGATTCGTTTGAGTCGCTACGTGCAAACATGAGTCGCATTTCTGAGCCTAACCCGCGCAAGCTGGATGACCGCGTTTTGCACATTATGCCAAAAATGCCTGTAAGGCTTTGTGTGTATTGGTGCGATTCGTTTTAGCCACTACGTGCAAACTTGAATCGCATTTCTGAGCCTAACCCGCGCAAGCTGGAAGGCCCCGTTTTGCACATCAAGCCTAAAAGTGCCTATAAGGCGTTGTGTGTATTAACTTGTTCCGATTCATTTTAGCCGCTACGTGCAAACTGGAATCGCATTGCTGAGCCTAACCCGCGCAAGCTGGATGACCGCGTTTTGCACATCATGCCTAAGCGCCTGTAAGGCGTTGTGTGTATTAACTTGTTGCGATTCGTTTTAGCCGCTACGTGCAAACTTGAATCGCAGTTCTGAGCCTAACCCGAGCAAGCTGGATGACCGCGTTTTGCACATCATGCCTAAAAGTGCCTGTAAGGCTTTGTGTGTATTAACTTGTTGCGATTCGCTTTAGCCGCTATGTGCAAATTCGAATCGCAGTTCTGAGCCTAATCCGCGCAAGCTGGACGAGCGCGTTTTACACATCATGCCTGAAATGCCTGTAAGGCGTTGTGTGTATTAACTTGTTGCGATTCGTTTGAGCCGCTACATGCAAACTTTAATCGAATTTCTGAGCCTAACCCGCGCAAGCTGGAAGACCCCGTTTTGCACATCGTGCCTTAAAGTGCCTGTAAGGCGTTGTGTGTATTAACTTGTTGCGATTCTTTTGAGCCGCTACGTGCAAACATGAGTCGCATTTCTGAGCCTAACCCGCGCAAGCTGGATGACCGCGTTTTGCACAATAATGCCTAAAAGTGCCTGTAAGGCTTTGTGTTTATTAACGTGTTGCGATTCGTTTTAGCCGCTATGTGCGAACTTGAATCGCAGTTCTGAGCCTCACCCGCGCAAGCTGGATGACCCCGTTTTGAACATCAAGCCTAGAAGTGCCTGTAAGGCTTTGTGTGTAATAACTTGTTGCGATTCGTTTTAGCCGCTACGTGCAAACTTGAATCGCAGTTCTGAGCCTAACCCGAGCAAGCTGGATGACCGCGTTTTGCACATCCTGCCTAAAAGTGCCTGTAAGGCGTTGTGTGTATTAACTTGTTGCGATTCGTTTTAGCCGCTAAGTGCAAACTTAAATCGCAGTTCTGAGCCTAACCCGCGCCAGCTGGGTGGCCGGGTTTTGCACATCATGCCTAAAAGTGCCTGTAAGGCTTTGTGTGTATTACCTTGGTGCGATTCGTTTGAGCCGCTACGTACAAACTTGAATCACAGTTCTGAGCCTAGCCCGAGCAAGCTGGATGACCGCGTTTTGCATATCATGCCTAAAAGTGCCTGTAAGGCGTTGTGTGTATTAACTTGTTGCGATTCGTTTGAGCCGCTACGTGCAAACTTGAATCGCATTTCTGAGCCTAACCCGCGCAAGCTGGAAGACCGCGTTTTGCACATCACGCCTTAAAGTGCCTTTAAGGCGTTGTGTGTATTAACTGGTTGCGATTCGTTCGAGCCGCTACGTGCAAACTTGAGTCGCATTTCCGAGCCTTACCCGCGCAAGCTGGATGACCGCGTTTTGCACATCATGCCTAAAAGTGCCTGTAAGGCGTGTGTATTAACTTGTTGCGATTCGCTTTAGCCGCTATGTGCAAACTTGAATCGCAGTTCTGAGCCCAACCAGAACAAGCTTGTGTGACGCCTATTTGCATATCATGCCTAAATGTGCCTGTAAGGCATTGTTTATTCCGATTCGTTTTAGCAGCTATATGCGAACATGAATCGCAGTTCTGCGCCTAACCCGCGCAAGCTGGAACACCCCGTTTTGCACATCATGCCTTAAAGTGCCTGTAAGGCGTTGCGTGTATTAACTTGTTGCGATTCGTTTTAGCCGCTATGTGCAAACTTGAATCGCAGTTCTGAGCCCAACCCGCGCAAGCTTGAGTGACGCCTATTTGCACATCATGCCTAAAAGTGCGTGTAAGGCTTTGTTTGTATTAGCATGTTGCGATTCGTTTTAGCCGCTATGTGCAAACTTGAACCGCAGTTCTGAGCCTAACCCGCGCAAGCTGGATGACTGCGTTTTGCACATCATGCCTAGAAGTGCCTGTAAGGCTTTGTATGTATTAACTTGTTGCGATTCGTTTTAGCCGCTACGTGCAAGCTTGAATCGCAGTTCTGAGCCTAACCCGCGCAAGCTTGAGTGACGCCTATTTGCACATCATGCTTAAAAGTGCCTGTAAGGCGTTGTGTGTATTAACTTGTTGCGATTCGTTTGAGCCGCTACGTGCAAACTTGAATCGCATTTCTGAGACTAACCCGCGCAAGCTGGAAGACCCCGTTTTGCACAACATGCCTTAAAGTGCCTGTAAGGCGTTGTGTGTATTAACTTGTTGCGATTCGTTTTAGCCGCTAAGTGCAAACTTAAATCGCAGTTCTGAGCCTAACCCGCGCAAGCTGGGTGGCCGGGTTTTGCACATCATGCCTAAAAGTGCCTGTAAGGCGTTGTGTGTATTAACTTCTTGCGATTCGTTTGAGCCGCTACGTGCAAACTTGAATCGCATTTCTGAGACTAACCCGCGCAAGCTGGAAGACCCCGTTTTGCACAACATGTCTTAAAGTGCCTGTAAGGCGTTGTGTTTATTAACGTGTTGCGATTCGTTTTAGCCGCTATGTGCAAACTTGAATCGCAGTTCTGAGCCTAACCCGCGCAAGCTGAATGGCCGCGTTTTGCAAATCATGCCTAAAAGTGCCTGTAAGGCTTTGTGTTTATTAACGTGTTGCGATTCGTTTTAGCCGCTATGTGCGAATTTGAATCCCAGTTCTGAGCCTCACCCGCGCAAGCTGGATGACCGCGTTTTGCACATAAAGCCTAGAAGTGCCTGTAAGGCTTTGTGTGTATTAACTTGTTGCGATTCGTTTTAGCCGCTACGTGCAAACTTGAATCGCAGTTCTGCGCCTAACCCGCGCAAGCTGGAAGACCCCGTTTTGCACATCATGCCTTAATGTGCCTGTAAGGCGTTGTGTGTATTAACTTGTTGCGATTCGTTTGAGCCGCTACGTGCAAACATGAGTCGCATTTCTGAGCCTAACCCGCGCAAGCTGGATGACCGCGTTTTGCACATCATGCCAAAATTGCCTGTAAGGCTTTGTGTGTATTAACTTGGTGCGATTCGTTTTAGCCGCTATGTGCAAACTTGCATCGCAGTTCTGAGCCTAACCCGCGCAAGCTGGATGACAGCGTTTTGCACATCATGCCTAAAAGTGCCTGTAAGGCGTTGTGTGTATTAACTTGTTGCGATTCGTTTGAGCCGCTACGTGCAAACTTGAATCGCATTTCTGAGCCTAACCCGCGCAAGCTGGATGACCGCGTTTTGCACATCATGCCTAAGCGCCTGTAAGGCGTTGTGTGTATTAACTTGTTGCGATTCGTTTTAGCCGCTACGTGCAAACTTGAATCGCATTTCTGAGCCTAACCCGCGCAAGCTGGATGACCGCGTTTTGCACATCATGCCTAAAAGTGCCTGTAAGGCGTTGTGTGTATTAACTTGTTGCGATTCGCTTTAGCCGCTATGTGCAAATTCGAATCGCAGTTCTGAGCCTAATCCGCGCAAGCTGGACGAGCGCGTTTTACACATCATGCCTGAAATGCCTGTAAGGCGTTGTGTGCATTAACTTGTTGCGATTCGTTTGAGCCGCTACGGGCAAACTTGAATCGGATTTCTGAGCCTAACCCGCGCAAGCTGGAAGATCCCGTTTTGCACATCATGCCTAAAAGTGCCTGTAAGGCTTTGTGTGTATAAACTTGTTGCGATTCGTTTGAGCCGCTACGTGCAAACTTGAATCGCAGTTCTGAGCCTAACCCGAGCAAGCGGGATGACCTCGTTTTGCACATCATGCCTAAAAGTGCCTGTAAGGCGTTGTGTGTATTAACTTGTTGCGATTCGCTTTAGCCGCTATGTGCAAATTCGAATCGCAGTTCTGAGCCCAATCCGCGCAAGCTGGACGAGCGCGTTTTACACATCATGCCTGAAATACCTGTAAGGCGTTGTGTGTATTAACTTGTTGCGATTCGTTTGAGCCGCTACATGCAAACTTGAATCGCATTTCTGAGCCTAACCCGCGCAAGCTGGAAGACCCCGTTTTGCACATCATGCCTTAAAGTGCCTGTAAGGTGTTGTGTGTATTAACTTGTTGCGATTCGTTTGAGCCGCTACGTGCAAACATGAGTCGCATTTCTGAGCCTAACCCGCGCAAGCTGGATGACCGTGTTTTGCACATCATGCCTAAAAGAGCCTGTAAGGCGTTGTGTGTATTAACTTGTTGCGATTCATTTTAGCCGCTACGTGCAAACTTGAATCGCATTACTGAGCCTAACCCGCGCAAGCTGGAAGACCCCGTTTTGCACATCAAGCCTAAAAGTGCCTGTAAGGCGTTTTGTGTATTAACTTGTTGCGATTCGTTTTAGCCGCTGCGTGCAAACTTGAATCGCATTTCTGAGCCTAACCCGCGCAAGCTGGAAGACCCCGTTTTGCACATCATGCCTAAAAGTGCGTGTAAGGCTTTGTTTGTATTAGCATGTTGCGATTCGTTTTAGCCGCTATGTGCAAACTTGAACCGCAGTTCTGAGCCTAACCCGCGCAAGCTGGATGACTGCGTTTTGCACATCATGCCTAAAAGTGCCTGTAAGGCTTTGTATGTATTAACTTGTTGCGATTCGTTTTAGCCGCTACGTGCAAACTTGAATCGCAGTTCTGAGCCTAACCCGCGCAAGCTTGAGTGACGCCTATTTGCACATCATGCTTAAAAGTGCCTGTAAGGCGTTGTGTGTATTAACTTGTTGCGATTCGTTTGAGCCGCTACGTGCAAACTTGAATCGCATTTCTGAGACTAACCCGCGCAAGCTGGAAGACCCCGTTTTGCACAACATGCCTTAAAGTGCCTGTAAGGCGTTGTGTGTATTAACTTGTTGCGATTCGTTTTAGCCGCTAAGTGCAAACTTAAATCGCAGTTCTGAGCCTAACCCGCGCAAGCTGGGTGGCCGGGTTTTGCACATCATGCCTAAAAGTGCCTGTAAGGCGTTGTGTGTATTAACTTGTTGCGATTCGTTTGAGCCGCTACGTGCAAACTTGAATCGCATTTCTGAGACTAACCCGCGCAAGCTGGAAGACCCCGTTTTGCACAACATGCCTTAAAGTGCCTGTAAGGCGTTGTGTTTATTAACGTGTTGCGATTCGTTTTAGCCACTACGTGCAAACTTGAATCGCATTTCTGAGCCTAACCCGCGCAAGCTGGAAGACCGCGTTTTGCACATCATGCCTAAGCGCCTGTAAGGCGTTGTGTGTATTAACTTGTTGCGATTCGTTTGAGCCGCTACGTGCAAACTTGAATCGCATTTCTGAGCCTAACCCGCGCAAGCTGGAAGACCGCGTTTTGCACATCACGCCTTAAAGTGCCTTTAAGGCGTTGTGTGTATTAACTGGTTGCGATTCGTTCGAGCCGCTACGTGCAAACTTGAGTCGCATTTCCGAGCCTTACCCGCGCAAGCTGGATGACCGCGTTTTGCACATCATGCCTAAAAGTGCCTGTAAGGCGTGTGTATTAACTTGTTGCGATTCGCTTTAGCCGCTATGTGCAAACTTGAATCGCAGTTCTGAGCCCAACCAGAACAAGCTTGTGTGACGCCTATTTGCATATCATGCCTAAATGTGCCTGTAAGGCATTGTTTATTCCGATTCGTTTTAGCAGCTATATGCGAACATGAATCGCAGTTCTGCGCCTAACCCGCGCAAGCTGGAACACCCCGTTTTGCACATCATGCCTTAAAGTGCCTGTAAGGCGTTGCGTGTATTAACTTGTTGCGATTCGTTTTAGCCGCTATGTGCAAACTTGAATCGCAGTTCTGAGCCCAACCCGCGCAAGCTTGAGTGACGCCTATTTGCACATCATGCCTAAAAGTGCGTGTAAGGCTTTGTTTGTATTAGCATGTTGCGATTCGTTTTAGCCGCTATGTGCAAACTTGAACCGCAGTTCTGAGCCTAACCCGCGCAAGCTGGATGACTGCGTTTTGCACATCATGCCTAGAAGTGCCTGTAAGGCTTTGTATGTATTAACTTGTTGCGATTCGTTTTAGCCGCTACGTGCAAGCTTGAATCGCAGTTCTGAGCCTAACCCGCGCAAGCTTGAGTGACGCCTATTTGCACATCATGCTTAAAAGTGCCTGTAAGGCGTTGTGTGTATTAACTTGTTGCGATTCGTTTGAGCCGCTACGTGCAAACTTGAATCGCATTTCTGAGACTAACCCGCGCAAGCTGGAAGACCCCGTTTTGCACAACATGCCTTAAAGTGCCTGTAAGGCGTTGTGTGTATTAACTTGTTGCGATTCGTTTTAGCCGCTAAGTGCAAACTTAAATCGCAGTTCTGAGCCTAACCCGCGCAAGCTGGGTGGCCGGGTTTTGCACATCATGCCTAAAAGTGCCTGTAAGGCGTTGTGTGTATTAACTTCTTGCGATTCGTTTGAGCCGCTACGTGCAAACTTGAATCGCATTTCTGAGACTAACCCGCGCAAGCTGGAAGACCCCGTTTTGCACAACATGTCTTAAAGTGCCTGTAAGGCGTTGTGTTTATTAACGTGTTGCGATTCGTTTTAGCCGCTATGTGCAAACTTGAATCGCAGTTCTGAGCCTAACCCGCGCAAGCTGAATGGCCGCGTTTTGCAAATCATGCCTAAAAGTGCCTGTAAGGCTTTGTGTTTATTAACGTGTTGCGATTCGTTTTAGCCGCTATGTGCGAATTTGAATCCCAGTTCTGAGCCTCACCCGCGCAAGCTGGATGACCGCGTTTTGCACATAAAGCCTAGAAGTGCCTGTAAGGCTTTGTGTGTATTAACTTGTTGCGATTCGTTTTAGCCGCTACGTGCAAACTTGAATCGCAGTTCTGCGCCTAACCCGCGCAAGCTGGAAGACCCCGTTTTGCACATCATGCCTTAATGTGCCTGTAAGGCGTTGTGTGTATTAACTTGTTGCGATTCGTTTGAGCCGCTACGTGCAAACATGAGTCGCATTTCTGAGCCTAACCCGCGCAAGCTGGATGACCGCGTTTTGCACATCATGCCAAAATTGCCTGTAAGGCTTTGTGTGTATTAACTTGGTGCGATTCGTTTTAGCCGCTATGTGCAAACTTGCATCGCAGTTCTGAGCCTAACCCGCGCAAGCTGGATGACAGCGTTTTGCACATCATGCCTAAAAGTGCCTGTAAGGCGTTGTGTGTATTAACTTGTTGCGATTCGTTTGAGCCGCTACGTGCAAACTTGAATCGCATTTCTGAGCCTAACCCGCGCAAGCTGGATGACCGCGTTTTGCACATCATGCCTAAGCGCCTGTAAGGCGTTGTGTGTATTAACTTGTTGCGATTCGTTTTAGCCGCTACGTGCAAACTTGAATCGCATTTCTGAGCCTAACCCGCGCAAGCTGGATGACCGCGTTTTGCACATCATGCCTAAAAGTGCCTGTAAGGCGTTGTGTGTATTAACTTGTTGCGATTCGCTTTAGCCGCTATGTGCAAATTCGAATCGCAGTTCTGAGCCTAATCCGCGCAAGCTGGACGAGCGCGTTTTACACATCATGCCTGAAATGCCTGTAAGGCGTTGTGTGCATTAACTTGTTGCGATTCGTTTGAGCCGCTACGGGCAAACTTGAATCGGATTTCTGAGCCTAACCCGCGCAAGCTGGAAGATCCCGTTTTGCACATCATGCCTAAAAGTGCCTGTAAGGCTTTGTGTGTATAAACTTGTTGCGATTCGTTTGAGCCGCTACGTGCAAACTTGAATCGCAGTTCTGAGCCTAACCCGAGCAAGCGGGATGACCTCGTTTTGCACATCATGCCTAAAAGTGCCTGTAAGGCGTTGTGTGTATTAACTTGTTGCGATTCGCTTTAGCCGCTATGTGCAAATTCGAATCGCAGTTCTGAGCCCAATCCGCGCAAGCTGGACGAGCGCGTTTTACACATCATGCCTGAAATACCTGTAAGGCGTTGTGTGTATTAACTTGTTGCGATTCGTTTGAGCCGCTACATGCAAACTTGAATCGCATTTCTGAGCCTAACCCGCGCAAGCTGGAAGACCCCGTTTTGCACATCATGCCTTAAAGTGCCTGTAAGGTGTTGTGTGTATTAACTTGTTGCGATTCGTTTGAGCCGCTACGTGCAAACATGAGTCGCATTTCTGAGCCTAACCCGCGCAAGCTGGATGACCGTGTTTTGCACATCATGCCTAAAAGAGCCTGTAAGGCGTTGTGTGTATTAACTTGTTGCGATTCATTTTAGCCGCTACGTGCAAACTTGAATCGCATTACTGAGCCTAACCCGCGCAAGCTGGAAGACCCCGTTTTGCACATCAAGCCTAAAAGTGCCTGTAAGGCGTTTTGTGTATTAACTTGTTGCGATTCGTTTTAGCCGCTGCGTGCAAACTTGAATCGCATTTCTGAGCCTAACCCGCGCAAGCTGGAAGACCCCGTTTTGCACATCATGCCTAAAAGTGCGTGTAAGGCTTTGTTTGTATTAGCATGTTGCGATTCGTTTTAGCCGCTATGTGCAAACTTGAACCGCAGTTCTGAGCCTAACCCGCGCAAGCTGGATGACTGCGTTTTGCACATCATGCCTAAAAGTGCCTGTAAGGCTTTGTATGTATTAACTTGTTGCGATTCGTTTTAGCCGCTACGTGCAAACTTGAATCGCAGTTCTGAGCCTAACCCGCGCAAGCTTGAGTGACGCCTATTTGCACATCATGCTTAAAAGTGCCTGTAAGGCGTTGTGTGTATTAACTTGTTGCGATTCGTTTGAGCCGCTACGTGCAAACTTGAATCGCATTTCTGAGACTAACCCGCGCAAGCTGGAAGACCCCGTTTTGCACAACATGCCTTAAAGTGCCTGTAAGGCGTTGTGTGTATTAACTTGTTGCGATTCGTTTTAGCCGCTAAGTGCAAACTTAAATCGCAGTTCTGAGCCTAACCCGCGCAAGCTGGGTGGCCGGGTTTTGCACATCATGCCTAAAAGTGCCTGTAAGGCGTTGTGTGTATTAACTTGTTGCGATTCGTTTGAGCCGCTACGTGCAAACTTGAATCGCATTTCTGAGACTAACCCGCGCAAGCTGGAAGACCCCGTTTTGCACAACATGCCTTAAAGTGCCTGTAAGGCGTTGTGTTTATTAACGTGTTGCGATTCGTTTTAGCCACTACGTGCAAACTTGAATCGCATTTCTGAGCCTAACCCGCGCAAGCTGGATGACCGCGATTTGCACATCATGCCTAAGCGCCTGTAAGGCGTTGTGCGTATTAACTTGTTGCGATTCGTTTTAGCCGCTACGTGCAAACTTGAATCGCAGTTCTGAGCCTAACCCGAGCAAGCTGGATGACCGCGTTTTGCACATCATGCCTAAAAGTGCCTGTAAGGCGTTGTGTGTATAAACTTGTTGCGTTCGTTTGAGCCGCTACGTGCAAACTTGAATCGCAGTTCTGAGCCTAACCCGAGCAAGCTGTATGACCGCGTTTTGCACATCATGCCTAAAAGTGCCTGTAAGGCGTTGTGTGTATTAACTTGTTCCGATTCATTTTAGCCGCTACGTGCAAACTGGAATCGCATTTCTGAGCCTAACCCGCGCAAGCTGGATGACCGCGTTTTGCACATCATGCCTAAGCGCCTGTAAGGCGTTGTGCGTATTAACTTGTTGCGATTCGTTTTAGCCGCTACGTGCAAACTTGAATCGCATTTCTGAGCCTAACCCGCGCAAGCTGGAAGATCCCGTTTTGCACATCATGCCTAAAAGTGCCTGTAAGGCGTTGTGTGTATAAACTTGTTGCGTTCGTTTGAGCCGCTACGTGCAAACTTGAATCGCAGTTCTGAGCCTAACCCGAGCAAGCTGTATGACCGCGTTTTGCACATCATGCCTAAAAGTGCCTGTAAGGCATTGTGTGTATTAACTTGTTGCGATTCGCTTTAGCCGCTATGTGCAAATTCGAATCGCAGTTCTGAGCCTAATCCGCGCAAGCTGGACGAGCGCGTTTTACACATCATGCCTGAAATGCCTGTAAGGCGTTGTGTGTATTAACTTGTTGCGATTCGTTCGAGCCGCTACGTGCAAACTTGAGTCGCATTTCCGAGCCTAACCCGCGCAAGCTGGATGACCGCGTTTTGCACATCATGCCTAAAAGTGCCTGTAAGGCGTTGTGTGTATTAACTTGTTGCGATTCGCTTTAGACGCTATGTGCAAACTTGAATCGCAGTTCTGAGCCTAACCAGAACAAGCTTGAGTGATGCCTATTTGCATATCATGCCTAAATGTGCCTGTAAGGCGTTGTTTATTCCGATTCGTTTTAGCAGCTATATGCGAACATGAATCGCAGTTCTGCGCCTAACCCGCGCAAGCTGGAAGACGCCGTTTTGCACATCATGCCTTAAAGTGCCTGTAAGGCGTTGTGTGTATTAACTTGTTGCGATTCGTTCCAGCCGCTACGTGCAAACTTGAGTCGCATTTCCGAGCCTAACCCGCGCAAGCTGGATGACCGCGTTTTGCACATCATGCCTAAAAGTGCCTGTAAGGCGTTGTGTGTATTAACTTGTTGCGATTCGCTTTAGCCGCTATGTGCAAACTTGAATCGCAGTTCTGAGCCTAACCAGAACAAGCTTGAGTGACGCCTATTTGCATATCATGCCTAAATGTGCCTGTAAGGCGTTGTTTATTCCGATTCGTTTTAGCAGCTATATGCGAACATGAATCGCAGTTCTACGCCTAACCCGCGCAAGATGGAACACCCCGTTTTGCACATCATGCCTTAATGTGCCTGTAAGGCGTTGTGTGTATTAACTTGTTGCGATTCGTTTGAGCCGCTACGTGCAAACATGAGTCGCATTTCTGAGCCTAACCCGCGCAAGCTGGATGACCGCGTTTTGCACATCATGCCAAAAATGCCTGTAAGGCTTTGTGTGTATTAACTTGGTGCGATTCGTTTTAGCCGCTATGTGCAAACTTGCATCGCAGTTCTGAGCCTAACCCGTGCAAGCTGGATGACAGCGTTTTGCACATCATGCCTTAATGTGCCTGTAAGGCGTTGTGTGTATTAACTTGTTGCGATTCGTTTGAGCCGCTACGTGCAAACATGAGTCGCATTTCTGAGCCTAACCCGCGCACGCTGGATGACCGCGTTTTGCACATCATGCCAAAAATGCCTGTAAGGCTTTGTGTGTATTAACTGGTCGCGATTCGTTTGAGTCGCTACGTGCAAACATGAGTCGCATTTCTGAGCCTAACCCGCGCAAGCTGGATGACCGCGTTTTGCACATTATGCCAAAAATGCCTGTAAGGCTTTGTGTGTATTGGTGCGATTCGTTTTAGCCACTACGTGCAAACTTGAATCGCATTTCTGAGCCTAACCCGCGCAAGCTGGAAGGCCCCGTTTTGCACATCAAGCCTAAAAGTGCCTATAAGGCGTTGTGTGTATTAACTTGTTCCGATTCATTTTAGCCGCTACATGCAAACTTTAATCGAATTTCTGAGCCTAACCCGCGCAAGCTGGAAGACCCCGTTTTGCACATCATGCCTTAAAGTGCCTGTAAGGCGTTGTGTGTATTAACTTGTTGCGATTCTTTTGAGCCGCTACGTGCAAACATGAGTCGCATTTCTGAGCCTAACCCGCGCAAGCTGGATGACCGCGTTTTGCACATCATGCCTAAAAGTGCCTGTAAGGCTTTGTGTTTATTAACGTGTTGCGATTCGTTTTAGCCGCTATGTGCGAACTTGAATCGCAGTTCTGAGCCTCACCCGCGCAAGCTGGATGACCCCGTTTTGAACATCAAGCCTAGAAGTGCCTGTAAGGCTTTGTGTGTAATAACTTGTTGCGATTCGTTTTAGCCGCTACGTGCAAACTTGAATCGCAGTTCTGAGCCTAACCCGAGCAAGCTGGATGACCGCGTTTTGCACATCCTGCCTAAAAGTGCCTGTAAGGCGTTGTGTGTATTAACTTGTTGCGATTCGTTCCAGCCGCTACGTGCAAACTTGAGTCGCATTTCCGCGCCTAACCCGCGCAAGCTGGATGACCGCGTTTTGCACATCATGCCTAAAAGTGCCTGTAAGGCGTTGTGTGTATTAACTTGTTGCGATTCGCTTTAGCCGCTATGTGAAAACTTGAATCGCAGTTCTGAGCCTAACCAGAACACGCTTGAGTGACGCCTATTTGCATATCATGCCTAAATGTGCCTGTAAGGCGTTGTTTATTCCGATTCGTTTTAGCAGCTATATGCGAACATGAATCGCAGTTCTGCGCCTAACCCGCGCAAGCTGGAAGACCCCGTTTTGCACATCATGCCTTAATGTGCCTGTAAGGCTTTGTGTGTATTAACTTGTTGCGATTCGTTTGAGCCGCTACGTGCAAACATGTGTCGCATTTCTGAGCCTAACCCGCGCAAGCTGCATGACCGCGTTTTGCACATCATGCCAAAAATGCCTGTAAGGCTTTGTGTGTATTAACTTGGTGCGATTTGTTTTAGCCGCTATGTGCAAACTTGCATCGCAGTTCTGAGCCTAACCCGCGCAAGCTGGATGACAGCGTTTTGCACATCATGCCAAAAATGCCTGTAAGGCTTTGTGTGTATTAACTTGGTGCGATTCGTTTTAGCCGCTACGTGCAAACTTGAATCGCAGTTCTGAGCCTAACCCGCGCAAGCTGGATGACTGCGTTTTGCACATCATGCCTAAAAGTGCCTGTAAGGCGTTGTGTGTATTAACTTGTTGCGATTCGTTTGAGCCGCTGCGTGCAAACTTGAATCGCATTTCTGAGCCTAACCCGCGCAAACTGGATGACTGCACATCATGCCTTAATGTGCCTGTAAGGCGTTGTGTGTATTAACTTGTTGCGATTCGTTTGAGCCGCTACGTGCAAACATGAGTCGCATTTCTGAGCCTAACCCGCGCAAGCTGGATGACCGCATTTTGCACATCATGCCAAAAATGCCTGTAAGGCTTTGTGTGTATTAACTTGTTGCGATTCGTTTGAGCTGCTACGTGCAAACATGAGTCGCATTTCTGAGCCTAACCCGCGCAAGCTGGATGACCGCGTTTTGCACATCATGCCAAAAATGCCTGTAAGGCTTTGTGTGTATTAACTTGGTGCGATTCGTTTTAGCCGCTACGTGCAAACTTGAATCGCATTTCTGAGCCTAACCCGCGCAAGCTGGAAGACCGCGTTTTGCACATCATGCCTTAAAGTGCCTTTAAGGCGTTATGTGTATTAGCGTGTTGAAATTAGTTTTAGCCGCTATGTGCAAACTTGAATTGCAGTTCTGAGCCTAACCCGCGCAAGCTGGATGACTGCGTTTTGCACATCATGCCTAAAAGTTCCTGTAAGGCTTTGTATGTATTAACTTGTTGCGATTCGTATTAGCCGCTATGTGCAAACTTGAATTGCAATTCTGAGCCTAACCCGCGCAAGCTGGATGGCCGCGTTTTGCACATCATGCCTAAAAGTGCCTGTAAGGCTTTGTGTTTATTAACGTGTTGCGATTCGTTTTAGCCGCTATGTGCAAACTTGCATCGCAGTTCTGAGCCTAACCCGCGCATGCTTGAGTGACGCCTATTTGCACATCATGCTTAAAAGTGCCTGTAAGGCGTTCTGTGTATTAACTTGTTGCGATTCGTTTGAGTTGCTACGTGCAAACTTGAATCGCATTTCTGAGCCTAACCCGCGCAAGCTGGAAGACCCCGTTTTGCACATCATTCCTTAAAGTGCCTGTAAGGCGTTGTGTGTATTAACTTGTTGCGATTCGTTTTAGCCGCTAAGTGCAAACTTAAATCGCAGTTCTGAGCCTAACCCGCGCAAGCTGGGTGGCCGGGTTTTGCACATCATGCCTAAATGTGCCTGTAAGGCTTTGTGTTTATTAACGTGTTGCGATTCATTTTAGCCGCTATGTGCGAACTTGAATCGCAGTTCTTAGCGTCACCCGCGCAAGCTGGATGACCGCGTTTTGCACATCAAGCCTAAAAGTGCCTGTAAGGCGTTGTGTGTATTAACTTGTTGCGATTCGTTTGAGCCGCAACGTGCAAACTTGAATCGCATTTCTGAGCCTAACCCGCGCAAGCTGGAAGACCGCGTTTTGCACATCATGCCTTAAAGTGCCTTTAAGGCGTTGTGTGTATTAACTTGTTGCGATTCGTTCGAGCCGCTACGTGCAAACTTGAGTCGCAGTTCTGAGCCTAACCAGAACAAGCTTGAGTGACGCCTATTTGCATATCATGCCTAAATGCGCCTGTAAGGCGTTGTTTATTCCGATTCGTTTTAGCAGCTATATGCGAAAATGAATCGCAGTTCTGCGCCTAACCCGCGCAAGCTGGAACACCCCGTTTTGCACATCATGCCTTAAAGTGCCTGTAAGGCGTTGTGTGTATTAACTTGTAGCGATTCCTTTTAGCCGCTATGTGCAAACTTGAATCGCAGTTCTGAGCCCAACCCGCGCAAGCTTGAGTGACGCCTATTTGCACATCATGCCTAAAAGTGCGTGTAAGGCTTTGTTTGTATTAGCATGTTGCGATTCGTTTTAGCCGCTATGTGCAAACTTGAACCGCAGTTCTGAGCCTAACCCGCGCAAGCTGGATGACTGAGTTTTGCACATCATGCCTAAAAGTGCCTGTAAAGCTTTGTATGTATTAACTTGTTGCGATTCGTTTTAGCCGCTTCGTGCAAACTTGAATCGCAGTTCTGAGCCTAACCCGCGCAAGCTTGAGTGACGCCTATTTGCAAATCATGCCTAAAAGTGCCTGTAAGGCTTTGTGTTTATTAACGTGTTGCGATTCGTTTTAGCCGCTATGTGCGAATTTGAATCCCAGTTCTGAGCCTCACCCGCGCAAGCTGGATGACCGCGTTTTGCACATAAAGCCTAGAAGTGCCTGTAAGGCTTTGTGTGTATTAACTTGTTGCGATTCGTTTTAGCCGCTACATGCAAACTTGAATCGCAGTTCTGCGCCTAACCCGCGCAAGCTGGAAGACCCCGTTTTGCACATCATGCCTTAATGTGCCTGTAAGGCGTTGTGTGTATTAACTTGTTGCGATTCGTTTGAGCCGCTACGTGCAAACATGAGTCGCATTTCTGAGCCTAACCCGCGCAAGCTGGATGACCGCGTTTTGCACATCATGCCAAAAATGCCTGTAAGGCTTTGTGTGTATTAACTTGGTGCGATTCGTTTTAGCCGCTATGTGCAAACTTGCATCGCAGTTCTGAGCCTAACCCGCGCAAGCTGGATGACAGCGTTTTGCACATCATGCCTAAAAGTGCCTGTAAGGCGTTGTGTGTATTAACTTGTTGCGATTCGTTTGAGCCGCTACGTGCAAACTTGAATCGCATTTCTGAGCCTAACCCGCGCAAGCTGGATGACCGCGTTTTGCACATCATGCCTAAGCGCCTGTAAGGCGTTGTGTGTATTAACTTGTTGCGATTCGTTTTAGCCGCTACGTGCAAACTTGAATCGCATTTCTGAGCCTAACCCGCGCAAGCTGGATGACCGCGTTTTGCACATCATGCCTAAAAGTGCCTGTAAGGCGTTGTGTGTATTAACTTGTTGCGATTCGCTTTAGCCGCTATGTGCAAATTCGAATCGCAGTTCTGAGCCTAATCCGCGCAAGCTGGACGAGCGCGTTTTACACATCATGCCTGAAATGCCTGTAAGGCGTTGTGTGCATTAACTTGTTGCGATTCGTTTGAGCCGCTACGGGCAAACTTGAATCGGATTTCTGAGCCTAACCCGCGCAAGCTGGAAGATCCCGTTTTGCACATCATGCCTAAAAGTGCCTGTAAGGCTTTGTGTGTATAAACTTGTTGCGATTCGTTTGAGCCGCTACGTGCAAACTTGAATCGCAGTTCTGAGCCTAACCCGAGCAAGCGGGATGACCTCGTTTTGCACATCATGCCTAAAAGTGCCTGTAAGGCGTTGTGTGTATTAACTTGTTGCGATTCGCTTTAGCCGCTATGTGCAAATTCGAATCGCAGTTCTGAGCCCAATCCGCGCAAGCTGGACGAGCGCGTTTTACACATCATGCCTGAAATACCTGTAAGGCGTTGTGTGTATTAACTTGTTGCGATTCGTTTGAGCCGCTACATGCAAACTTGAATCGCATTTCTGAGCCTAACCCGCGCAAGCTGGAAGACCCCGTTTTGCACATCATGCCTTAAAGTGCCTGTAAGGTGTTGTGTGTATTAACTTGTTGCGATTCGTTTGAGCCGCTACGTGCAAACATGAGTCGCATTTCTGAGCCTAACCCGCGCAAGCTGGATGACCGTGTTTTGCACATCATGCCTAAAAGAGCCTGTAAGGCGTTGTGTGTATTAACTTGTTGCGATTCATTTTAGCCGCTACGTGCAAACTTGAATCGCATTACTGAGCCTAACCCGCGCAAGCTGGAAGACCCCGTTTTGCACATCAAGCCTAAAAGTGCCTGTAAGGCGTTTTGTGTATTAACTTGTTGCGATTCGTTTTAGCCGCTGCGTGCAAACTTGAATCGCATTTCTGAGCCTAACCCGCGCAAGCTGGAAGACCCCGTTTTGCACATCAAGCCTAAAAGTGCCTGTATGGCGTTGTGTGTATTAACTTGTTGCGATTCGTTTTAGCCGCTATGTGCGAACTTGAATCGCAGTTCTGAGCCTCACCCGCGCAAGCTGGATGACCGCGTTTAGCACAACAAGCCTAGAAGTGCCTGTAAGGCTTTGTGTGTATTAACTTGTGGCGATTCGTTTTAGCCGTTACGTGCGAACTTGAATCGCAGTTCTGAGCCTAACCCGAGCAAGCTGGATGACCGCGTTTTGCACATCCTGCCTAAAAGTGCCTGTAAGGCGTTGCGTGTATTAACTTGTTGCGATTCGTTCGAGCCGCTACGTGCAAACTTGAGTCGCATTTCCGAGCCTAACCCGCGCAAGCTGGATGACCGCGTTTTGCACATCATGCCTAAAAGTGCCTGTAAGGCGTTGTGTGTATTAACTTGTTGCGATTCGCTTTAGCCGCTATGTGCAAACTTGAATCGCAGTTCTGAGCCTAACCAGAACAAGCTTGTGTGACGCCTATTTGCATATCATGCGTAAATGTGCCTGTAAGGCATTGTTTATTCCGATTCGTTTTAGCAGCTATATGCGAACATGAATCGCAGTTCTGCGCCTAACCCGCGCAAGCTGGAACACCCCGTTTTGCACATCATGCCTTAAAGTGCCTGTAAGGCGTTGTGTGTATTAACTTGTTGCGATTCGTTTTAGCCGCTATGTGCAAACTTGAATCGCAGTTCTGAGCCCAACCCGCGAAAGCTTGAGTGACGCCTATTTGCACATCATGCCTAAAAGTGCGTGTAAGGCTTTGTTTGTATTAGCATGTTGCGATTCGTTTTAGCCGCTATGTGCAAACTTGAACCGCAGTTCTGAGCCTAACCCGCGCAAGCTGGATGACTGCGTTTTGCACATCATGCCTAAAAGTGCCTGTAAGGCTTTGTATGTATTAACTTGTTGCGATTCGTTTTAGCCGCTACGTGCAAACTTGAATCGCAGTTCTGAGCCTAACCCGCGCAAGCTTGAGTGACGCCTATTTGCACATCATGCTTAAAAGTGCCTGTAAGGCGTTGTGTGTATTAACTTGTTGCGATTCGTTTGAGCCGCTACGTGCAAACTTGAATCGCATTTCTGAGACTAACCCGCGCAAGCTGGAAGACCCCGTTTTGCACAACATGCCTTAAAGTGCCTGTAAGGCGTTGTGTGTATTAACTTGTTGCGATTCGTTTTAGCCGCTAAGTGCAAACTTAAATCGCAGTTCTGAGCCTAACCCGCGCAAGCTGGGTGGCCGGGTTTTGCACATCATGCCTAAAAGTGCCTGTAAGGCGTTGTGTGTATTAACTTGTTGCGATTCGTTTGAGCCGCTACGTGCAAACTTGAATCGCATTTCTGAGACTAACCCGCGCAAGCTGGAAGACCCCGTTTTGCACAACATGCCTTAAAGTGCCTGTAAGGCGTTGTGTTTATTAACGTGTTGCGATTCGTTTTAGCCACTACGTGCAAACTTGAATCGCATTTCTGAGCCTAACCCGCGCAAGCTGGAAGACCGCGTTTTGCACATCATGCCTAAGCGCCTGTAAGGCGTTGTGTGTATTAACTTGTTGCGATTCGTTTTAGCCTCTACGTGCAAACTTGAATCGCATTTCTGAGCCTAACCCGCGCAAGCTGGAAGGCCCCGTTTTGCACATCAAGCCTAAAAGTGCCTATAAGGCGTTGTGTGTATTAACTTGTTCCGATTCATTTTAGCCGCTACGTGCAAACTGGAATCGCATTTCTGAGCCTAACCCGCGCAAGCTGGATGACCGCGTTTTGCACATCATGCCTAAGCGCCTGTAAGGCGTTGTGCGTATTAACTTGTTGCGATTCGTTTTAGCCGCTACGTGCAAACTTGAATCGCAGTTCTGAGCCTAACCCGAGCAAGCTGGATGACCGCGTTTTGCACATCATGCCTAAAAGTGCCTGTAAGGCGTTGTGTGTATAAACTTGTTGCGTTCGTTTGAGCCGCTACGTGCAAACTTGAATCGCAGTTCTGAGCCTAACCCGAGCAAGCTGTATGACCGCGTTTTGCACATCATGCCTAAAAGTGCCTGTAAGGCGTTGTGTGTATTAACTTGTTCCGATTCATTTTAGCCGCTACGTGCAAACTGGAATCGCATTTCTGAGCCTAACCCGCGCAAGCTGGATGACCGCGTTTTGCACATCATGCCTAAGCGCCTGTAAGGCGTTGTGCGTATTAACTTGTTGCGATTCGTTTTAGCCGCTACGTGCAAACTTGAATCGCATTTCTGAGCCTAACCCGCGCAAGCTGGAAGATCCCGTTTTGCACATCATGCCTAAAAGTGCCTGTAAGGCGTTGTGTGTATAAACTTGTTGCGTTCGTTTGAGCCGCTACGTGCAAACTTGAATCGCAGTTCTGAGCCTAACCCGAGCAAGCTGTATGACCGCGTTTTGCACATCATGCCTAAAAGTGCCTGTAAGGCGTTGTGTGTATTAACTTGTTGCGATTCGCTTTAGCCGCTATGTGCAAATTCGAATCGCAGTTCTGAGCCTAATCCGCGCAAGCTGGACGAGCGCGTTTTACACATCATGCCTGAAATGCCTGTAAGGCGTTGTGTGTATTAACTTGTTGCGATTCGTTCGAGCCGCTACGTGCAAACTTGAGTCGCATTTCCGAGCCTAACCCGCGCAAGCTGGATGACCGCGTTTTGCACATCATGCCTAAAAGTGCCTGTAAGGCGTTGTGTGTATTAACTTGTTGCGATTCGCTTTAGACGCTATGTGCAAACTTGAATCGCAGTTCTGAGCCTAACCAGAACAAGCTTGAGTGATGCCTATTTGCATATCATGCCTAAATGTGCCTGTAAGGCGTTGTTTATTCCGATTCGTTTTAGCAGCTATATGCGAACATGAATCGCAGTTCTGCGCCTAACCCGCGCAAGCTGGAAGACGCCGTTTTGCACATCATGCCTTAAAGTGCCTGTAAGGCGTTGTGTGTATTAACTTGTTGCGATTCGTTCCAGCCGCTACGTGCAAACTTGAGTCGCATTTCCGAGCCTAACCCGCGCAAGCTGGATGACCGCGTTTTGCACATCATGCCTAAAAGTGCCTGTAAGGCGTTGTGTGTATTAACTTGTTGCGATTCGCTTTAGCCGCTATGTGCAAACTTGAATCGCAGTTCTGAGCCTAACCAGAACAAGCTTGAGTGACGCCTATTTGCATATCATGCCTAAATGTGCCTGTAAGGCGTTGTTTATTCCGATTCGTTTTAGCAGCTATATGCGAACATGAATCGCAGTTCTACGCCTAACCCGCGCAAGATGGAACACCCCGTTTTGCACATCATGCCTTAATGTGCCTGTAAGGCGTTGTGTGTATTAACTTGTTGCGATTCGTTTGAGCCGCTACGTGCAAACATGAGTCGCATTTCTGAGCCTAACCCGCGCAAGCTGGATGACCGCGTTTTGCACATCATGCCAAAAATGCCTGTAAGGCTTTGTGTGTATTAACTTGGTGCGATTCGTTTTAGCCGCTATGTGCAAACTTGCATCGCAGTTCTGAGCCTAACCCGTGCAAGCTGGATGACAGCGTTTTGCACATCATGCCTTAATGTGCCTGTAAGGCGTTGTGTGTATTAACTTGTTGCGATTCGTTTGAGCCGCTACGTGCAAACATGAGTCGCATTTCTGAGCCTAACCCGCGCAAGCTGGATGACCGCGTTTTGCACATCATGCCAAAAATGCCTGTAAGGCTTTGTGTGTATTAACTGGTCGCGATTCGTTTGAGTCGCTACGTGCAAACATGAGTCGCATTTCTGAGCCTAACCCGCGCAAGCTGGATGACCGCGTTTTGCACATTATGCCAAAAATGCCTGTAAGGCTTTGTGTGTATTGGTGCGATTCGTTTTAGCCACTACGTGCAAACTTGAATCGCATTTCCGAGCCTAACCCGCGCAAGCTGGAAGGCCCCGTTTTGCACATCAAGCCTAAAAGTGCCTATAAGGCGTTGTGTGTATTAACTTGTTCCGATTCATTTTAGCCGCTACGTGCAAACTGGAATCGCATTGCTGAGCCTAACCCGCGCAAGCTGGATGACCGCGTTTTGCACATCATGCCTAAGCGCCTGTAAGGCGTTGTGTGTATTAACTTGTTGCGATTCGTTTTAGCCGCTACGTGCAAACTTGAATCGCAGTTCTGAGCCTAACCCGAGCAAGCTGGATGACCGCGTTTTGCACATCATGCCTAAAAGTGCCTGTAAGGCGTTGTGTGTATTAACTTGTTGCGATTCGCTTTAGCCGCTATGTGCAAATTCGAATCGCAGTTCTGAGCCTAATCCGCGCAAGCTGGACGAGCGCGTTTTACACATCATGCCTGAAATGCCTGTAAGGCGTTGTGTGTATTAACTTGTTGCGATTCGTTTGAGCCGCTACATGCAAACTTTAATCGAATTTCTGAGCCTAACCCGCGCAAGCTGGAAGACCCCGTTTTGCACATCATGCCTTAAAGTGCCTGTAAGGCGTTGTGTGTATTAACTTGTTGCGATTCTTTTGAGCCGCTACGTGCAAACATGAGTCGCATTTCTGAGCCTAACCCGCGCAAGCTGGATGACCGCGTTTTGCACATCATGCCTAAAAGTGCCTGTAAGGCTTTGTGTTTATTAACGTGTTGCGATTCGTTTTAGCCGCTATGTGCGAACTTGAATCGCAGTTCTGAGCCTCACCCGCGCAAGCTGGATGACCCCGTTTTGAACATCAAGCCTAGAAGTGCCTGTAAGGCTTTGTGTGTAAGAACTTGTTGCGATTCGTTTTAGCCGCTACGTGCAAACTTGAATCGCAGTTCTGAGCCTAACCCGAGCAAGCTGGATGACCGCGTTTTGCACATCCTGCCTAAAAGTGCCTGTAAGGCGTTGTGTGTATTAACTTGTTGCGATTCGTTCCAGCCGCTACGTGCAAACTTGAGTCGCATTTCCGCGCCTAACCCGCGCAAGCTGGATGACCGCGTTTTGCACATCATGCCTAAAAGTGCCTGTAAGGCGTTGTGTGTATTAACTTGTTGCGATTCGCTTTAGCCGCTATGTGAAAACTTGAATCGCAGTTCTGAGCCTAACCAGAACACGCTTGAGTGACGCCTATTTGCATATCATGCCTAAATGTGCCTGTAAGGCGTTGTTTATTCCGATTCGTTTTAGCAGCTATATGCGAACATGAATCGCAGTTCTGCGCCTAACCCGCGCAAGCTGGAAGACCCCGTTTTGCACATCATGCCTTAATGTGCCTGTAAGGCTTTGTGTGTATTAACTTGTTGCGATTCGTTTGAGCCGCTACGTGCAAACATGAGTCGCATTTCTGAGCCTAACCCGCGCAAGCTGCATGACCGCGTTTTGCACATCATGCCAAAAATGCCTGTAAGGCTTTGTGTGTATTAACTTGGTGCGATTTGTTTTAGCCGCTATGTGCAAACTTGCATCGCAGTTCTGAGCCTAACCCGCGCAAGCTGGATGACAGCGTTTTGCACATCATGCCAAAAATGCCTGTAAGGCTTTGTGTGTATTAACTTGGTGCGATTCGTTTTAGCCGCTACGTGCAAACTTGAATCGCAGTTCTGAGCCTAACCCGCGCAAGCTGGATGACTGCGTTTTGCACATCATGCCTAAAAGTGCCTGTAAGGCGTTGTGTGTATTAACTTGTTGCGATTCGTTTGAGCCGCTGCGTGCAAACTTGAATCGCATTTCTGAGCCTAACCCGCGCAAACTGGATGACTGCACATCATGCCTTAATGTGCCTGTAAGGCGTTGTGTGTATTAACTTGTTGCGATTCGTTTGAGCCGCTACGTGCAAACATGAGTCGCATTTCTGAGCCTAACCCGCGCAAGCTGGATGACCGCGTTTTGCACATCATGCCAAAAATGCCTGTAAGGCTTTGTGTGTATTAACTTGTTGCGATTTGTTTGAGCCGCTACGTGCAAACATGAGTCGCATTTCTGAGCCTAACCCGCGCAAGCTGGATGACCGCGTTTTGCACATCATGCCAAAAATGCCTGTAAGGCTTTGTGTGTATTAACTTGGTGCGATTCGTTTTAGCCGCTACGTGCAAACTTGAATCGCATTTCTGAGCCTAACCCGCGCAAGCTGGAAGACCGCGTTTTGCACATCATGCCTTAAAGTGCCTTTAAGGCGTTATGTGTATTAGCGTGTTGAAATTAGTTTTAGCCGCTATGTGCAAACTTGAATTGCAGTTCTGAGCCTAACCCGCGCAAGCTGGATGACTGCGTTTTGCACATCATGCCTAAAAGTTCCTGTAAGGCTTTGTATGTATTAACTTGTTGCGATTCGTATTAGCCGCTATGTGCAAAATTGAATTGCAATTCTGAGCCTAACCCGCGCAAGCTGGATGGCCGCGTTTTGCACATCATGCCTAAAAGTGCCTGTAAGGCTTTGTGTTTATTAACGTGTTGCGATTCGTTTTAGCCGCTATGTGCAAACTTGCATCGCAGTTCTGAGCCTAACCCGCGCAAGCTTGAGTGACGCCTATTTGCACATCATGCTTAAAAGTGCCTGTAAGGCGTTCTGTGTATTAACTTGTTGCGATTCGTTTGAGTTGCTACGTGCAAACTTGAATCGCATTTCTGAGCCTAACCCGCGCAAGCTGGAAGACCCCGTTTTGCACATCATTCCTTAAAGTGCCTGTAAGGCGTTGTGTGTATTAACTTGTTGCGATTCGTTTTAGCCGCTAAGTGCAAACTTAAATCGCAGTTCTGAGCCTAACCCGCGCAAGCTGGGTGGCCGGGTTTTGCACATCATGCCTAAATGTGCCTGTAAGGCTTTGTGTTTATTAACGTGTTGCGATTCATTTTAGCCGCTATGTGCGAACTTGAATCGCAGTTCTTAGCGTCACCCGCGCAAGCTGGATGACCGCGTTTTGCACATCAAGCCTAAAAGTGCCTGTAAGGCGTTGTGCGTATTAACTTGTTGCGATTCGTTTTAGCCGCTACGTGCAAACTTGAATCGCATTTCTGAGCCTAACCCGCGCAAGCTGGAAGATCCCGTTTTGCACATCATGCCTAAAAGTGCCTGTAAGGCGTTGTGTGTATAAACTTGTTGCGTTCGTTTGAGCCGCTACGTGCAAACTTGAATCGCAGTTCTGAGCCTAACCCGAGCAAGCTGTATGACCGCGTTTTGCACATCATGCCTAAAAGTGCCTGTAAGGCGTTGTGTGTATTAACTTGTTGCGATTCGCTTTAGCCGCTATGTGCAAATTCGAATCGCAGTTCTGAGCCTAATCCGCGCAAGCTGGACGAGCGCGTTTTACACATCATGCCTGAAATGCCTGTAAGGCGTTGTGTGTATTAACTTGTTGCGATTCGTTCGAGCCGCTACGTGCAAACTTGAGTCGCATTTCCGAGCCTAACCCGCGCAAGCTGGATGACCGCGTTTTGCACATCATGCCTAAAAGTGCCTGTAAGGCGTTGTGTGTATTAACTTGTTGCGATTCGCTTTAGACGCTATGTGCAAACTTGAATCGCAGTTCTGAGCCTAACCAGAACAAGCTTGAGTGATGCCTATTTGCATATCATGCCTAAATGTGCCTGTAAGGCGTTGTTTATTCCGATTCGTTTTAGCAGCTATATGCGAACATGAATCGCAGTTCTGCGCCTAACCCGCGCAAGCTGGAAGACGCCGTTTTGCACATCATGCCTTAAAGTGCCTGTAAGGCGTTGTGTGTATTAACTTGTTGCGATTCGTTCCAGCCGCTACGTGCAAACTTGAGTCGCATTTCCGAGCCTAACCCGCGCAAGCTGGATGACCGCGTTTTGCACATCATGCCTAAAAGTGCCTGTAAGGCGTTGTGTGTATTAACTTGTTGCGATTCGCTTTAGCCGCTATGTGCAAACTTGAATCGCAGTTCTGAGCCTAACCAGAACAAGCTTGAGTGACGCCTATTTGCATATCATGCCTAAATGTGCCTGTAAGGCGTTGTTTATTCCGATTCGTTTTAGCAGCTATATGCGAACATGAATCGCAGTTCTACGCCTAACCCGCGCAAGATGGAACACCCCGTTTTGCACATCATGCCTTAATGTGCCTGTAAGGCGTTGTGTGTATTAACTTGTTGCGATTCGTTTGAGCCGCTACGTGCAAACATGAGTCGCATTTCTGAGCCTAACCCGCGCAAGCTGGATGACCGCGTTTTGCACATCATGCCAAAAATGCCTGTAAGGCTTTGTGTGTATTAACTTGGTGCGATTCGTTTTAGCCGCTATGTGCAAACTTGCATCGCAGTTCTGAGCCTAACCCGTGCAAGCTGGATGACAGCGTTTTGCACATCATGCCTTAATGTGCCTGTAAGGCGTTGTGTGTATTAACTTGTTGCGATTCGTTTGAGCCGCTACGTGCAAACATGAGTCGCATTTCTGAGCCTAACCCGCGCAAGCTGGATGACCGCGTTTTGCACATCATGCCAAAAATGCCTGTAAGGCTTTGTGTGTATTAACTGGTCGCGATTCGTTTGAGTCGCTACGTGCAAACATGAGTCGCATTTCTGAGCCTAACCCGCGCAAGCTGGATGACCGCGTTTTGCACATTATGCCAAAAATGCCTGTAAGGCTTTGTGTGTATTGGTGCGATTCGTTTTAGCCACTACGTGCAAACTTGAATCGCATTTCCGAGCCTAACCCGCGCAAGCTGGAAGGCCCCGTTTTGCACATCAAGCCTAAAAGTGCCTATAAGGCGTTGTGTGTATTAACTTGTTCCGATTCATTTTAGCCGCTACGTGCAAACTGGAATCGCATTGCTGAGCCTAACCCGCGCAAGCTGGATGACCGCGTTTTGCACATCATGCCTAAGCGCCTGTAAGGCGTTGTGTGTATTAACTTGTTGCGATTCGTTTTAGCCGCTACGTGCAAACTTGAATCGCAGTTCTGAGCCTAACCCGAGCAAGCTGGATGACCGCGTTTTGCACATCATGCCTAAAAGTGCCTGTAAGGCGTTGTGTGTATTAACTTGTTGCGATTCGCTTTAGCCGCTATGTGCAAATTCGAATCGCAGTTCTGAGCCTAATCCGCGCAAGCTGGACGAGCGCGTTTTACACATCATGCCTGAAATGCCTGTAAGGCGTTGTGTGTATTAACTTGTTGCGATTCGTTTGAGCCGCTACATGCAAACTTTAATCGAATTTCTGAGCCTAACCCGCGCAAGCTGGAAGACCCCGTTTTGCACATCATGCCTTAAAGTGCCTGTAAGGCGTTGTGTGTATTAACTTGTTGCGATTCTTTTGAGCCGCTACGTGCAAACATGAGTCGCATTTCTGAGCCTAACCCGCGCAAGCTGGATGACCGCGTTTTGCACATCATGCCTAAAAGTGCCTGTAAGGCTTTGTGTTTATTAACGTGTTGCGATTCGTTTTAGCCGCTATGTGCGAACTTGAATCGCAGTTCTGAGCCTCACCCGCGCAAGCTGGATGACCCCGTTTTGAACATCAAGCCTAGAAGTGCCTGTAAGGCTTTGTGTGTAATAACTTGTTGCGATTCGTTTTAGCCGCTACGTGCAAACTTGAATCGCAGTTCTGAGCCTAACCCGAGCAAGCTGGATGACCGCGTTTTGCACATCCTGCCTAAAAGTGCCTGTAAGGCGTTGTGTGTATTAACTTGTTGCGATTCGTTCCAGCCGCTACGTGCAAACTTGAGTCGCATTTCCGCGCCTAACCCGCGCAAGCTGGATGACCGCGTTTTGCACATCATGCCTAAAAGTGCCTGTAAGGCGTTGTGTGTATTAACTTGTTGCGATTCGCTTTAGCCGCTATGAGAAAACTTGAATCGCAGTTCTGAGCCTAACCAGAACACGCTTGAGTGACGCCTATTTGCATATCATGCCTAAATGTGCCTGTAAGGCGTTGTTTATTCCGATTCGTTTTAGCAGCTATATGCGAACATGAATCGCAGTTCTGCGCCTAACCCGCGCAAGCTGGAAGACCCCGTTTTGCACATCATGCCTTAATGTGCCTGTAAGGCTTTGTGTGTATTAACTTGTTGCGATTCGTTTGAGCCGCTACGTGCAAACATGAGTCGCATTTCTGAGCCTAACCCGCGCAAGCTGCATGACCGCGTTTTGCACATCATGCCAAAAATGCCTGTAAGGCTTTGTGTGTATTAACTTGGTGCGATTTGTTTTAGCCGCTATGTGCAAACTTGCATCGCAGTTCTGAGCCTAACCCGCGCAAGCTGGATGACAGCGTTTTGCACATCATGCCAAAAATGCCTGTAAGGCTTTGTGTGTATTAACTTGGTGCGATTCGTTTTAGCCGCTACGTGCAAACTTGAATCGCAGTTCTGAGCCTAACCCGCGCAAGCTGGATGACTGCGTTTTGCACATCATGCCTAAAAGTGCCTGTAAGGCGTTGTGTGTATTAACTTGTTGCGATTCGTTTGAGCCGCTGCGTGCAAACTTGAATCGCATTTCTGAGCCTAACCCGCGCAAACTGGATGACTGCACATCATGCCTTAATGTGCCTGTAAGGCGTTGTGTGTATTAACTTGTTGCGATTCGTTTGAGCCGCTACGTGCAAACATGAGTCGCATTTCTGAGCCTAACCCGCGCAAGCTGGATGACCGCGTTTTGCACATCATGCCAAAAATGCCTGTAAGGCTTTGTGTGTATTAACTTGTTGCGATTCGTTTGAGCCGCTACGTGCAAACATGAGTCGCATTTCTGAGCCTAACCCGCGCAAGCTGGATGACCGCGTTTTGCACATCATGCCAAAAATGCCTGTAAGGCTTTGTGTGTATTAACTTGGTGCGATTCGTTTTAGCCGCTACGTGCAAACTTGAATCGCATTTCTGAGCCTAACCCGCGCAAGCTGGAAGACCGCGTTTTGCACATCATGCCTTAAAGTGCCTTTAAGGCGTTATGTGTATTAGCGTGTTGAAATTAGTTTTAGCCGCTATGTGCAAACTTGAATTGCAGTTCTGAGCCTAACCCGCGCAAGCTGGATGACTGCGTTTTGCACATCATGCCTTAAAGTTCCTGTAAGGCTTTGTATGTATTAACTTGTTGCGATTCGTATTAGCCGCTATGTGCAAACTTGAATTGCAATTCTGAGCCTAACCCGCGCAAGCTGGATGGCCGCGTTTTGCACATCATGCCTAAAAGTGCCTGTAAGGCTTTGTGTTTATTAACGTGTTGCGATTCGTTTTAGCCGCTATGTGCAAGCTTGCATCGCAGTTCTGAGCCTAACCCGCGCAAGCTTGAGTGACGCCTATTTGCACATCATGCTTAAAAGTGCCTGTAAGGCGTTCTGTGTATTAACTTGTTGCGATTCGTTTGAGTTGCTACGTGCAAACTTGAATCGCATTTCTGAGCCTAACCCGCGCAAGCTGGAAGACCCCGTTTTGCACATCATTCCTTAAAGTGCCTGTAAGGCGTTGTGTGTATTAACTTGTCGCGATTCGTTTTAGCCGCTAAGTGCAAACTTAAATCGCAGTTCTGAGCCTAACCCGCGCAAGCTGGGTGGCCGGGTTTTGCACATCATGCCTAAATGTGCCTGTAAGGCTTTGTGTTTATTAACGTGTTGCGATTCATTTTAGCCGCTATGTGCGAACTTGAATCGCAGTTCTTAGCGTCACCCGCGCAAGCTGGATGACCGCGTTTTGCACATCAAGCCTAAAAGTGCCTGTAAGGCGTTGTGTGTATTAACTTGTTGCGATTCGTTTGAGCCGCAACGTGCAAACTTGAATCGCATTTCTGAGCCTAACCCGCGCAAGCTGGAAGACCGCGTTTTGCACATCATGCCTTAAAGTGCCTTTAAGGCGTTGTGTGTATTAACTTGTTGCGATTCGTTCGAGCCGCTACGTGCAAACTTGAGTCGCAGTTCTGAGCCTAACCAGAACAAGCTTGAGTGACGCCTATTTGCATATCATGCCTAAATGCGCCTGTAAGGCGTTGTTTATTCCGATTCGTTTTAGCAGCTATATGCGAAAATGAATCGCAGTTCTGCGCCTAACCCGCGCAAGCTGGAACACCCCGTTTTGCACATCATGCCTTAAAGTGCCTGTAAGGCGTTGTGTGTATTAACTTGTAGCGATTCCTTTTAGCCGCTATGTGCAAACTTGAATCGCAGTTCTGAGCCCAACCCGCGCAAGCTTGAGTGACGCCTATTTGCACATCATGCCTAAAAGTGCGTGTAAGGCTTTGTTTGTATTAGCATGTTGCGATTCGTTTTAGCCGCTATGTGCAAACTTGAACCGCAGTTCTGAGCCTAACCCGCGCAAGCTGGATGACTGAGTTTTGCACATCATGCCTAAAAGTGCCTGTAAAGCTTTGTATGTATTAACTTGTTGCGATTCGTTTTAGCCGCTTCGTGCAAACTTGAATCGCAGTTCTGAGCCTAACCCGCGCAAGCTTGAGTGACGCCTATTTGCAAATCATGCCTAAAAGTGCCTGTAAGGCTTTGTGTTTATTAACGTGTTGCGATTCGTTTTAGCCGCTATGTGCGAATTTGAATCCCAGTTCTGAGCCTCACCCGCGCAAGCTGGATGACCGCGTTTTGCACATAAAGCCTAGAAGTGCCTGTAAGGCTTTGTGTGTCTTAACTTGTTGCGATTCGTTTTAGCCGCTACATGCAAACTTGAATCGCAGTTCTGCGCCTAACCCGCGCAAGCTGGAAGACCCCGTTTTGCACATCATGCCTTAATGTGCCTGTAAGGCGTTGTGTGTATTAACTTGTTGCGATTCGTTTGAGCCGCTACGTGCAAACATGAGTCGCATTTCTGAGCCTAACCCGCGCAAGCTGGATGACCGCGTTTTGCACATCATGCCAAAAATGCCTGTAAGGCTTTGTGTGTATTAACTTGGTGCGATTCGTTTTAGCCGCTA
Source organism: Amblyomma maculatum (assembly GCF_055883805.1). Taxonomy (NCBI): domain Eukaryota; kingdom Metazoa; phylum Arthropoda; class Arachnida; order Ixodida; family Ixodidae; genus Amblyomma; species Amblyomma maculatum. The sequence continues at coordinate 10,416,312 of NC_139348.1, forward strand.
TGTGCAAACTTGCATCGCAGTTCTGAGCCTAACCCGCGCAAGCTGGATGACAGCGTTTTGCACATCATGCCTAAAAGTGCCTGTAAGGCGTTGTGTGTATTAACTTGTTGCGATTCGTTTGAGCCGCTACGTGCAAACTTGAATCGCATTTCTGAGCCTAACCCGCGCAAGCTGGATGACCGCGTTTTGCACATCATGCCTAAGCGCCTGTAAGGCGTTGTGTGTATTAACTTGTTGCGATTCGTTTTAGCCGCTACGTGCAAACTTGAATCGCATTTCTGAGCCTAACCCGCGCAAGCTGGATGACCGCGTTTTGCACATCATGCCTAAAAGTGCCTGTAAGGCGTTGTGTGTATTAACTTGTTGCGATTCGCTTTAGCCGCTATGTGCAAATTCGAATCGCAGTTCTGAGCCTAATCCGCGCAAGCTGGACGAGCGCGTTTTACACATCATGCCTGAAATGCCTGTAAGGCGTTGTGTGCATTAACTTGTTGCGATTCGTTTGAGCCGCTACGGGCAAACTTGAATCGGATTTCTGAGCCTAACCCGCGCAAGCTGGAAGATCCCGTTTTGCACATCATGCCTAAAAGTGCCTGTAAGGCTTTGTGTGTATAAACTTGTTGCGATTCGTTTGAGCCGCTACGTGCAAACTTGAATCGCAGTTCTGAGCCTAACCCGAGCAAGCGGGATGACCTCGTTTTGCACATCATGCCTAAAAGTGCCTGTAAGGCGTTGTGTGTATTAACTTGTTGCGATTCGCTTTAGCCGCTATGTGCAAATTCGAATCGCAGTTCTGAGCCCAATCCGCGCAAGCTGGACGAGCGCGTTTTACACATCATGCCTGAAATACCTGTAAGGCGTTGTGTGTATTAACTTGTTGCGATTCGTTTGAGCCGCTACATGCAAACTTGAATCGCATTTCTGAGCCTAACCCGCGCAAGCTGGAAGACCCCGTTTTGCACATCATGCCTTAAAGTGCCTGTAAGGTGTTGTGTGTATTAACTTGTTGCGATTCGTTTGAGCCGCTACGTGCAAACATGAGTCGCATTTCTGAGCCTAACCCGCGCAAGCTGGATGACCGTGTTTTGCACATCATGCCTAAAAGAGCCTGTAAGGCGTTGTGTGTATTAACTTGTTGCGATTCATTTTAGCCGCTACGTGCAAACTTGAATCGCATTACTGAGCCTAACCCGCGCAAGCTGGAAGACCCCGTTTTGCACATCAAGCCTAAAAGTGCCTGTAAGGCGTTTTGTGTATTAACTTGTTGCGATTCGTTTTAGCCGCTGCGTGCAAACTTGAATCGCATTTCTGAGCCTAACCCGCGCAAGCTGGAAGACCCCGTTTTGCACATCAAGCCTAAAAGTGCCTGTATGGCGTTGTGTGTATTAACTTGTTGCGATTCGTTTTAGCCGCTATGTGCGAACTTGAATCGCAGTTCTGAGCCTCACCCGCGCAAGCTGGATGACCGCGTTTAGCACAACAAGCCTAGAAGTGCCTGTAAGGCTTTGTGTGTATTAACTTGTGGCGATTCGTTTTAGCCGTTACGTGCGAACTTGAATCGCAGTTCTGAGCCTAACCCGAGCAAGCTGGATGACCGCGTTTTGCACATCCTGCCTAAAAGTGCCTGTAAGGCGTTGCGTGTATTAACTTGTTGCGATTCGTTCGAGCCGCTACGTGCAAACTTGAGTCGCATTTCCGAGCCTAACCCGCGCAAGCTGGAAGACCGCGTTTTGCACATCATGCCTAAAAGTGCCTGTAAGGCGTTGTGTGTATTAACTTGTTGCGATTCGCTTTAGCCGCTATGTGCAAACTTGAATCGCAGTTCTGAGCCTAACCAGAACAAGCTTGTGTGACGCCTATTTGCATATCATGCGTAAATGTGCCTGTAAGGCATTGTTTATTCCGATTCGTTTTAGCAGCTATATGCGAACATGAATCGCAGTTCTGCGCCTAACCCGCGCAAGCTGGAACACCCCGTTTTGCACATCATGCCTTAAAGTGCCTGTAAGGCGTTGTGTGTATTAACTTGTTGCGATTCGTTTTAGCCGCTATGTGCAAACTTGAATCGCAGTTCTGAGCCCAACCCGCGAAAGCTTGAGTGACGCCTATTTGCACATCATGCCTAAAAGTGCGTGTAAGGCTTTGTTTGTATTAGCATGTTGCGATTCGTTTTAGCCGCTATGTGCAAACTTGAACCGCAGTTCTGAGCCTAACCCGCGCAAGCTGGATGACTGCGTTTTGCACATCATGCCTAAAAGTGCCTGTAAGGCTTTGTATGTATTAACTTGTTGCGATTCGTTTTAGCCGCTACGTGCAAACTTGAATCGCAGTTCTGAGCCTAACCCGCGCAAGCTTGAGTGACGCCTATTTGCACATCATGCTTAAAAGTGCCTGTAAGGCGTTGTGTGTATTAACTTGTTGCGATTCGTTTGAGCCGCTACGTGCAAACTTGAATCGCATTTCTGAGACTAACCCGCGCAAGCTGGAAGACCCCGTTTTGCACAACATGCCTTAAAGTGCCTGTAAGGCGTTGTGTGTATTAACTTGTTGCGATTCGTTTTAGCCGCTAAGTGCAAACTTAAATCGCAGTTCTGAGCCTAACCCGCGCAAGCTGGGTGGCCGGGTTTTGCACATCATGCCTAAAAGTGCCTGTAAGGCGTTGTGTGTATTAACTTGTTGCGATTCGTTTGAGCCGCTACGTGCAAACTTGAATCGCATTTCTGAGACTAACCCGCGCAAGCTGGAAGACCCCGTTTTGCACAACATGCCTTAAAGTGCCTGTAAGGCGTTGTGTTTATTAACGTGTTGCGATTCGTTTTAGCCACTACGTGCAAACTTGAATCGCATTTCTGAGCCTAACCCGCGCAAGCTGGAAGACCGCGTTTTGCACATCATGCCTAAGCGCCTGTAAGGCGTTGTGTGTATTAACTTGTTGCGATTCGTTTTAGCCTCTACGTGCAAACTTGAATCGCATTTCTGAGCCTAACCCGCGCAAGCTGGAAGGCCCCGTTTTGCACATCAAGCCTAAAAGTGCCTATAAGGCGTTGTGTGTATTAACTTGTTCCGATTCATTTTAGCCGCTACGTGCAAACTGGAATCGCATTTCTGAGCCTAACCCGCGCAAGCTGGATGACCGCGTTTTGCACATCATGCCTAAGCGCCTGTAAGGCGTTGTGCGTATTAACTTGTTGCGATTCGTTTTAGCCGCTACGTGCAAACTTGAATCGCAGTTCTGAGCCTAACCCGAGCAAGCTGGATGACCGCGTTTTGCACATCATGCCTAAAAGTGCCTGTAAGGCGTTGTGTGTATAAACTTGTTGCGTTCGTTTGAGCCGCTACGTGCAAACTTGAATCGCAGTTCTGAGCCTAACCCGAGCAAGCTGTATGACCGCGTTTTGCACATCATGCCTAAAAGTGCCTGTAAGGCGTTGTGTGTATTAACTTGTTCCGATTCATTTTAGCCGCTACGTGCAAACTGGAATCGCATTTCTGAGCCTAACCCGCGCAAGCTGGATGACCGCGTTTTGCACATCATGCCTAAGCGCCTGTAAGGCGTTGTGCGTATTAACTTGTTGCGATTCGTTTTAGCCGCTACGTGCAAACTTGAATCGCATTTCTGAGCCTAACCCGCGCAAGCTGGAAGATCCCGTTTTGCACATCATGCCTAAAAGTGCCTGTAAGGCGTTGTGTGTATAAACTTGTTGCGTTCGTTTGAGCCGCTACGTGCAAACTTGAATCGCAGTTCTGAGCCTAACCCGAGCAAGCTGTATGACCGCGTTTTGCACATCATGCCTAAAAGTGCCTGTAAGGCGTTGTGTGTATTAACTTGTTGCGATTCGCTTTAGCCGCTATGTGCAAATTCGAATCGCAGTTCTGAGCCTAATCCGCGCAAGCTGGACGAGCGCGTTTTACACATCATGCCTGAAATGCCTGTAAGGCGTTGTGTGTATTAACTTGTTGCGATTCGTTCGAGCCGCTACGTGCAAATTTGAATCGCAGTTCTGAGCCTAACCAGAACAAGCTTGAGTGATGCCTATTTGCATATCATGCCTAAATGTGCCTGTAAGGCGTTGTTTATTCCGATTCGTTTTAGCAGCTATATGCGAACATGAATCGCAGTTCTGCGCCTAACCCGCGCAAGCTGGAAGACGCCGTTTTGCACATCATGCCTTAAAGTGCCTGTAAGGCGTTGTGTGTATTAACTTGTTGCGATTCGTTCCAGCCGCTACGTGCAAACTTGAGTCGCATTTCCGAGCCTAACCCGCGCAAGCTGGATGACCGCGTTTTGCACATCATGCCTAAAAGTGCCTGTAAGGCGTTGTGTGTATTAACTTGTTGCGATTCGCTTTAGCCGCTATGTGCAAACTTGAATCGCAGTTCTGAGCCTAACCAGAACAAGCTTGAGTGACGCCTATTTGCATATCATGCCTAAATGTGCCTGTAAGGCGTTGTTTATTCCGATTCGTTTTAGCAGCTATATGCGAACATGAATCGCAGTTCTACGCCTAACCCGCGCAAGATGGAACACCCCGTTTTGCACATCATGCCTTAATGTGCCTGTAAGGCGTTGTGTGTATTAACTTGTTGCGATTCGTTTGAGCCGCTACGTGCAAACATGAGTCGCATTTCTGAGCCTAACCCGCGCAAGCTGGATGACCGCGTTTTGCACATCATGCCAAAAATGCCTGTAAGGCTTTGTGTGTATTAACTTGGTGCGATTCGTTTTAGCCGCTATGTGCAAACTTGCATCGCAGTTCTGAGCCTAACCCGTGCAAGCTGGATGACAGCGTTTTGCACATCATGCCTTAATGTGCCTGTAAGGCGTTGTGTGTATTAACTTGTTGCGATTCGTTTGAGCCGCTACGTGCAAACATGAGTCGCATTTCTGAGCCTAACCCGCGCAAGCTGGATGACCGCGTTTTGCACATCATGCCAAAAATGCCTGTAAGGCTTTGTGTGTATTAACTGGTCGCGATTCGTTTGAGTCGCTACGTGCAAACATGAGTCGCATTTCTGAGCCTAACCCGCGCAAGCTGGATGACCGCGTTTTGCACATTATGCCAAAAATGCCTGTAAGGCTTTGTGTGTATTGGTGCGATTCGTTTTAGCCACTACGTGCAAACTTGAATCGCATTTCTGAGCCTAACCCGCGCAAGCTGGAAGGCCCCGTTTTGCACATCAAGCCTAAAAGTGCCTATAAGGCGTTGTGTGTATTAACTTGTTCCGATTCATTTTAGCCGCTACGTGCAAACTGGAATCGCATTGCTGAGCCTAACCCGCGCAAGCTGGATGACCGCGTTTTGCACATCATGCCTAAGCGCCTGTAAGGCGTTGTGTGTATTAACTTGTTGCGATTCGTTTTAGCCGCTACGTGCAAACTTGAATCGCAGTTCTGAGCCTAACCCGAGCAAGCTGGATGACCGCGTTTTGCACATCATGCCTAAAAGTGCCTGTAAGGCGTTGTGTGTATTAACTTGTTGCGATTCGCTTTAGCCGCTATGTGCAAATTCGAATCGCAGTTCTGAGCCTAATCCGCGCAAGCTGGACGAGCGCGTTTTACACATCATGCCTGAAATGCCTGTAAGGCGTTGTGTGTATTAACTTGTTGCGATTCGTTTGAGCCGCTACATGCAAACTTTAATCGAATTTCTGAGCCTAACCCGCGCAAGCTGGAAGACCCCGTTTTGCACATCATGCCTTAAAGTGCCTGTAAGGCGTTGTGTGTATTAACTTGTTGCGATTCTTTTGAGCCGCTACGTGCAAACATGAGTCGCATTTCTGAGCCTAACCCGCGCAAGCTGGATGACCGCGTTTTGCACATCATGCCTAAAAGTGCCTGTAAGGCTTTGTGTTTATTAACGTGTTGCGATTCGTTTTAGCCGCTATGTGCGAACTTGAATCGCAGTTCTGAGCCTCACCCGCGCAAGCTGGATGACCCCGTTTTGAACATCAAGCCTAGAAGTGCCTGTAAGGCTTTGTGTGTAATAACTTGTTGCGATTTGTTTTAGCCGCTACGTGCAAACTTGAATCGCAGTTCTGAGCCTAACCCGAGCAAGCTGGATGACCGCGTTTTGCACATCCTGCCTAAAAGTGCCTGTAAGGCGTTGTGTGTATTAACTTGTTGCGATTCGTTCCAGCCGCTACGTGCAAACTTGAGTCGCATTTCCGCGCCTAACCCGCGCAAGCTGGATGACCGCGTTTTGCACATCATGCCTAAAAGTGCCTGTAAGGCGTTGTGTGTATTAACTTGTTGCGATTCGCTTTAGCCGCTATGTGAAAACTTGAATCGCAGTTCTGAGCCTAACCAGAACACGCTTGAGTGACGCCTATTTGCATATCATGCCTAAATGTGCCTGTAAGGCGTTGTTTATTCCGATTCGTTTTAGCAGCTATATGCGAACATGAATCGCAGTTCTGCGCCTAACCCGCGCAAGCTGGAAGACCCCGTTTTGCACATCATGCCTTAATGTGCCTGTAAGGCTTTGTGTGTATTAACTTGTTGCGATTCGTTTGAGCCGCTACGTGCAAACATGAGTCGCATTTCTGAGCCTAACCCGCGCAAGCTGCATGACCGCGTTTTGCACATCATGCCAAAAATGCCTGTAAGGCTTTGTGTGTATTAACTTGGTGCGATTTGTTTTAGCCGCTATGTGCAAACTTGCATCGCAGTTCTGAGCCTAACCCGCGCAAGCTGGATGACAGCGTTTTGCACATCATGCCAAAAATGCCTGTAAGGCTTTGTGTGTATTAACTTGGTGCGATTCGTTTTAGCCGCTACGTGCAAACTTGAATCGCAGTTCTGAGCCTAACCCGCGCAAGCTGGATGACTGCGTTTTGCACATCATGCCTAAAAGTGCCTGTAAGGCGTTGTGTGTATTAACTTGTTGCGATTCGTTTGAGCCGCTGCGTGCAAACTTGAATCGCATTTCTGAGCCTAACCCGCGCAAACTGGATGACTGCACATCATGCCTTAATGTGCCTGTAAGGCGTTGTGTGTATTAACTTGTTGCGATTCGTTTGAGCCGCTACGTGCAAACATGAGTCGCATTTCTGAGCCTAACCCGCGCAAGCTGGATGACCGCGTTTTGCACATCATGCCAAAAATGCCTGTAAGGCTTTGTGTGTATTAACTTGTTGCGATTCGTTTGAGCCGCTACGTGCAAACATGAGTCGCATTTCTGAGCCTAACCCGCGCAAGCTGGATGACCGCGTTTTGCACATCATGCCAAAAATGCCTGTAAGGCTTTGTGTGTATTAACTTGGTGCGATTCGTTTTAGCCGCTACGTGCAAACTTGAATCGCATTTCTGAGCCTAACCCGCGCAAGCTGGAAGACCGCGTTTTGCACATCATGCCTTAAAGTGCCTTTAAGGCGTTATGTGTATTAGCGTGTTGAAATTAGTTTTAGCCGCTATGTGCAAACTTGAATTGCAGTTCTGAGCCTAACCCGCGCAAGCTGGATGACTGCGTTTTGCACATCATGCCTAAAAGTTCCTGTAAGGCTTTGTATGTATTAACTTGTTGCGATTCGTATTAGCCGCTATGTGCAAACTTGAATTGCAATTCTGAGCCTAACCCGCGCAAGCTGGATGGCCGCGTTTTGCACATCATGCCTAAAAGTGCCTGTAAGGCTTTGTGTTTATTAACGTGTTGCGATTCGTTTTAGCCGCTATGTGCAAACTTGCATCGCAGTTCTGAGCCTAACCCGCGCAAGCTTGAGTGACGCCTATTTGCACATCATGCTTAAAAGTGCCTGTAAGGCGTTCTGTGTATTAACTTGTTGCGATTCGTTTGAGTTGCTACGTGCAAACTTGAATCGCATTTCTGAGCCTAACCCGCGCAAGCTGGAAGACCCCGTTTTGCACATCATTCCTTAAAGTGCCTGTAAGGCGTTGTGTGTATTAACTTGTTGCGATTCGTTTTAGCCGCTAAGTGCAAACTTAAATCGCAGTTCTGAGCCTAACCCGCGCAAGCTGGGTGGCCGGGTTTTGCACATCATGCCTAAATGTGCCTGTAAGGCTTTGTGTTTATTAACGTGTTGCGATTCATTTTAGCCGCTATGTGCGAACTTGAATCGCAGTTCTTAGCGTCACCCGCGCAAGCTGGATGACCGCGTTTTGCACATCAAGCCTAAAAGTGCCTGTAAGGCGTTGTGTGTATTAACTTGTTGCGATTCGTTTGAGCCGCAACGTGCAAACTTGAATCGCATTTCTGAGCCTAACCCGCGCAAGCTGGAAGACCGCGTTTTGCACATCATGCCTTAAAGTGCCTTTAAGGCGTTGTGTGTATTAACTTGTTGCGATTCGTTCGAGCCGCTACGTGCAAACTTGAGTCGCAGTTCTGAGCCTAACCAGAACAAGCTTGAGTGACGCCTATTTGCATATCATGCCTAAATGCGCCTGTAAGGCGTTGTTTATTCCGATTCGTTTTAGCAGCTATATGCGAAAATGAATCGCAGTTCTGCGCCTAACCCGCGCAAGCTGGAACACCCCGTTTTGCACATCATGCCTTAAAGTGCGTGTAAGGCGTTGTGTGTATTAACTTGTAGCGATTCCTTTTAGCCGCTATGTGCAAACTTGAATCGCAGTTCTGAGCCCAACCCGCGCAAGCTTGAGTGACGCCTATTTGCACATCATGCCTAAAAGTGCGTGTAAGGCTTTGTTTGTATTAGCATGTTGCGATTCGTTTTAGCCGCTATGTGCAAACTTGAACCGCAGTTCTGAGCCTAACCCGCGCAAGCTGGATGACTGAGTTTTGCACATCATGCCTAAAAGTGCCTGTAAAGCTTTGTATGTATTAACTTGTTGCGATTCGTTTTAGCCGCTTCGTGCAAACTTGAATCGCAGTTCTGAGCCTAACCCGCGCAAGCTTGAGTGACGCCTATTTGCACATCATGCCTAAAAGTGCGTGTAAGGCTTTGTTTGTATTAGCATGTTGCGATTCGTTTTAGCCGCTATGTGCAAACTTGAACCGCAGTTCTGAGCCTAACCCGCGCAAGCTGGATGACCGCGTTTTGCACATCATGCCTAAAAGTGCCTGTAAGGCGTTGTGTGTATTAACTTGTTGCGATTCGTTTGAGCCGCTACGTGCAAACGTGAATCGCATTTCTGAGACTAACCCGCGCAAGCTGGAAGACCCCGTTTTGCACAACATGCCTTAAAGTGCCTGTAAGGCGTTGTGTGTATTAACTTGTTGCGATTCGTTTTAGCCGCTAAGTGCAAAATTAAATCTGTTCTGAGCCTAACCCGCGCAAGCTGGGTGGCCGGGTTTTGCACATCATGCCTAAAAGTGCCTGTAAGGCTTTGTGTTTATTAACGTGTTGCGATTCGTTTTAGCCGCTATGTGCAAACTTGCATCGCAGTTCTGAGCCTAACCCGCGCAAGCTTGAGTGACGCCTATTTGGACATCATGCTTAAAAGTGCCTGTAAGGCGTTGTGTGTATTAACTTGTTGCGATTCGTTTGAGCCGCTACGTGCAAACTTGAATCGCATTTCTGAGCCTAACCCGCGCAAGCTGGAAGACCCCGTTTTGCACATCATGCCTTAAAGTGCCTGTAAGGCGTTGTGTGTATTAACTTGTTGCGATTCGTTTTAGCCGCTAAGTGCAAACTTAAATCGCAGTTCTGAGCCTAACCCGCGCCAGCTGGGTGGCCGGGTTTTGCACATCATGCCTAAAAGTGCCTGTAAGGCTTTGTGTGTATTACCTTGGTGCGATTCGTTTGAGCCGCTACGTGCAAACTTGAATCGCAGTTCTGAGCCTAGCCCGAGCAAGCTGGATGACCGCGTTTTGCACATCATGCCTAAAAGTGCCTGTAAGGCGTTGTATGTATTAACTTGTTGCGATTCGTTTGAGCCGCTACGTGCAAACTTGAATCGCATTTCTGAGCCTAACCCGCGCAAGCTGGAAGACCGCGTTTTGCACATCACGCCTTAAAGTGCCTTTAAGGCGTTGTGTGTATTAACTTGTTGCGATTCGTTCGAGCCGCTACGTGCAAACTTGAGTCGCATTTCCGAGCCTTACCCGCGCAAGCTGGATGACCGCGTTTTGCACATCATGCCTAAAAGTGCCTGTAAGGCGTTGTGTGTATTAACTTGTTGCGATTCGCTTTAGCCGCTATGTGGAAACTTGAATCGCAGTTCTGAGCCCAACCAGAACAAGCTTGTGTGACGCCTATTTGCATATCATGCCTAAATGTGCCTGTAAGGCATTGTTTATTCCGATTCGTTTTAGCAGCTATATACGAACATGAATCGCAGTTCTGCGCCTAACCCGCGCAAGCTGGAACACCCCGTTTTGCACATCATGCCTTAAAGTGCCTGTAAGGCGTTGCGTGTATTAACTTGTTGCGATTCGTTTTAGCCGCTATGTGCAAACTTGAATCGCAGTTCTGAGCCCAACCCGCGCAAGCTTGAGTGACGCCTATTTGCACATCATGCCTAAAAGTGCGTGTAAGGCTTTGTTTGTATTAGCATGTTGCGATTCGTTTTAGCCGCTATGTGCAAACTTGAACCGCAGTTCTGAGCCTAACCCGCGCAAGCTGGATGACTGCGTTTTGCACATCATGCCTAAAAGTGCCTGTAAGGCTTTGTATGTATTAACTTGTTGCGATTCGTTTTAGCCGCTACGTGCAAGCTTGAATCGCAGTTCTGAGCCTAACCCGCGCAAGCTTGAGTGACGCCTATTTGCACATCATGCTTAAAAGTGCCTGTAAGGCGTTGTGTGTATTAACTTGTTGCGATTCGTTTGAGCCGCTACGTGCAAACTTGAATCGCATTTCTGAGACTAACCCGCGCAAGCTGGAAGACCCCGTTTTGCACAACATGCCTTAAAGTGCCTGTAAGGCGTTGTGTGTATTAACTTGTTGCGATTCGTTTTAGCCGCTAAGTGCAAACTTAAATCGCAGTTCTGAGCCTAACCCGCGCATGCTGGGTGGCCGGGTTTTGCACATCATGCCTAAAAGTGCCTGTAAGGCGTTGTGTGTATTAACTTGTTGCGATTCGTTTGAGCCGCTACGTGCAAACTTGAATCGCATTTCTGAGACTATCCCGCGCAAGCTGGAAGACCCCGTTTTGCACAACATGTCTTAAAGTGCCTGTAAGGCGTTGTGTTTATTAACGTGTTGCGATTCGTTTTAGCCGCTATGTGCAAACCTGAATCGCAGTTCTGAGCCTAACCCGCGCAAGCTGAATGGCCGCGTTTTGCAAATCATGCCTAAAAGTGCCTGTAAGGCTTTGTGTTTATTAACGTGTTGCGATTCGTTTTAGCCGCTATGTGCGAATTTGAATCCCAGTTCTGAGCCTCACCCGCGCAAGCTGGATGACCGCGTTTTGCACATAAAGCCTAGAAGTGCCTGTAAGGCTTTGTGTGTATTAACTTGTTGCGATTCGTTTTAGCCGCTACATGCAAACTTGAATCGCAGTTCTGCGCCTAACCCGCGCAAGCTGGAAGACCCCGTTTTGCACATCATGCCTTAATGTGCCTGTAAGGCGTTGTGTGTATTAACTTGTTGCGATTCGTTTGAGCCGCTACGTGCAAACTTGAATCGCATTTCTGAGCCTAACCCGCGCAAGCTGGATGACCGCGTTTTGCACATCATGCCTAAGCGCCTGTAAGGCGTTGTGTGTATTAACTTGTTGCGATTCGCTTTAGCCGCTATGTGCAAATTCGAATCGCAGTTCTGAGCCTAATCCGCGCAAGCTGGACGAGCGCGTTTTACACGTCATGCCTGAAATGCCTGTAAGGCGTTGTGTGCATTAACTTGTTGCGATTCGTTTGAGCCGCTACGTGCAAACTTGAATCGCAGTTCTGAGCCTAACCCGAGCAAGCTGGATGACCTCGTTTTGCACATCATGCCTAAAAGTGCCTGTAAGGCGTTGTGTGTATTAACTTGTTGCGATTCGCTTTAGCCGCTATGTGCAAATTCGAATCGCAGTTCTGAGCCCAATCCGCGCAAGCTGGACGAGCGCGTTTTACACATCATGCCTGAAATACCTGTAAGGCGTTGTGTGTATTAACTTGTTGCGATTCGTTTGAGCCGCTACATGCAAACTTGAATCGCATTTCTGAGCCTAACCCGCGCAAGCTGGAAGACCCCGTTTTGCACATCATGCCTTAAAGTGCCTGTAAGGTGTTGTGTGTATTAACTTGTTGCGATTCGTTTGAGCCGCTACGTGCAAACATGAGTCGCATTTCTGAGCCTAACCCGCGCAAGCTGGATGACCGTGTTTTGCACATCATGCCTAAAAGAGCCTGTAAGGCGTTGTGTGTATTAACTTGTTGCGATTCATTTTAGCCGCTACGTGCAAACTTGAATCGCATTACTGAGCCTAACCCGCGCAAGCTGGAAGACCCCGTTTTGCACATCAAGCCTAAAAGTGCCTGTAAGGCGTTTTGTGTATTAATTTGTTGCGATTCGTTTTAGCCGCTGCGTGCAAACTTGAATCGCATTTCTGAGCCTAACCCGCGCAAGCTGGAAGACCCCGTTTTGCACATCAAGCCTAAAAGTGCCTGTATGGCGTTGTGTGTATTAACTTGTTGCGATTCGTTTTAGCCGCTATGTGCGAACTTGAATCGCAGTTCTGAGCCTCACCCGCGCAAGCTGGATGACCGCGTTTAGCACAACAAGCCTAGAAGTGCCTGTAAGGCTTTGTGTGTATTAACTTGTTGCGATTCGTTTTAGCCGTTACGTGCGAACTTGAATCGCAGTTCTGAGCCTAACCCGAGCAAGCTGGATGACCGCGTTTTGCACATCCTGCCTAAAAGTGCCTGTAAGGCGTTGCGTGTATTAACTTGTTGCGATTCGTTCGAGCCGCTACGTGCAAACTTGAGTCGCATTTCCGAGCCTAACCTGCGCAAGCTGGATGACCGCGTTTTGCACATCATGCCTAAAAGTGCCTGTAAGGCGTTGTGTGTATTAACTTGTTGCGATTCGCTTTAGCCGCTATGTGCAAACTTGAATCGCAGTTCTGAGCCTAACCAGAACAAGCTTGTGTGACGCCTATTTGCATATCATGCCTAAATGTGCCTGTAAGGCATTGTTTATTCCGATTCGTTTTAGCAGCTATATGCGAACATGAATCGCAGTTCTGTGCCTAACCCGCGCAAGCTGGAACACCCCGTTTTGCACATCATGCCTTTAAGTGCCTGTAAGGCGTTGTGTGTATTAACTTGTTGCGATTCGTTTTAGCCGCTATGTGCAAACTTGAATCGCAGTTCTGAGCCCAACCCGCGAAAGCTTGAGTGACGCCTATTTGCACATCATGCCTAAAAGTGCGTGTAAGGCTTTGTTTGCATTAGCATGTTGCGATTCGTTTTAGCCGCTATGTGCAAACTTGAACCGCAGTTCTGAGCCTAACCCGCGCAAGCTGGATGACTGCGTTTTGCACATCATGCCTAAAAGTGCCTGTAAGGCTTTGTATGTATTAACTTGTTGCGATTCGTTTTAGCCGCTACGTGCAATCTTGAATCGCAGTTCTGAGCCTAACCCGCGCAAGCTTGAGTGACGCCTATTTGCACATCATGCTTAAAAGTGCCTGTAAGGCGTCGTGTGTATTAACTTGTTGCGATTCGTTTGAGCCGCTACGTGCAAACTTGAATCGCATTTCTGAGACTAACCCGCGCAAGCTGGAAGACCCCGTTTTGCACAACGTGCCTTAAAGTGCCTGTAAGGCGTTGTGTGTATTAACTTGTTGCGATTCGTTTTAGCCGCTAAGTGCAAAGTTAAATCGCAGTTCTGAGCCTAACCCGCGCAAGCTGGGTGGCCGGGTTTTGCACATCATGCCTAAAAGTGCCTGTAAGGCGTTGTGTGTATTAACTTGTTGCGATTCGTTTGAGCCGCTACGTGCAAACTTGAATCGCATTTCTGAGACTAACCCGCGCAAGCTGGAAGACCCCGTTTTGCACAACACGCCTTAAAGTGCCTGTAAGGCGTTGTGTTTATTAGCGTGTTGCGATTCGTTTTAGCCACTACGTGCAAACTTGAATCGCATTTCTGAGCCTAACCCGCGCAAGCTGGAAGACCGCGTTTTGCACATCATGCCTTAAAGTGCCTTTAAGGCGTTGTGTGTATTAACTTGTTGCAATTAGTTTTAGCCGCTATGTGCAAACTTGAATCGCAGTTCTGAGCCTAACCCGCGCAAGCTGGATGGCCGCGTTTTGCGAATCATGCCTAAAAGTGCCTGTAAGGCTTTGTGTTTATTAACGTGTTGCGATTCGTTTTAGCCGCTATGTGCGAATTTGAATCCCAGTTCTGAGCCTCACCCGCGCAAGCTGGATGACCGCGTTTTGCACATAAAGCCTAGAAGTGCCTGTAAGGCTTTGTGTGTATTAACTTGTTGCGATTCGTTTTAGCCGCTACGTGCAAACTTGAATCGCAGTTCTGCGCCTAACCCGCGCAAGCTGGAAGACCCCGTTTTGCACATCATGCCTTAATGTGCCTGTAAGGCGTTGTGTGTATTAACTTGTTGCGATTCGTTTGAGGCGCTACGTGCAAACATGAGTCGCATTTCTGAGCCTAACCCGCGCAAGCTGGATGACAGCGTTTTGCACATCATGCCAAAAATGCCTGTAAGGCTTTGTGTGTATTAACTTGGTGCGATTCGTTTTAGCCGCTATGTGCAAACTTGCATCGCAGTTCTGAGCCTAACCCGCGCAAGCTGGATGACAGCGTTTTGCACATCATGCCTAAAAGTGCCTGTAAGGCGTTGTGTGTATTAACTTGTTGCGATTCGTTTGAGCCGCTACGTGCAAACTTGAATCGCATTTCTGAGCCTAACCCGCGCAAGCTGGATGACCGCGTTTTGCACATCATGCCTAAGCGCCTGTAAGGCGTTGTGTGTATTAACTTGTTGCGATTCGTTTTAGCCGCTACGTGCAAACTTGAATCGCATTTCTGAACCTAACCCGCGCAAGCTGGAAGACCCCGTTTTGCACATCAAGCCTAAAAGTGCCTGTAAGGCGTTGTGTGTATTAACTTGTTGCGATTCATTTTAGCCGCTACGTGCAAACTTGAATCGCATTTCTGAGCCTAACCCGCGCAAGCTGGATGACCGCGTTTTGCACATCATGCCTAAGCGCCTGTAAGGCGTTGTGTGTATTAACTTGTTGCGATTCGTTTTAGCCGCTACGTGCAAACTTGAATCGCAGTTCTGAGCCTAACCCGAGCAAGCTGGATGACCGCGTTTTGCACATCATGCCTAAAAGTGCCTGTAAGGCATTGTGTGTATTAACTTGTTGCGATTCGCTTTAGCCGCTATGTGCAAATTCGAATCGCAGTTCTGAGCCTAATCCGCGCAAGCTGGACGAGCGCGTTTTACACATCATGCCTGAAATGCCTGTAAGGCGTTGTGTGCATTAACTTGTTGCGATTCGTTTGAGCCGCTACGGGCAAACTTGAATCGCATTTCTGAGCCTAACCCGCGCAAGCTGGAATATCCCGTTTTGCACATCATGCCTAAAAGTGCCTGTAAGGCGTTGTGTGTATTAACTTGTTGCGATTCGTTTGAGCCGCTACGTGCAAACTTGAATCGCATTTCTGAGCCTAACCCGCGCAAGCTGGATGACCGCGTTTTGCACATCATGCCTAAGCGCCTGTAAGGCGTTGTGTGTATTAACTTGTTGCGATTCGCTTTAGCCGCTATGTGCAAATTCGAATCGCAGTTCTGAGCCTAATCCGCGCAAGCTGGACGAGCGCGTTTTACACGTCATGCCTGAAATGCCTGTAAGGCGTTGTGTGCATTAACTTGTTGCGATTCGTTTGAGCCGCTACGTGCAAACTTGAATCGCAGTTCTGAGCCTAACCCGAGCAAGCTGGATGACCTCGTTTTGCACATCATGCCTAAAAGTGCCTGTAAGGCGTTGTGTGTATTAACTTGTTGCGATTCGCTTTAGCCGCTATGTGCAAATTCGAATCGCAGTTCTGAGCCCAATCCGCGCAAGCTGGACGAGCGCGTTTTACACATCATGCCTGAAATACCTGTAAGGCGTTGTGTGTATTAACTTGTTGCGATTCGTTTGAGCCGCTACATGCAAACTTGAATCGCATTTCTGAGCCTAACCCGCGCAAGCTGGAAGACCCCGTTTTGCACATCATGCCTTAAAGTGCCTGTAAGGTGTTGTGTGTATTAACTTGTTGCGATTCGTTTGAGCCGCTACGTGCAAACATGAGTCGCATTTCTGAGCCTAACCCGCGCAAGCTGGATGACCGTGTTTTGCACATCATGCCTAAAAGAGCCTGTAAGGCGTTGTGTGTATTAACTTGTTGCGATTCATTTTAGCCGCTACGTGCAAACTTGAATCGCATTACTGAGCCTAACCCGCGCAAGCTGGAAGACCCCGTTTTGCACATCAAGCCTAAAAGTGCCTGTAAGGCGTTTTGTGTATTAATTTGTTGCGATTCGTTTTAGCCGCTGCGTGCAAACTTGAATCGCATTTCTGAGCCTAACCCGCGCAAGCTGGAAGACCCCGTTTTGCACATCAAGCCTAAAAGTGCCTGTATGGCGTTGTGTGTATTAACTTGTTGCGATTCGTTTTAGCCGCTATGTGCGAACTTGAATCGCAGTTCTGAGCCTCACCCGCGCAAGCTGGATGACCGCGTTTAGCACAACAAGCCTAGAAGTGCCTGTAAGGCTTTGTGTGTATTAACTTGTTGCGATTCGTTTTAGCCGTTACGTGCGAACTTGAATCGCAGTTCTGAGCCTAACCCGAGCAAGCTGGATGACCGCGTTTTGCACATCCTGCCTAAAAGTGCCTGTAAGGCGTTGCGTGTATTAACTTGTTGCGATTCGTTCGAGCCGCTACGTGCAAACTTGAGTCGCATTTCCGAGCCTAACCTGCGCAAGCTGGATGACCGCGTTTTGCACATCATGCCTAAAAGTGCCTGTAAGGCGTTGTGTGTATTAACTTGTTGCGATTCGCTTTAGCCGCTATGTGCAAACTTGAATCGCAGTTCTGAGCCTAACCAGAACAAGCTTGTGTGACGCCTATTTGCATATCATGCCTAAATGTGCCTGTAAGGCATTGTTTATTCCGATTCGTTTTAGCAGCTATATGCGAACATGAATCGCAGTTCTGTGCCTAACCCGCGCAAGCTGGAACACCCCGTTTTGCACATCATGCCTTTAAGTGCCTGTAAGGCGTTGTGTGTATTAACTTGTTGCGATTCGTTTTAGCCGCTATGTGCAAACTTGAATCGCAGTTCTGAGCCCAACCCGCGAAAGCTTGAGTGACGCCTATTTGCACATCATGCCTAAAAGTGCGTGTAAGGCTTTGTTTGCATTAGCATGTTGCGATTCGTTTTAGCCGCTATGTGCAAACTTGAACCGCAGTTCTGAGCCTAACCCGCGCAAGCTGGATGACTGCGTTTTGCACATCATGCCTAAAAGTGCCTGTAAGGCTTTGTATGTATTAACTTGTTGCGATTCGTTTTAGCCGCTACGTGCAATCTTGAATCGCAGTTCTGAGCCTAACCCGCGCAAGCTTGAGTGACGCCTATTTGCACATCATGCTTAAAAGTGCCTGTAAGGCGTCGTGTGTATTAACTTGTTGCGATTCGTTTGAGCCGCTACGTGCAAACTTGAATCGCATTTCTGAGACTAACCCGCGCAAGCTGGAAGACCCCGTTTTGCACAACGTGCCTTAAAGTGCCTGTAAGGCGTTGTGTGTATTAACTTGTTGCGATTCGTTTTAGCCGCTAAGTGCAAAGTTAAATCGCAGTTCTGAGCCTAACCCGCGCAAGCTGGGTGGCCGGGTTTTGCACATCATGCCTAAAAGTGCCTGTAAGGCGTTGTGTGTATTAACTTGTTGCGATTCGTTTGAGCCGCTACGTGCAAACTTGAATCGCATTTCTGAGACTAACCCGCGCAAGCTGGAAGACCCCGTTTTGCACAACACGCCTTAAAGTGCCTGTAAGGCGTTGTGTTTATTAGCGTGTTGCGATTCGTTTTAGCCACTACGTGCAAACTTGAATCGCATTTCTGAGCCTAACCCGCGCAAGCTGGAAGACCGCGTTTTGCACATCATGCCTTAAAGTGCCTTTAAGGCGTTGTGTGTATTAACTTGTTGCAATTAGTTTTAGCCGCTATGTGCAAACTTGAATCGCAGTTCTGAGCCTAACCCGCGCAAGCTGGATGGCCGCGTTTTGCGAATCATGCCTAAAAGTGCCTGTAAGGCTTTGTGTTTATTAACGTGTTGCGATTCGTTTTAGCCGCTATGTGCGAATTTGAATCCCAGTTCTGAGCCTCACCCGCGCAAGCTGGATGACCGCGTTTTGCACATAAAGCCTAGAAGTGCCTGTAAGGCTTTGTGTGT
Source organism: Amblyomma maculatum (assembly GCF_055883805.1). NCBI lineage: Eukaryota > Metazoa > Arthropoda > Arachnida > Ixodida > Ixodidae > Amblyomma > Amblyomma maculatum. The sequence continues at coordinate 10,434,617 of NC_139348.1, forward strand.
ATTAACTTGTTGCGATTCGTTTTAGCCGCTACGTGCAAACTTGAATCGCAGTTCTGCGCCTAACCCGCGCAAGCTGGAAGACCCCGTTTTGCACATCATGCCTTAATGTGCCTGTAAGGCGTTGTGTGTATTAACTTGTTGCGATTCGTTTGAGGCGCTACGTGCAAACATGAGTCGCATTTCTGAGCCTAACCCGCGCAAGCTGGATGACAGCGTTTTGCACATCATGCCAAAAATGCCTGTAAGGCTTTGTGTGTATTAACTTGGTGCGATTCGTTTTAGCCGCTATGTGCAAACTTGCATCGCAGTTCTGAGCCTAACCCGCGCAAGCTGGATGACAGCGTTTTGCACATCATGCCTAAAAGTGCCTGTAAGGCGTTGTGTGTATTAACTTGTTGCGATTCGTTTGAGCCGCTACGTGCAAACTTGAATCGCATTTCTGAGCCTAACCCGCGCAAGCTGGATGACCGCGTTTTGCACATCATGCCTAAGCGCCTGTAAGGCGTTGTGTGTATTAACTTGTTGCGATTCGTTTTAGCCGCTACGTGCAAACTTGAATCGCATTTCTGAACCTAACCCGCGCAAGCTGGAAGACCCCGTTTTGCACATCAAGCCTAAAAGTGCCTGTAAGGCGTTGTGTGTATTAACTTGTTGCGATTCATTTTAGCCGCTACGTGCAAACTTGAATCGCATTTCTGAGCCTAACCCGCGCAAGCTGGATGACCGCGTTTTGCACATCATGCCTAAGCGCCTGTAAGGCGTTGTGTGTATTAACTTGTTGCGATTCGTTTTAGCCGCTACGTGCAAACTTGAATCGCAGTTCTGAGCCTAACCCGAGCAAGCTGGATGACCGCGTTTTGCACATCATGCCTAAAAGTGCCTGTAAGGCATTGTGTGTATTAACTTGTTGCGATTCGCTTTAGCCGCTATGTGCAAATTCGAATCGCAGTTCTGAGCCTAATCCGCGCAAGCTGGACGAGCGCGTTTTACACATCATGCCTGAAATGCCTGTAAGGCGTTGTGTGCATTAACTTGTTGCGATTCGTTTGAGCCGCTACGGGCAAACTTGAATCGCATTTCTGAGCCTAACCCGCGCAAGCTGGAATATCCCGTTTTGCACATCATGCCTAAAAGTGCCTGTAAGGCTTTGTGTGTATAAACTTGTTGCGATTCGTTTGAGCCGCTACGTGCAAACTTGAATCGCAGTTCTGAGCCTAACCCGAGCAAGCTGGATGACCGCGTTTTGCACATCATGCCTAAAAGTGCCTGTAAGGCGTTGTGTGTATTAACTTGTTGCGATCCGCTTTAGCCGCTATGTGCAAATTCGAATCGCAGTTCTGAGCCCAATCCGCGCAAGCTGGAAGACCCCGTTTTGCACATCAAGCCTAAAAGTGCCTGTAAGGCGTTTTGTGTATTAACTTGTTGCGATTCGTTTTAGCCGCTGCGTGCAAACTTGAATCGCATTTCTGAGCCTAACCCGCGCAAGCTGGAAGACCCCGTTTTGCACATCAAGCCTAAAAGTGCCTGTATGGCGTTGTGTGTATTAACTTGTTGCGATTCGTTTTAGCCGCTATGTGCGAACTTGAATCGCAGTTCTGAGCCTAACCCGAGCAAGCTGGATGACCGCGTTTTGCACATCATGCCTAAAAGTGCCTCACCCGCGCAAGCTGGATGACCGCGTTTAGCACAACAAGCCTAGAAGTGCCTGTAAAGCTTTGTGTGTATTAACTTGTTGCGATTCGTTTTAGCCGTTACGTGCGAACTTGAATCGCAGTTCTGAGCCTAACCCGAGCAAGCTGGATGACCGCGTTTTGCACATCCTGCCTAAAAGTGCCTGTAAGGCGTTGTGTGTATTAACTTGTTGCGATTCGTTCGAGCCGCTACGTGCAAACTTGAGTCGCATTTCCGAGCCTAACCCGCGCAAGCTGGATGACCGCGTTTTGCACATCATGCCTAAAAGTGCCTGTAAGGCGTTGTGTGTATTAACTTGTTGCGATTCGCTTTAGCCGCTATGTGCAAACTTGAATCGCAGTTCTGAGCCTAACCAGAACAAGCTTGTGTGACGCCTATTTGCATATCATGCCTAAATGTGCCTGTAAGGCATTGTTTATTCCGATTCGTTTTAGCAGCTATATGCGAACATGAATCGCAGTTCTGCGCCTAACCCGCGCAAGCTGGAACACCCCGTTTTGCACATCATGCCTTAAAGTGCCTGTAAGGCGTTGTGTGTATTAACTTGTTGCGATTCGTTTTAGCCGCTATGTGCAAACTTGAATCGCAGTTCTGAGCCCAACCCGCGCAAGCTTGAGTGACGCCTATTTGCACATCATGCCTAAAAGTGCGTGTAAGGCTTTGTTTGTATTAGCATGTTGCGATTCGTTTTAGCCGCTATGTGCAAACTTGAACCGCAGTTCTGAGCCTAACCCGCGCAATCTGGATGACTGCGTTTTGCACATCATGCCTAAAAGTGCCTGTAAGGCTTTGTATGTATTAACTTGTTGCGATTCGTTTTAGCCGCTACGTGCAAACTTGAATCGCAGTTCTGAGCCTAACCCGCGCAAGCTTGAGTGACGCCTATTTGCACATCATGCTTAAAAGTGCCTGTAAGGCGTTGTGTGTATTAACTTGTTGCGATTCGTTTGAGCCGCTACGTGCAAACTTGAATCGCATTTCTGAGACTAACCCGCGCAAGCTGGAAGACCCCGTTTTGCACAACATGCCTTAAAGTGCCTGTAAGGCGTTGTGTGTATTAACTTGTTGCGATTCGTTTTAGCCGCTAAGTGCAAACTTAAATCGCAGTTCTGAGCCTAACCCGCGCAAGCTGGGTGGCCGGGTTTTGCACATCATGCCTAAAAGTGCCTGTAAGGCGTTGTGTGTATTAACTTGTTGCGATTCGTTTGAGCCGCTACGTGCAAACTTGAATCGCATTTCTGAGACTAACCCGCGCAAGCTGGAAGACCCCGTTTTGCACAACATGCCTTAAAGTGCCTGTAAGGCGTTGTGTTTATTAACGTGTTGCGATTCGTTTTAGCCACTACGTGCAAACTTGAATCTCATTTCTGAGCCTAACCCGCGCAAGCTGGAAGACCGCGTTTTGCACATCATGCCTTAAAGTGCCTTTAAGGCGTGTGTATAACGTGTTGCGATTCGTTTTAGCCGCTATGTGCGAACTTGAATCCCAGTTCTGAGCCTCACCCGCGCAAGCTGGATGACCGCGTTTTGCACATAAAGCCTAGAAGTGCCTGTAAGGCTTTGTGTGTATTAACTTGTTGCGATTCGTTTTAGCCGCTACGTGCAAACTTGAATCGCAGTTCTGCGCCTAACCCGCGCAAGCTGGAAGACCCCGTTTTGCACATCATGCCTTAATGTGCCTGTAAGGCGTTGTGTGTATTAACTTGTTGCGATTCGTTTGAGGCGCTACGTGCAAACATGAGTCGCATTTCTGAGCCTAACCCGCGCAAGCTGGATGACCGCGTTTTGCACATCATGCCTAAGCGCCTGTAAGGCGTTGTGTGTATTAACTTGTTGCGATTCGTTTTAGCCGCTACGTGCAAACTTGAATCGCAGTTCTGAGCCTAACCCGAGCAAGCTGGATGACCGCGTTTTGCACATCATGCCTAAAAGTGCCTGTAAGGCATTGTGTGTATTAACTTGTTGCGATTCGCTTTAGCCGCTATGTGCAAATTCGAATCGCAGTTCTGAGCCTAATCCGCGCAAGCTGGACGAGCGCGTTTTACACATCATGCCTGAAATGCCTGTAAGGCGTTGTGTGCATTAACTTGTTGCGATTCGTTTGAGCCGCTACGGGCAAACTTGAATCGCATTTCTGAGCCTAACCCGCGCAAGCTGGAATATCCCGTTTTGCACATCATGCCTAAAAGTGCCTGTAAGGCTTTGTGTGTATAAACTTGTTGCGATTCGTTTGAGCCGCTACGTGCAAACTTGAATCGCAGTTCTGAGCCTAACCCGAGCAAGCTGGATGACCGCGTTTTGCACATCATGCCTAAAAGTGCCTGTAAGGCGTTGTGTGTATTAACTTGTTGCGATTCGCTTTAGCCGCTATGTGCAAATTCGAATCGCAGTTCTGAGCCCAATCCGCGCAAGCTGGAAGACCCCGTTTTGCACATCAAGCCTAAAAGTGCCTGTAAGGCGTTTTGTGTATTAACTTGTTGCGATTCGTTTTAGCCGCTGCGTGCAAACTTGAATCGCATTTCTGAGCCTAACCCGCGCAAGCTGGAAGACCCCGTTTTGCACATCAAGCCTAAAAGTGCCTGTATGGCGTTGTGTGTATTAACTTGTTGCGATTCGTTTTAGCCGCTATGTGCGAACTTGAATCGCAGTTCTGAGCCTAACCCGAGCAAGCTGGATGACCGCGTTTTGCACATCATGCCTAAAAGTGCCTCACCCGCGCAAGCTGGATGACCGCGTTTAGCACAACAAGCCTAGAAGTGCCTGTAAAGCTTTGTGTGTATTAACTTGTTGCGATTCGTTTTAGCCGTTACGTGCGAACTTGAATCGCAGTTCTGAGCCTAACCCGAGCAAGCTGGATGACCGCGTTTTGCACATCCTGCCTAAAAGTGCCTGTAAGGCGTTGTGTGTATTAACTTGTTGCGATTCGTTCGAGCCGCTACGTGCAAACTTGAGTCGCATTTCCGAGCCTAACCCGCGCAAGCTGGATGACCGCGTTTTGCACATCATGCCTAAAAGTGCCTGTAAGGCGTTGTGTGTATTAACTTGTTGCGATTCGCTTTAGCCGCTATGTGCAAACTTGAATCGCAGTTCTGAGCCTAACCAGAACAAGCTTGTGTGACGCCTATTTGCATATCATGCCTAAATGTGCCTGTAAGGCATTGTTTATTCCGATTCGTTTTAGCAGCTATATGCGAACATGAATCGCAGTTCTGCGCCTAACCCGCGCAAGCTGGAACACCCCGTTTTGCACATCATGCCTTAAAGTGCCTGTAAGGCGTTGTGTGTATTAACTTGTTGCGATTCGTTTTAGCCGCTATGTGCAAACTTGAATCGCAGTTCTGAGCCCAACCCGCGCAAGCTTGAGTGACGCCTATTTGCACATCATGCCTAAAAGTGCGTGTAAGGCTTTGTTTGTATTAGCATGTTGCGATTCGTTTTAGCCGCTATGTGCAAACTTGAACCGCAGTTCTGAGCCTAACCCGCGCAATCTGGATGACTGCGTTTTGCACATCATGCCTAAAAGTGCCTGTAAGGCTTTGTATGTATTAACTTGTTGCGATTCGTTTTAGCCGCTACGTGCAAACTTGAATCGCAGTTCTGAGCCTAACCCGCGCAAGCTTGAGTGACGCCTATTTGCACATCATGCTTAAAAGTGCCTGTAAGGCGTTGTGTGTATTAACTTGTTGCGATTCGTTTGAGCCGCTACGTGCAAACTTGAATCGCATTTCTGAGACTAACCCGCGCAAGCTGGAAGACCCCGTTTTGCACAACATGCCTTAAAGTGCCTGTAAGGCGTTGTGTGTATTAACTTGTTGCGATTCGTTTTAGCCGCTAAGTGCAAACTTAAATCGCAGTTCTGAGCCTAACCCGCGCAAGCTGGGTGGCCGGGTTTTGCACATCATGCCTAAAAGTGCCTGTAAGGCGTTGTGTGTATTAACTTGTTGCGATTCGTTTGAGCCGCTACGTGCAAACTTGAATCGCATTTCTGAGACTAACCCGCGCAAGCTGGAAGACCCCGTTTTGCACAACACGCCTTAAAGTGCCTGTAAGGCGTTGTGTTTATTAGCGTGTTGCGATTCGTTTTAGCCACTACGTGCAAACTTGAATCGCATTTCTGAGCCTAACCCGCGCAAGCTGGAAGACCGCGTTTTGCACATCATGCCTTAAAGTGCCTTTAAGGCGTTGTGTGTATTAACTTGTTGCAATTAGTTTTAGCCGCTATGTGCAAACTTGAATCGCAGTTCTGAGCCTAACCCGCGCAAGCTGGATGGCCGCGTTTTGCGAATCATGCCTAAAAGTGCCTGTAAGGCTTTGTGTTTATTAACGTGTTGCGATTCGTTTTAGCCGCTATGTGCGAATTTGAATCACAGTTCTGAGCCTCACCCGCGCAAGCTGGATGACCGCGTTTTGCACATAAAGCCTAGAAGTGCCTGTAAGGCTTTGTGTGTATTAACTTGTTGCGATTCGTTTTAGCCGCTACGTGCAAACTTGAATCGCAGTTCTGCGCCTAACCCGCGCAAGCTGGAAGACCCCGTTTTGCACATCATGCCTTAATGTGCCTGTAAGGCGTTGTGTGTATTAACTTGTTGCGATTCGTTTGAGGCGCTACGTGCAAACATGAGTCGCATTTCTGAGCCTAACCCGCGCAAGCTGGATGACAGCGTTTTGCACATCATGCCAAAAATGCCTGTAAGGCTTTGTGTGTATTAACTTGGTGCGATTCGTTTTAGCCGCTATGTGCAAACTTGCATCGCAGTTCTGAGCCTAACCCGCGCAAGCTGGATGACAGCGTTTTGCACATCATGCCTAAAAGTGCCTGTAAGGCGTTGTGTGTATTAACTTGTTGCGATTCGTTTGAGCCGCTACGTGCAAACTTGAATCGCATTTCTGAGCCTAACCCGCGCAAGCTGGATGACCGCGTTTTGCACATCATGCCTAAGCGCCTGTAAGGCGTTGTGTGTATTAACTTGTTGCGATTCGTTTTAGCCGCTACGTGCAAACTTGAATCGCATTTCTGAACCTAACCCGCGCAAGCTGGAAGACCCCGTTTTGCACATCAAGCCTAAAAGTGCCTGTAAGGCGTTGTGTGTATTAACTTGTTGCGATTCATTTTAGCCGCTACGTGCAAACTTGAATCGCATTTCTGAGCCTAACCCGCGCAAGCTGGATGACCGCGTTTTGCACATCATGCCTAAGCGCCTGTAAGGCGTTGTGTGTATTAACTTGTTGCGATTCGTTTTAGCCGCTACGTGCAAACTTGAATCGCAGTTCTGAGCCTAACCCGAGCAAGCTGGATGACCGCGTTTTGCACATCATGCCTAAAAGTGCCTGTAAGGCATTGTGTGTATTAACTTGTTGCGATTCGCTTTAGCCGCTATGTGCAAATTCGAATCGCAGTTCTGAGCCTAATCCGCGCAAGCTGGACGAGCGCGTTTTACACATCATGCCTGAAATGCCTGTAAGGCGTTGTGTGCATTAACTTGTTGCGATTCGTTTGAGCCGCTACGGGCAAACTTGAATCGCATTTCTGAGCCTAACCCGCGCAAGCTGGAATATCCCGTTTTGCACATCATGCCTAAAAGTGCCTGTAAGGCTTTGTGTGTATAAACTTGTTGCGATTCGTTTGAGCCGCTACGTGCAAACTTGAATCGCAGTTCTGAGCCTAACCCGAGCAAGCTGGATGACCGCGTTTTGCACATCATGCCTAAAAGTGCCTGTAAGGCGTTGTGTGTATTAACTTGTTGCGATCCGCTTTAGCCGCTATGTGCAAATTCGAATCGCAGTTCTGAGCCCAATCCGCGCAAGCTGGAAGACCCCGTTTTGCACATCAAGCCTAAAAGTGCCTGTAAGGCGTTTTGTGTATTAACTTGTTGCGATTCGTTTTAGCCGCTGCGTGCAAACTTGAATCGCATTTCTGAGCCTAACCCGCGCAAGCTGGAAGACCCCGTTTTGCACATCAAGCCTAAAAGTGCCTGTATGGCGTTGTGTGTATTAACTTGTTGCGATTCGTTTTAGCCGCTATGTGCGAACTTGAATCGCAGTTCTGAGCCTAACCCGAGCAAGCTGGATGACCGCGTTTTGCACATCATGCCTAAAAGTGCCTCACCCGCGCAAGCTGGATGACCGCGTTTAGCACAACAAGCCTAGAAGTGCCTGTAAAGCTTTGTGTGTATTAACTTGTTGCGATTCGTTTTAGCCGTTACGTGCGAACTTGAATCGCAGTTCTGAGCCTAACCCGAGCAAGCTGGATGACCGCGTTTTGCACATCCTGCCTAAAAGTGCCTGTAAGGCGTTGTGTGTATTAACTTGTTGCGATTCGTTCGAGCCGCTACGTGCAAACTTGAGTCGCATTTCCGAGCCTAACCCGCGCAAGCTGGATGACCGCGTTTTGCACATCATGCCTAAAAGTGCCTGTAAGGCGTTGTGTGTATTAACTTGTTGCGATTCGCTTTAGCCGCTATGTGCAAACTTGAATCGCAGTTCTGAGCCTAACCAGAACAAGCTTGTGTGACGCCTATTTGCATATCATGCCTAAATGTGCCTGTAAGGCATTGTTTATTCCGATTCGTTTTAGCAGCTATATGCGAACATGAATCGCAGTTCTGCGCCTAACCCGCGCAAGCTGGAACACCCCGTTTTGCACATCATGCCTTAAAGTGCCTGTAAGGCGTTGTGTGTATTAACTTGTTGCGATTCGTTTTAGCCGCTATGTGCAAACTTGAATCGCAGTTCTGAGCCCAACCCGCGCAAGCTTGAGTGACGCCTATTTGCACATCATGCCTAAAAGTGCGTGTAAGGCTTTGTTTGTATTAGCATGTTGCGATTCGTTTTAGCCGCTATGTGCAAACTTGAACCGCAGTTCTGAGCCTAACCCGCGCAATCTGGATGACTGCGTTTTGCACATCATGCCTAAAAGTGCCTGTAAGGCTTTGTATGTATTAACTTGTTGCGATTCGTTTTAGCCGCTACGTGCAAACTTGAATCGCAGTTCTGAGCCTAACCCGCGCAAGCTTGAGTGACGCCTATTTGCACATCATGCTTAAAAGTGCCTGTAAGGCGTTGTGTGTATTAACTTGTTGCGATTCGTTTGAGCCGCTACGTGCAAACTTGAATCGCATTTCTGAGACTAACCCGCGCAAGCTGGAAGACCCCGTTTTGCACAACATGCCTTAAAGTGCCTGTAAGGCGTTGTGTGTATTAACTTGTTGCGATTCGTTTTAGCCGCTAAGTGCAAACTTAAATCGCAGTTCTGAGCCTAACCCGCGCAAGCTGGGTGGCCGGGTTTTGCACATCATGCCTAAAAGTGCCTGTAAGGCGTTGTGTGTATTAACTTGTTGCGATTCGTTTGAGCCGCTACGTGCAAACTTGAATCGCATTTCTGAGACTAACCCGCGCAAGCTGGAAGACCCCGTTTTGCACAACATGCCTTAAAGTGCCTGTAAGGCGTTGTGTTTATTAACGTGTTGCGATTCGTTTTAGCCACTACGTGCAAACTTGAATCTCATTTCTGAGCCTAACCCGCGCAAGCTGGAAGACCGCGTTTTGCACATCATGCCTTAAAGTGCCTTTAAGGCGTTGTGTGTATAACGTGTTGCGATTCGTTTTAGCCGCTATGTGCGAACTTGAATCCCAGTTCTGAGCCTCACCCGCGCAAGCTGGATGACCGCGTTTTGCACATAAAGCCTAGAAGTGCCTGTAAGGCTTTGTGTGTATTAACTTGTTGCGATTCGTTTTAGCCGCTACGTGCAAACTTGAATCGCAGTTCTGCGCCTAACCCGCGCAAGCTGGAAGACCCCGTTTTGCACATCATGCCTTAATGTGCCTGTAAGGCGTTGTGTGTATTAACTTGTTGCGATTCGTTTGAGGCGCTACGTGCAAACATGAGTCGCATTTCTGAGCCTAACCCGCGCAAGCTGGATGACCGCGTTTTGCACATCATGCCTAAGCGCCTGTAAGGCGTTGTGTGTATTAACTTGTTGCGATTCGTTTTAGCCGCTACGTGCAAACTTGAATCGCAGTTCTGAGCCTAACCCGAGCAAGCTGGATGACCGCGTTTTGCACATCATGCCTAAAAGTGCCTGTAAGGCATTGTGTGTATTAACTTGTTGCGATTCGCTTTAGCCGCTATGTGCAAATTCGAATCGCAGTTCTGAGCCTAATCCGCGCAAGCTGGACGAGCGCGTTTTACACATCATGCCTGAAATGCCTGTAAGGCGTTGTGTGCATTAACTTGTTGCGATTCGTTTGAGCCGCTACGGGCAAACTTGAATCGCATTTCTGAGCCTAACCCGCGCAAGCTGGAATATCCCGTTTTGCACATCATGCCTAAAAGTGCCTGTAAGGCTTTGTGTGTATAAACTTGTTGCGATTCGTTTGAGCCGCTACGTGCAAACTTGAATCGCAGTTCTGAGCCTAACCCGAGCAAGCTGGATGACCGCGTTTTGCACATCATGCCTAAAAGTGCCTGTAAGGCGTTGTGTGTATTAACTTGTTGCGATTCGCTTTAGCCGCTATGTGCAAATTCGAATCGCAGTTCTGAGCCCAATCCGCGCAAGCTGGAAGACCCCGTTTTGCACATCAAGCCTAAAAGTGCCTGTAAGGCGTTTTGTGTATTAACTTGTTGCGATTCGTTTTAGCCGCTGCGTGCAAACTTGAATCGCATTTCTGAGCCTAACCCGCGCAAGCTGGAAGACCCCGTTTTGCACATCAAGCCTAAAAGTGCCTGTATGGCGTTGTGTGTATTAACTTGTTGCGATTCGTTTTAGCCGCTATGTGCGAACTTGAATCGCAGTTCTGAGCCTAACCCGAGCAAGCTGGATGACCGCGTTTTGCACATCATGCCTAAAAGTGCCTCACCCGCGCAAGCTGGATGACCGCGTTTAGCACAACAAGCCTAGAAGTGCCTGTAAAGCTTTGTGTGTATTAACTTGTTGCGATTCGTTTTAGCCGTTACGTGCGAACTTGAATCGCAGTTCTGAGCCTAACCCGAGCAAGCTGGATGACCGCGTTTTGCACATCCTGCCTAAAAGTGCCTGTAAGGCGTTGTGTGTATTAACTTGTTGCGATTCGTTCGAGCCGCTACGTGCAAACTTGAGTCGCATTTCCGAGCCTAACCCGCGCAAGCTGGATGACCGCGTTTTGCACATCATGCCTAAAAGTGCCTGTAAGGCGTTGTGTGTATTAACTTGTTGCGATTCGCTTTAGCCGCTATGTGCAAACTTGAATCGCAGTTCTGAGCCTAACCAGAACAAGCTTGTGTGACGCCTATTTGCATATCATGCCTAAATGTGCCTGTAAGGCATTGATTATTCCGATTCGTTTTAGCAGCTATATGCGAACATGAATCGCAGTTCTGCGCCTAACCCGCGCAAGCTGGAACACCCCGTTTTGCACATCATGCCTTAAAGTGCCTGTAAGGCGTTGTGTGTATTAACTTGTTGCGATTCGTTTTAGCCGCTATGTGCAAACTTGAATCGCAGTTCTGAGCCCAACCCGCGCAAGCTTGAGTGACGCCTATTTGCACATCATGCCTAAAAGTGCGTGTAAGGCTTTGTTTGTATTAGCATGTTGCGATTCGTTTTAGCCGCTATGTGCAAACTTGAACCGCAGTTCTGAGCCTAACCCGCGCAATCTGGATGACTGCGTTTTGCACATCATGCCTAAAAGTGCCTGTAAGGCTTTGTATGTATTAACTTGTTGCGATTCGTTTTAGCCGCTACGTGCAAACTTGAATCGCAGTTCTGAGCCTAACCCGCGCAAGCTTGAGTGACGCCTATTTGCACATCATGCTTAAAAGTGCCTGTAAGGCGTTGTGTGTATTAACTTGTTGCGATTCGTTTGAGCCGCTACGTGCAAACTTGAATCGCATTTCTGAGACTAACCCGCGCAAGCTGGAAGACCCCGTTTTGCACAACATGCCTTAAAGTGCCTGTAAGGCGTTGTGTGTATTAACTTGTTGCGATTCGTTTTAGCCGCTAAGTGCAAACTTAAATCGCAGTTCTGAGCCTAACCCGCGCAAGCTGGGTGGCCGGGTTTTGCACATCATGCCTAAAAGTGCCTGTAAGGCGTTGTGTGTATTAACTTGTTGCGATTCGTTTGAGCCGCTACGTGCAAACTTGAATCGCATTTCTGAGACTAACCCGCGCAAGCTGGAAGACCCCGTTTTGCACAACATGCCTTAAAGTGCCTGTAAGGCGTTGTGTTTATTAACGTGTTGCGATTCGTTTTAGCCACTACGTGCAAACTTGAATCTCATTTCTGAGCCTAACCCGCGCAAGCTGGAAGACCGCGCTTTGCACATCATGCCTTAAAGTGCCTTTAAGGCGTTGTGTGTATAACGTGTTGCGATTCGTTTTAGCCGCTATGTGCGAACTTGAATCCCAGTTCTGAGCCTCACCCGCGCAAGCTGGATGACCGCGTTTTGCACATAAAGCCTAGAAGTGCCTGTAAGGCTTTGTGTGTATTAACTTGTTGCGATTCGTTTTAGCCGCTACGTGCAAACTTGAATCGCAGTTCTGCGCCTAACCCGCGCAAGCTGGAAGACCCCGTTTTGCACATCATGCCTTAATGTGCCTGTAAGGCGTTGTGTGTATTAACTTGTTGCGATTCGTTTGAGCCGCTACGTGCAAACATGAGTCGCATTTCTGAGCCTAACCCGCGCAAGCTGGATGACCGCGTTTTGCACATCATGCCAAAAATGCCTGTAAGGCTTTGTGTGTATTAACGTGGTGCGATTCGTTTTAGCCGCTATGTGCAAACTTGCATCGCAGTTCTGAGCCTAACCCGCGCAAGCTGGATGACAGCGTTTTGCACATCATGCCTAAAAGTGCCTGTAAGGCGTTGTGTGTATTAACTTGTTGCGATTCGTTTGAGCCGCTACGTGCAAACTTGAATCGCATTTCTGAGCCTAACCCGCGCAAGCTGGATGACCGCGTTTTGCACATCATGCCTAAGCGCCTGTAAGGCGTTGTGTGTATTAACTTGTTGCGATTCGTTTTAGCCGCTACGTGCAAACTTGAATCGCATTTCTGAGCCTAACCCGCGGAAGCTGGAAGACCCCGTTTTACACATCAAGCCTAAAAGAGCCTGTAAGGCGTTGTGTGTATTAACTTGTTGCGATTCATTTTAGCCGCTACGTGCAAACTTGAATCGCATTTCTGAGCCTAACCCGCGCAAACTGGATGACCGCGTTTTGAACATCATGCCTAAGCGCCTGTAAGGCGTTGTGTGTATTAACTTGTTGCGATTCGTTTTAGCCGCTACGTGCAAACTTGAATCGCAGTTCTGAGCCTAACCCGAGCAAGCTGGATGACCGCGTTTTGCACATCATGCCTAAAAGTGCCTGTAAGGCGTTGTGTGTATTAACTTGTTGCGATTCGCTTTAGCCGCTATGTGCAAATTCGAATCGCAGTTCTGAGCCTAATCCGCGCAAGATGGACGAGCGCATTTTACACATCATGCCTGAAATGCCTGTAAGGCGTTGTGTGCATTAACTTGTTGCGATTCGTTTGAGCCGCTACGGCCAAACTTGAATCGCATTTCTGAGCCTAACCCGCGCAAGCTGGAAGATCCCGTTTTGCACATCATGCCTAAAAGTGCCTGTAAGGCTTTGTGTGTATAAACTTGTTGCGATTCGTTTGAGCCGCTACGTGCAAACTTGAATCGCAGTTCTGAGCCTAACCCGAGCAAGCTGGATGACCGCGTTTTGCACATCATGCCTAAAAGTGCCTGTAAGGCGTTGTGTGTATTAACTTGTTGCGATTCGCTTTAGCCGCTATGTGCAAATTCGAATCGCACTTCTGAGCCCAATCCGCGCAAGCTGGACGAGCGCGTTTTACACATCATGCCTGAAATGCCTGTAAGGCGTTGTGTGTATTAACTTGTTGCGATTCGTTTGAGCCGCTACATGCAAACTTGAATCGCATTTCTGAGCCTAACCCGCGCAAGCTGGATGACCGTGTTTTGCACATCATGCCTAAAAGAGCCTGTAAGGCGTTGTGTGTATTAACTTGTTGCGATTCGTTTTAGCCGCTACGTGCAAACTTGAATCGCATTTCTGAGCCTAACCCGCGCAAGCTGGAAGACCCCGTTTTGCACATCAAGCCTAAATGCCTGTAAGGCGTTTTGTGTATTAACTTGTTGCGATTCGTTTTAGCCGCTACGTGCAAACTTGAATCGCATTTCTGAGCCTAACCCGCGCAAGCTGGAAGACCCCGTTTTGCACATCAAGCCTAAAAGTGCCTGTATGACGTTGTGTGTATTAACTTGTTGCGATTCGTTTTAGCCGCTATGTGCGAACTTGAATCGCAGTTCTGAGCCTCACCCGCGCAAGCTGGATGACCGCGTTTAGCACAACAAGCCTAGAAGTGCCTGTAAGGCTTTGTGTGTATTAACTTGTTGCGATTCGTTTTAGCCGCTACGTGCGAACTTGAATCGCAGTTCTGAGCCTAACCCGAGCAAGCTGGATGACCGCGTTTTGCACATCCTGCCTAAAAGTGCCTGTAAGGCGTTGTGTGTATTAACTTGTTGCGATTCGTTCGAGCCGCTAGTGCAAACTTGAGTCGCATTTCCGAGCCTAACCCGCGCAAGCTGGATGACCGCGTTTTGCACATCATGCCTAAAAGTGCCTGTAAGGCGTTGTGTGTATTAACTTGTTGCGATTCGCTTTAGCCGCTATGTGCAAACTTGAATCGCAGTTCTGAGCCTAACCAGAACAAGCTTGAGTGACGCCTATTTGCATATCATGCCTAAATGTGCCTGTAAGGCGTTGTTTATTCCGATTCGTTTTAGCAGCTATATGCGAACATGAATCGCAGTTCTGCGCCTAACCCGCGCAAGCTGGAAGACCCCGTTTTGCACATCATGCCTTAAGGTGCCTGTAAGGCGTTGTGTGTATTAACTTGTTGCGATTCGTTTTAGCCGCTATGTGCAAACTTGAATCGCAGTTCTGAGCCCAACCCGCGCAAGCTTGTGACGCCTATTTGCACATCATGCCTAAAAGTGCCTGTAAGGCTTTGTTTGTATTAGCATGTTGCGATTCGTTTTAGCCGCTATGTGCAAACTTGAATCGCAGTTCTGAGCCTAACCCGCGCAAGCTGGATGACTGCGTTTTGCACATCATGCCTAAAAGTGCCTGTAAGGCTTTGTGTGTATTAACTTGTTGCGATTCGTTTTAGCCGCTACGTGCAAACTTGAATCGCAGTTCTGAGCCTAATCCGAGCAACCTGGATGACCACGTTTTGCACATCATGCCTAAAAGTGCCTGTAAGGCGTTGTGTGTATTAACTTGTTGCGATTCGTTCCAGCGGCTACGTGCAAACTTGAGTCGCATTTCCGAGCCTAACCCGCGCAAGCTGGATGACCGCGTTTAGCACATCATGCCTAAAAGTGCCTCTAAGGCGTTGTGTGTATTAACTTGTTGCGATTCGCTTTAGCCGCTATGTGCAAACTTGAATCGCAGTTCTGAGCCTAACCAGAAAGAGCTTGAGTGACGCCTATTTGCATATCATGCCTAAATGTGCCTGTAAGGCGTTGTTTATTCCGATTCGTTTTAGCAGCTATATGCGAACATGAATCGCAGTTCTGCGCCTAACCCGCGGAAGCTGGAAGACCCCGTTTTGCACATCATGCCTTAATGTGCCTGTAAGGCGTTGTGTGTATTAACTTGTTGCGATTCGTTTGAGCCGCTACGTGCAAACATGAGTCGCATTTCTGAGCCTAACCCGCGCAAGCTGGATGACCGCGTTTTGCACATCATGCCAAAAATGCCTGTAAGGCTTTGTGTGTATTAACTTGGTGCGATTCGTTTGAGCCGCTACGTGCAAACTTGAATCGCATTTCTGAGCCTAACCCGCGCAAGCTGGATGACCGCGTTTTGCACATCATGCCTAAGCGCCTGTAAGGCGTTGTGTGTATTAACTTGTTGCGATTCATTTTAGCCGCTACGTGCAAACTTGAATCGTATTGCTGAGCCTAACCCGCGCAAGCTGGATGACCGCGTTTTGCACATCATGCCTAAGCGCCTGTAAGGCGTTGTGTGTATTAACTTGTTGCGATTCGTTTTAGCCGCTACGTGCAAACTTGAATCGCAGTTCTGAGCCTAACCCGAGCAAGCTGGATGACCGCGTTTTGCACATCATGCCTAAAAGTGCCTGTAAGGCATTGTGTGTATTAACTTGTTGCGATTCGCTTTAGCCGCTATGTGCAAATTCGAATCGCAGTTCTGAGCCTAATCCGCGCAAGCTGGACGAGCGCGTTTTACACATCATGCCTAAAAGTGCCTGTAAGGCGTTGTGTGTATTAACTTGTTGCGATTCGCTTTAGCCGCTATGTGCAAATTCGAATCGCAGTTCTGAGCCCAATCCGCGCAAGCTGGACGAGCGCGTTTTAAACATCATGCCTGAAATGCCTGTAAGGCGTTGTGTGTATTAACTTGTTGCGATTCGTTTGAGCCGCTACATGCAAACTTGAATCGCATTTCTGAGCCTAACCCGCGCAAGCTGGAAGACCCCGTTTTGCACATCATGCCTTAAAGTGCCTGTAAGGTGTTGTGTGTATTAACTTGTTGCGATTCGTTTGAGCCGGTACGTGCAAACATGAGTCGCATTTCTGAGCCTAACCCGCGCAGCTGGATGACCGTGTTTTGCACATCATGCCTAAAAGAGCCTGTAAGGCGTTGTGTGTATTAACTTGTTGCGATTCATTTTAGCCGCTACGTGCAAACTTGAATCGCATTACTGAGCCTAACCCGCGCAAGCTGGAAGACCCCGTTTTGCACATCAAGCCTAAAAGTGCCTGTAAGGCGTTTTGTGTATTAACTTGTTGCGATTCGTTTTAGCCGCTGCGTGCAAACTTGAATCGCATTTCTGAGCCTAACCCGCGCAAGCTGGAAGACCCCGTTTTGCACATCAAGCCTAAAAGTGCCTGTATGGCGTTGTGTGTATTAACTTGTTGCGATTCGTTTTAGCCGCTATGTGCGAACTTGAATCGCAGTTCTGAGCCTCACCCGCGCAAGCTGGATGACCGCGTTTAGCACAACAAGCCTAGAAGTGCCTGTAAGGCTTTGTGTGTATTAACTTGTTGCGATTCGTTTTAGCCGTTACGTGCGAACTTGAATCACAGTTCTGAGCCTAACCCGAGCAAGCTGGATGACCGCGTTTTGCACATCCTGCCTAAAAGTGCCTGTAAGGCGTTGTGTGTATTAACTTGTTGCGATTCGTTCGAGCCGCTACGTGCAAACTTGAGTCGCATTTCCGAGCCTAACCCGCGCAAGCTGGATGACCGCGTTTTGCACATCATGCCTAAAAGTGCCTGTAAGGCGTTGTGTGTATTAACTTGTTGCGATTCGCTTTAGCCGCTATGTGCAAACTTGAATCGCAGTTCTGAGCCTAACCAGAACAAGCTTGTGTGACGCCTATTTGCATATCATGCCTAAATGTGCCTGTAAGGCATTGTTTATTCCGATTCGTTTTAGCAGCTATATGCGAACATGAATCGCAGTTCTGCGCCTAACCAGCGCAAGCTGGAACACCCCGTTTTGCACATCATGCCTTAAAGTGCCTGTAAGGCGTTGTGTGTATTAACTTGTTGCGATTCGTTTTAGCCGCTATGTGCAAACTTGAATCGCAGTTCTGAGCCCAACCCGCGCAAGCTTGAGTGACGCCTATTTGCACATCATGCCTAAAAGTGCGTGTAAGGCTTTGTTTGTATTAGCATGTTGCGATTCGTTTTAGCCGCTATGTGCAAACTTGAACCGCAGTTCTGAGCCTAACCCGCGCAAGCTGGATGACTGTGTTTTGCACATCATACCTAAAAGTGCCTGTAAGGCTTTGTATGTATTAACTTGTTGCGATTCGTTTTAGCCGCTACGTGCAAACTTGAATCGCAGTTCTGAGCCTAACCCGCGCAAGCTTGAGTGACGCCTATTTGCACATCATGCTTAAAAGTGCCTGTAAGGCGTTGTGTGTATTAACTTGTTGCGATTCGTTTGAGCCGCTACGTGCAAACTTGAATCGCATTTCTGAGACTAACCCGCGCAAGCTGGAAGACCCCGTTTTGCACAACATGCCTTAAAGTGCCTGTAAGGCGTTGTGTGTATTAACTTGTTGCGATTCGTTTTAGCCGCTAAGTGCAAACTTAAATCGCAGTTCTGAGCCTAACCCGCGCAAGCTGGAAGACCCCGTTTTGCACATCATGCCTTAATGTGCCTGTAAGGCGTTGTGTGTATTAACTTGTTGCGATTCGTTTGAGCCGCTACGTGCAAACATGAGTCGCATTTCTGAGCCTAACCCGCGCAAGCTGGATGACCGCGTTTTGCACATCATGCCAAAAATGCCTGTAAGGCGTTGTGTGTATTAACTTGTTGCGATTCGTTTTAGCCGCTACGTGCAAACTTGAATCGCATTTCTGAGCCTAACCCGCGGAAGCTGGAAGACCCCGTTTTGCACATCAAGCCTAAAAGAGCCTGTAAGGCGTTGTGTGTATTAACTTGTTGCGATTCATTTTAGCCGCTACGTGCAAACTTGAATCGCATTTCTGAGCCTAACCCGCGCAAACTGGATGACCGCGTTTTGCACATCATGCCTAAGCGCCTGTAAGGCGTTGTGTGTATTAACTTGTTGCGATTCGTTTTAGCCGCTACGTGCAAACTTGAATCGCAGTTCTGAGCCTAACCCGAGCAAGCTGGATGACCGCGTTTTGCACATCATGCCTAAAAGTGCCTGTAAGGCGTTGTGTGTATTAACTTGTTGCGATTCGCTTTAGCCGCTATGTGCAAATTCGAATCGCAGTTCTGAGCCTAATCCGCGCAAGCTGGACGAGCGCGTTTTACACATCATGCCTGAAATGCCTGTAAGGCGTTGTGTGCATTAACTTGTTGCGATTCGTTTGAGCCGCTACGGGCAAACTTGAATCGCATTTCTGAGCCTAACCCGCGCAAGCTGGAAGATCCCGTTTTGCACATCATGCCTAAAAGTGCCTGTAAGGCTTTGTGTGTATAAACTTGTTGCGATTCGTTTGAGCCGCTACGTGCAAACTTGAATCGCAGTTCTGAGCCTAACCCGAGCAAGCTGGATGACCGCGTTTTGCACATCATGCCTAAAAGTGCCTGTAAGGCGTTGTGTGTATTAACTTGTTGTGATTCGCTTTAGCCGCTATGTGCAAATTCGAATCGCAGTTCTGAGCCCAATCCGCGCAAGCTGGACGAGAGCGTTTTACACATCATGCCTGAAATGCCTGTAAGGCGTTGTGTGTATTAACTTGTTGCGATTCGTTTGAGCCGCTACATGCAAACTTGAATCGCATTTCTGAGCCTAACCCGCGCAAGCTGGATGACCGTGTTTTGCACATCATGCCTAAAAGAGCCTGTAAGGCGTTGTGTGTATTAACTTGTTGCGATTCGTTTTAGCCGCTACGTGCAAACTTGAATCGCATTTCTGAGCCTAACCCGCGCAAGCTGGAAGACCCCGTTTTGCACATCAAGCCTAAAAGTGCCTGTAAGGCGTTTTGTGTATTAACTTGTTGCGATTCGTTTTAGCCGCTACGTGCAAACTTGAATCGCATTTCTGAGCCTAACCCGCGCAAGCTGGAAGACCCCGTTTTGCACATCAAGCCTAAAAGTGCCTGTATGGCGTTGTGTGTATTAACTTGTTGCGATTCGTTTTAGCCGCTATGTGCGAACTTGAATCGCAGTTCTGAGCCTCACCCGCGCAAGCTGGATGACCGCGTTTAGCACAACAAGCCTAGAAGTGCCTGTAAGGCTTTGTGTGTATTAACTTGTTGCGATTCGTTTTAGCCGCTACGTGCGAACTTGAATCGCAGTTCTGAGCCTAACCCGAGCAAGCTGGATGACCGCGTTTTGCACATCCTGCCTAAAAGTGCCTGTAAGGCGTTGTGTGTATTACCTTGTTGCGATTCGTTCGAGCCGCTAGTGCAAACTTGAGTCGCATTTCCGAGCCTAACCCGCGCAAGCTGGATGACCGCGTTTTGCACATCATGCCTAAAAGTGCCTGTAAGGCGTTGTGTATTAACTTGTTGCGATTCGCTTTAGCCGCTATGTGCAAACTTGAATCGCAGTTCTGAGCCTAACCAGAACAAGCTTGAGTGACGCCTATTTGCATATCATGCCTAAATGTGCCTGTAAGGCGTTGTTTATTCCGATTCGTTTTAGCAGCTATATGCGAACATGAATCGCAGTTCTGCGCCTAACCCGCGCAAGCTGGAAGACCCCGTTTTGCACATCATGCCTTAAGGTGCCTGTAAGGCGTTGTGTGTATTAACTTGTTGCGATTCGTTTTAGCCGCTATGTGCAAACTTGAATCGCAGTTCTGAGCCCAACCCGCGCAAGCTTGTGACGCCTATTTGCACATCATGCCTAAAAGTGCCTGTAAGGCTTTGTTTGTATTAGCATGTTGCGATTCGTTTTAGCCGCTATGTGCAAACTTGAATCGCAGTTCTGAGCCTAACCCGCGCAAGCTGGATGACTGCGTTTTGCACATCATGCCTAAAAGTGCCTGTAAGGCTTTGTGTGTATTAACTTGTTGCGATTCGTTTTAGCCGCTACGTGCAAACTTGAATCGCAGTTCTGAGCCTAATCCGAGCAACCTGGATGACCACGTTTTGCACATCATGCCTAAAAGTGCCTGTAAGGCGTTGTGTGTATTAACTTGTTGCGATTCGTTCCAGCGGCTACGTGCAAACTTGAGTCGCATTTCCGAGCCTAACCCGCGCAAGCTGGATGACCGCGTTTAGCACATCATGCCTAAAAGTGCCTCTAAGGCGTTGTGTGTATTAACTTGTTGCGATTCGCTTTAGCCGCTATGTGCAAACTTGAATCGCAGTTCTGAGCCTAACCAGAAAGAGCTTGAGTGACGCCTATTTGCATATCATGCCTAAATGTGCCTGTAAGGCGTTGTTTATTCCGATTCGTTTTAGCAGCTATATGCGAACATGAATCGCAGTTCTGCGCCTAACCCGCGCAAGCTGGAAGACCCCGTTTTGCACTTCATGCCTTAATGTGCCTGTAAGGCGTTGTGTGTATTAACTTGTTGCGATTCGTTTGAGCCGCTACGTGCAAACATGAGTCGCATTTCTGAGCCTAACCCGCGCAAGCTGGATGACCGCGTTTTGCACATCATGCCAAAAATGCCTGTAAGGCTTTGTGTGTATTAACTTGGTGCGATTCGTTTGAGCCGCTACGTGCAAACTTGAATCGCATTTCTGAGCCTAACCCGCGCAAGCTGGATGACCGCGTTTTGCACATCATGCCTAAGCGCCTGTAAGGCGTTGTGTGTATTAACTTGTTGCGATTCGTTTTAGCCGCTACGTGCAAACTTGAATCGCATTTCTGAGCCTAACCCGCGCAAGCTGGAAGACCCCGTTTTGCACATCAAGCCTAAAAGTGCCTGTAAGGCGTTGTGTGTATTAACTTGTTGCGATTCATTTTAGCCGCTACGTGCAAACTTGAATCGCATTTCTGAGCCTAACCCGCGCAAGCTGGATGACCGCGTTTTGCACATCATGCCTAAGCGCCTGTAAGGCGTTGTGTGTATTAACTTGTTGCGATTCGTTTTAGCCGCTACGTGCAAACTTGAATCGCAGTTCTGAGCCTAACCCGAGCAAGCTGGATGACCGCGTTTTGCACATCATGCCTAAAAGTGCCTGTAAGGCGTTGTGTGTATTAACTTGTTGCGATTCGCTTTAGCCGCTATGTGCAAATTCGAATCGCAGTTCTGAGCCTAATCCGCGCAAGCTGGACGAGCGCGTTTTACACATCATGCCTGAAATGCCTGTAAGGCGTTGTGTGCATTAACTTGTTGCGATTCGTTTGAGCCGCTACGTGCAAACTTGAATCGCATTTCTGAGCCTAACCCGCGCAAGCTGGAAGATCCCGTTTTGCACATCATGCCTAAAAGTGCCTGTAAGGCTTTGTGTGTATAAACTTGTTGCGATTCGTTTGAGCCGCTACGTGCAAACTTGAATCGCAGTTCTGAGCCTAACCCGAGCAAGCTGGATGACCGCGTTTTGCACATCATGCCTAAAAGTGCCTGTAAGGCGTTGTGTGTATTAACTTGTTGCGATTCGTTTTAGCCGCTATGTGCAAACTTGAATCGCAGTTCTGAGCCCAACCCGCGCAAGCTTGTGACGCCTATTTGCACATCATGCCTAAAAGTGCCTGTAAGGCTTTGTTTGTATTAGCATGTTGCGATTCGTTTTAGCCGCTACGTGCGAACTTGAATCGCAGTTCTGAGCCTAACCCGAGCAAGCTGGATGACCGCGTTTTGCACATCCTGCCTAAAAGTGCCTGTAAGGCGTTGTGTGTATTAACTTGTTGCGATTCGTTCGAGCCGCTAGTGCAAACTTGAGTCGCATTTCCGAGCCTAACCCGCGCAAGCTGGATGACCGCGTTTTGCACATCATGCCTAAAAGTGCCTGTAAGGCGTTGTGTGTATTAACTTGTTGCGATTCGCTTTAGCCGCTATGTGCAAACTTGAATCGCAGTTCTGAGCCTAACCAGAACAAGCTTGAGTGACGCCTATTTGCATATCATGCCTAAATGTGCCTGTAAGGCGTTGTTTATTCCGATTCGTTTTAGCAGCTATATGCGAACATGAATCGCAGTTCTGCGCCTAACCCGCGCAAGCTGGAAGACCCCGTTTTGCACATCATGCCTTAAGGTGCCTGTAAGGCGTTGTGTGTATTAACTTGTTGCGATTCGTTTTAGCCGCTATGTGCAAACTTGAATCGCAGTTCTGAGCCCAACCCGCGCAAGCTTGTGACGCCTATTTGCACATCATGCCTAAAAGTGCCTGTAAGGCTTTGTTTGTATTAGCATGTTGCGATTCGTTTTAGCCGCTATGTGCAAACTTGAATCGCAGTTCTGAGCCTAACCCGCGCAAGCTGGATGACTGCGTTTTGCACATCATGCCTAAAAGTGCCTGTAAGGCTTTGTGTGTATTAACTTGTTGCGATTCGTTTTAGCCGCTACGTGCAAACTTGAATCGCAGTTCTGAGCCTAATCCGAGCAACCTGGATGACCACGTTTTGCACATCATGCCTAAAAGTGCCTGTAAGGCGTTGTGTGTATTAACTTGTTGCGATTCGTTCCAGCGGCTACGTGCAAACTTGAGTCGCATTTCCGAGCCTAACCCGCGCAAGCTGGATGACCGCGTTTAGCACATCATGCCTAAAAGTGCCTCTAAGGCGTTGTGTGTATTAACTTGTTGCGATTCGCTTTAGCCGCTATGTGCAAACTTGAATCGCAGTTCTGAGCCTAACCAGAAAGAGCTTGAGTGACGCCTATTTGCATATCATGCCTAAATGTGCCTGTAAGGCGTTGTTTATTCCGATTCGTTTTAGCAGCTATATGCGAACATGAATCGCAGTTCTGCGCCTAACCCGCGCAAGCTGGAAGACCCCGTTTTGCACATCATGCCTTCATGTGCCTGTAAGGCGTTGTGTGTATTAACTTGTTGCGATTCGTTTGAGCCGCTACGTGCAAACATGAGTCGCATTTCTGAGCCTAACCCGCGCAAGCTGGATGACCGCGTTTTGCACATCATGCCAAAAATGCCTGTAAGGCTTTGTGTGTATTAACTTGGTGCGATTCCTTTTAGCCGCTATGTGCAAACTTGCATCGCAGTTCTGAGCCTAACCCGCGCAAGCTGGATGACATCGTTTTGCACATCATGCCTAAAAGTGCGTGTAAGGCGTTGTGTGTATTAACTTGTTGCGATTCGTTTGAGCCGCTACGTGCAAACTTGAATCGCATTTCTGAGCCTAACCCGCGCAAGCTGGAAGACCCCGTTTTGCACATCAAGCCTAAAAGTGCCTGTAAGGCGTTGTGTGTATTAACTTGTTGCGATTCATTTTAGCCGCTACGTGCAAACTTGAATCGCATTTCTGAGCCTAACCCGCGCAAGCTGGATGACCGCGTTTTGCACATCATGCCTAAGCGCCTGTAAGGCGTTGTGTGTATTAACTTGTTGCGATTCGTTTTAGCCGCTACGTGCAAACTTGAATCGCAGTTCTGAGCCTAACCCGAGCAAGCTGGATGACCGCGTTTTGCACATCATGCCTAAAAGTGCCTGTAAGGCGTTGTGTGTATTAACTTGTTGCGATTCGCTTTAGCCGCTATGTGCAAATTCGAATCGCAGTTCTGAGCCTAATCCGCGCAAGCTGGACGAGCGCGTTTTACACATCATGCCTGAAATGCCTGTAAGGCGTTGTGTGCATTAACTTGTTGCGATTCGTTTGAGCCGCTACGTGCAAACTTGAATCGCATTTCTGAGCCTAACCCGCGCAAGCTGGAAGATCCCGTTTTGCACATCATGCCTAAAAGTGCCTGTAAGGCTTTGTGTGAATAAACTTGTTGCGATTCGTTTGAGCCGCTATGTGCAAACTTGAATCGCAGTTCTGAGCCCAACCCGCGCAAGCTTGTGACGCCTATTTGCACATCATGCCTAAAAGTGCCTGTAAGGCTTTGTTTGTATTAGCATGTTGCGATTCGTTTTAGCCGCTATGTGCAAACTTGAATCGCAGTTCTGAGCCTAACCCGCGCAAGCTGGATGACTGCGTTTTGCACATCATGCCTAAAAGTGCCTGTAAGGCTTTGTGTGTATTAACTTGTTGCGATTCGTTTTAGCCGCTACGTGCAAACTTGAATCGCAGTTCTGAGCCTAATCCGAGCAACCTGGATGACCGCGTTTTGCACATCATGCCTAAAAGTGCCTGTAAGGCGTTGTGTGTATTAACTTGTTGCGATTCGTTCCAGCGGCTACGTGCAAACTTGAGTCGCATTTCCGAGCCTAACCCGCGCAAGCTGGATGACCGCGTTTAGCACATCAATGCCTAAAAGTGCCTCTAAGGCGTTGTGTGTATTAACTTGTTGCGATTCGCTTTAGCCGCTATGTGCAAACTTGAATCGCAGTTCTGAGCCTAACCAGAACAAGCTTGAGTGACGCCTATTTGCATATCATGCCTAAATGTGCCTGTAAGGCGTTGTTTATTCCGATTCGTTTTAGCAGCTATATGCGAACATGAATCGCAGTTCTGCGCCTAACCCGCGCAAGCTGGAAGACCCCGTTTTGCACTTCATGACTTAAGGTGCCTGCAAGGCGTTGTGTGTATTAACTTTTTGCGATTCGTTTGAGCCGCTACGTGCAAACATGAGTCGCATTTCTGAGCCTAACCCGCGCAAGCTGGATGACCGCGTTTTGCACATCATGCCAAAAATGCCTGTAAGGCTTTGTGTGTATTAACTTGGTGCGATTCGTTTGAGCCGCTACGTGCAAACTTGAATCGCATTTCTGAGCCTAACCCGCGCAAGGTGGATGACCGCGTTTTGCACATCATGCCTAAGCGCCTGTAAGGCGTTGTGTGTATTAACTTGTCGCGATTCGTTTAGCCGCTACGTGCAAACTTGAATCGCATTTCTGAGCCTAACCCGCGCAAGCTGGAAGACCCCGTTTTGCACATCAAGCCTAAAAGTGCCTGTAAGGCGTTGTGTGTATTAACTTGTTGCGATTCATTTTAGCCGCTACGTGCAAACTTGAATCGCATTTCTGAGCCAAACCCGCGCAAGCTGGATGACCGCGTTTTGCACATCATGCCTAAGCGCCTGTAAGCCGTTGTGTGTATAAACTTGTTGCGATTCGTTTTAGCCGCTACGTGCAAACTTGAATCGCAGTTCTGAGCCTAACCCGAGCAAGCTGGATGACCGCGTTTTGCACATCATGCCTAAAGTGCCTGTAAGGCGTTGTGTGTATTAACTTGTTGCGATTCGCTTTAGCCGCTATGTGCAAATTCGAATCGCAGTTCTGAGCCCAAACCGCGCAATCTGGACGAGCGCGTTTTACACATCATGCCTGAAATGCCTGTAAGGCGTTGTGTGTATTAACTTGTTGCGATTCGTTTGAGCCGCTACATGCAAACTTGAATCGCATTTCTGAGCCTAACCTGCGCAAGCTGGAAGACCCGTTTTGCACATCATGCCTAAAAGTGCCTGTAAGGCTTTGTGTGTATTAACTTGTTGCGATTCGTTTTAGCCGCTACGTGCAAACTTGAATCGCAGTTCTGAGCCTAATCCGAGCAACCTGGATGACCACGTTTTGCACATCATGCCTAAAAGTGCCTGTAAGGCGTTGTGTGTATTAACTTGTTGCGATTCGTTCCAGCGGCTACGTGCAAACTTGAGTCGCATTTCCGAGCCTAACCCGCGCAAGCTGGATGACCGCGTTTAGCACATCATGCCTAAAAGTGCCTCTAAGGCGTTGTGTGTATTAACTTGTTGCGATTCGCTTTAGCCGCTATGTGCAAACTTGAATCGCAGTTCTGAGCCTAACCAGAAAGAGCTTGAGTGACGCCTATTTGCATATCATGCCTAAATGTGCCTGTAAGGCGTTGTTTATTCCGATTCGTTTTAGCAGCTATATGCGAACATGAATCGCAGTTCTGCGCCTAACCCGCGCAAGCTGGAAGACCCCGTTTTGCACTTCATGCCTTAATGTGCCTGTAAGGCGTTGTGTGTATTAACTTGTTGCGATTCGTTTGAGCCGCTACGTGCAAACATGAGTCGCATTTCTGAGCCTAACCCGCGCAAGCTGGATGACCGCGTTTTGCACATCATGCCAAAAATGCCTGTAAGGCTTTGTGTGTATTAACTTGGTGCGATTCGTTTGAGCCGCTACGTGCAAACTTGAATCGCATTTCTGAGCCTAACCCGCGCAAGCTGGATGACCGCGTTTTGCACATCATGCCTAAGCGCCTGTAAGGCGTTGTGTGTATTAACTTGTTGCGATTCGTTTTAGCCGCTACGTGCAAACTTGAATCGCAGTTCTGAGCCTAACCCGAGCAAGCTGGATGACCGCGTTTTGCACATCATGCCTAAAAGTGCCTGTAAGGCGTTGTGTGTATTAACTTGTTGCGATTCGCTTTAGCCGCTATGTGCAAATTCGAATCGCAGTTCTGAGCCTAATCCGCGCAAGCTGGACGAGCGCGTTTTACACATCATGCCTGAAATGCCTGTAAGGCGTTGTGTGCATTAACTTGTTGCGATTCGTTTGAGCCGCTACGTGCAAACTTGAATCGCATTTCTGAGCCTAACCCGCGCAAGCTGGAAGATCCCGTTTTGCACATCATGCCTAAAAGTGCCTGTAAGGCTTTGTGTGTATAAACTTGTTGCGATTCGTTTGAGCCGCTACGTGCAAACTTGAATCGCAGTTCTGAGCCTAACCCGAGCAAGCTGGATGACCGCGTTTTGCACATCATGCCTAAAAGTGCCTGTAAGGCGTTGTGTGTATTAACTTGTTGCGATTCGTTTTAGCCGCTATGTGCAAACTTGAATCGCAGTTCTGAGCCCAACCCGCGCAAGCTTGTGACGCCTATTTGCACATCATGCCTAAAAGTGCCTGTAAGGCTTTGTTTGTATTAGCATGTTGCGATTCGTTTTAGCCGCTACGTGCGAACTTGAATCGCAGTTCTGAGCCTAACCCGAGCAAGCTGGATGACCGCGTTTTGCACATCCTGCCTAAAAGTGCCTGTAAGGCGTTGTGTGTATTAACTTGTTGCGATTCGTTCGAGCCGCTAGTGCAAACTTGAGTCGCATTTCCGAGCCTAACCCGCGCAAGCTGGATGACCGCGTTTTGCACATCATGCCTAAAAGTGCCTGTAAGGCGTTGTGTGTATTAA
Source organism: Amblyomma maculatum (assembly GCF_055883805.1). Taxonomy (NCBI): domain Eukaryota; kingdom Metazoa; phylum Arthropoda; class Arachnida; order Ixodida; family Ixodidae; genus Amblyomma; species Amblyomma maculatum. Next base: position 10,461,992 of record NC_139348.1, read on the forward strand.
CTTGTTGCGATTCGCTTTAGCCGCTATGTGCAAACTTGAATCGCAGTTCTGAGCCTAACCAGAACAAGCTTGAGTGACGCCTATTTGCATATCATGCCTAAATGTGCCTGTAAGGCGTTGTTTATTCCGATTCGTTTTAGCAGCTATATGCGAACATGAATCGCAGTTCTGCGCCTAACCCGCGCAAGCTGGAAGACCCCGTTTTGCACATCATGCCTTAAGGTGCCTGTAAGGCGTTGTGTGTATTAACTTGTTGCGATTCGTTTTAGCCGCTATGTGCAAACTTGAATCGCAGTTCTGAGCCCAACCCGCGCAAGCTTGTGACGCCTATTTGCACATCATGCCTAAAAGTGCCTGTAAGGCTTTGTTTGTATTAGCATGTTGCGATTCGTTTTAGCCGCTATGTGCAAACTTGAATCGCAGTTCTGAGCCTAACCCGCGCAAGCTGGATGACTGCGTTTTGCACATCATGCCTAAAAGTGCCTGTAAGGCGTTGTGTGTATTAACTTGTTGCGATTCGTTTGAGCCGCTACGTGCAAACTTGAATCGCATTTCTGAGCCTAACCCGCGCAAGCTGGAAGACCCCGTTTTGCACATCATGCCTAAAAGTGCCTGTAAGGCGTTGTGTGTATTAACTTGTTGCGATTCGTTCCAGCGGCTACGTGCAAACTTGAGTCGCATTTCCGAGCCTAACCCGCGCAAGCTGGATGACCGCGTTTAGCACATCATGCCTAAAAGTGCCTCTAAGGCGTTGTGTGTATTAACTTGTTGCGATTCGCTTTAGCCGCTATGTGCAAACTTGAATCGCAGTTCTGAGCCTAACCAGAAAGAGCTTGAGTGACGCCTATTTGCATATCATGCCTAAATGTGCCTGTAAGGCGTTGTTTATTCCGATTCGTTTTAGCAGCTATATGCGAACATGAATCGCAGTTCTGCGCCTAACCCGCGCAAGCTGGAAGACCCCGTTTTGCACATCATGCCTTCATGTGCCTGTAAGGCGTTGTGTGTATTAACTTGTTGCGATTCGTTTGAGCCGCTACGTGCAAACATGAGTCGCATTTCTGAGCCTAACCCGCGCAAGCTGGATGACCGCGTTTTGCACATCATGCCAAAAATGCCTGTAAGGCTTTGTGTGTATTAACTTGGTGCGATTCCTTTTAGCCGCTATGTGCAAACTTGCATCGCAGTTCTGAGCCTAACCCGCGCAAGCTGGATGACATCGTTTTGCACATCATGCCTAAAAGTGCGTGTAAGGCGTTGTGTGTATTAACTTGTTGCGATTCGTTTGAGCCGCTACGTGCAAACTTGAATCGCATTTCTGAGCCTAACCCGCGCAAGCTGGAAGACCCCGTTTTGCACATCAAGCCTAAAAGTGCCTGTAAGGCGTTGTGTGTATTAACTTGTTGCGATTCATTTTAGCCGCTACGTGCAAACTTGAATCGCATTTCTGAGCCTAACCCGCGCAAGCTGGATGACCGCGTTTTGCACATCATGCCTAAGCGCCTGTAAGGCGTTGTGTGTATTAACTTGTTGCGATTCGTTTTAGCCGCTACGTGCAAACTTGAATCGCAGTTCTGAGCCTAACCCGAGCAAGCTGGATGACCGCGTTTTGCACATCATGCCTAAAAGTGCCTGTAAGGCGTTGTGTGTATTAACTTGTTGCGATTCGCTTTAGCCGCTATGTGCAAATTCGAATCGCAGTTCTGAGCCTAATCCGCGCAAGCTGGACGAGCGCGTTTTACACATCATGCCTGAAATGCCTGTAAGGCGTTGTGTGCATTAACTTGTTGCGATTCGTTTGAGCCGCTACGTGCAAACTTGAATCGCATTTCTGAGCCTAACCCGCGCAAGCTGGAAGATCCCGTTTTGCACATCATGCCTAAAAGTGCCTGTAAGGCTTTGTGTGAATAAACTTGTTGCGATTCGTTTGAGCCGCTACGTGCAAACTTGAATCGCAGTTCTGAGCCTAACCCGAGCAAGCTGGATGACCGCGTTTTGCACATCATGCCTAAAAGTGCCTGTAAGGCGTTATGTGTATTAACTTGTTGCGATTCGTTTTAGCCGCTATGTGCAAACTTGAATCGCAGTTCTGAGCCCAACCCGCGCAAGCTTGTGACGCCTATTTGCACATCATGCCTAAAAGTGCCTGTAAGGCTTTGTTTGTATTAGCATGTTGCGATTCGTTTTAGCCGCTATGTGCAAACTTGAATCGCAGTTCTGAGCCTAACCCGCGCAAGCTGGATGACTGCGTTTTGCACATCATGCCTAAAAGTGCCTGTAAGGCTTTGTGTGTATTAACTTGTTGCGATTCGTTTTAGCCGCTACGTGCAAACTTGAATCGCAGTTCTGAGCCTAATCCGAGCAACCTGGATGACCGCGTTTTGCACATCATGCCTAAAAGTGCCTGTAAGGCGTTGTGTGTATTAACTTGTTGCGATTCGTTCCAGCGGCTACGTGCAAACTTGAGTCGCATTTCCGAGCCTAACCCGCGCAAGCTGGATGACCGCGTTTAGCACATCATGCCTAAAAGTGCCTCTAAGGCGTTGTGTGTATTAACTTGTTGCGATTCGCTTTAGCCGCTATGTGCAAACTTGAATCGCAGTTCTGAGCCTAACCAGAACAAGCTTGAGTGACGCCTATTTGCATATCATGCCTAAATGTGCCTGTAAGGCGTTGTTTATTCCGATTCGTTTTAGCAGCTATATGCGAACATGAATCGCAGTTCTGCGCCTAACCCGCGCAAGCTGGAAGACCCCGTTTTGCACTTCATGACTTAATGTGCCTGCAAGGCGTTGTGTGTATTAACTTTTTGCGATTCGTTTGAGCCGCTACGTGCAAACATGAGTCGCATTTCTGAGCCTAACCCGCGCAAGCTGGATGACCGCGTTTTGCACATCATGCCAAAAATGCCTGTAAGGCTTTGTGTGTATTAACTTGGTGCGATTCGTTTGAGCCGCTACGTGCAAACTTGAATCGCATTTCTGAGCCTAACCCGCGCAAGGTGGATGACCGCGTTTTGCACATCATGCCTAAGCGCCTGTAAGGCGTTGTGTGTATTAACTTGTTGCGATTCGTTTTAGCCGCTACGTGCAAACTTGAATCGCATTTCTGAGCCTAACCCGCGCAAGCTGGAAGACCCCGTTTTGCACATCAAGCCTAAAAGTGCCTGTAAGGCGTTGTGTGTATTAACTTGTTGCGATTCATTTTAGCCGCTACGTGCAAACTTGAATCGCATTTCTGAGCCAAACCCGCGCAAGCTGGATGACCGCGTTTTGCACATCATGCCTAAGCGCCTGTAAGCCGTTGTGTGTATAAACTTGTTGCGATTCGTTTTAGCCGCTACGTGCAAACTTGAATCGCAGTTCTGAGCCTAACCCGAGCAAGCTGGATGACCGCGTTTTGCACATCATGCCTAAAAGTGCCTGTAAGGCGTTGTGTGTATTAACTTGTTGCGATTCGCTTTAGCCGCTATGTGCAAATTCGAATCGCAGTTCTGAGCCCAAACCGCGCAATCTGGACGAGCGCGTTTTACACATCATGCCTGAAATGCCTGTAAGGCGTTGTGTGTATTAACTTGTTGCGATTCGTTTGAGCCGCTACATGCAAACTTGAATCGCATTTCTGAGCCTAACCTGCGCAAGCTGGAAGACCCCGTTTTGCACATCATGCCTTAAAGTGCCTGTAAGGCGTTGTGTGTATTAACTTGTTGCGATTCGTTTGAGCCGCTACGTGCAAACATGAGTCGCATTTCTGAGCCTAACCCGCGCAAGCTGGATGACCGCGTTTTGCACATCATGCCTAAAAGAGCCTGTAAGGCTTTGTGTATTAACTTGTTGCGATTCGTTTGAGCCGCTACGTGCAAACTTGAATCGCAGTTCTGAGCCTAACCCGCGCAAGCTTGAGTGACGCCTATTTGCACATCGTGCCTAAAAGTGCCTGTAAGGCCTTGTGTGTATTAACTTGTTCCGATTCGTTTTAGCCGCTACGTGCAAACTTGAATCGCATTTCTGAGCCTAACCCGAGCAAGCTGGATGACCGCGTTTTGTACATCATGCCTAAAAGAGCCTGTAAGGCTTTGTGTGTATTAACTTGTTGCGATTCTTTTGAGCCGCTACGTGCAAACTTGAATCGCATTTCTGAGCTTAACCCGCGCAAGCTGGAAGACCCTGTTTTGCACATCATGCCTAAAAGTGCCTGTAAGGCGTTGTGTGTATTAACTTGTTGCGATTCGTTTGAGCCGCTACATGCAAACTTGAATCGCATTTCTGAGCCTAACCCGCGCAAGCTGGAAGACCCCGTTTTGCACATCATGCCTAAAAGTGCCTGTAAGGCGTTGTGTGTATTAACTTGTTGCGATTCGTTTGAGCCGCTACATGCAAACTTGAATCGCATTTCTGAGCCTAACCCGCGCAAGCTGGAAGACCCCGTTTTGCACATCATGCCTAAAAGTGCCTGTAAGGCGTTGTGTGTATTAACTTGTTGCGATTCGTTTGAGCCGCTATGTGCAAACTTGAATCGCAGTTCTGAGCCTAACCAGAACAAGCTTGAGTGACGCCTATTTGCATATCATGCCTAAATGTGTCTGTAAGGCGTTGTTTATTCCGATTCGTTTTAGCAGCTATATGCGAACAGGAATCGCAGTTCTGCGCCTAACCCGCGCAAGCTGGAAGACCCCGTTTTGCACATCATGCCTTAAGGTGCCTGTAAGGCGTTGTGTGTATTAACTTGTTGCGATTCGTTTTAGCCGCTATGTGCAAACTTGAATCGCAGTTCTGAGCCCAACCCGCGCAAGCTTGTGACGCCTATTTGCACATCATGCCTAAAAGTGCCTGTAAGGCTTTGTTTGTATTAGCATGTTGCGATTCGTTTTAGCCGCTATGTGCAAACTTGAATCGCAGTTCTGAGCCTAACCCGCGCAAGCTGGATGACTGCGTTTTGCACATCATGCCTAAAAGTGCCTGTAAGGCTTTGTGTGTATTAACTTGTTGCGATTCGTTTTAGCCGCTACGTGCAAACTTGAATCGCAGTTCTGAGCCTAATCCGAGCAACCTGGATGACCGCGTTTTGCACATCATGCCTAAAAGTGCCTGTAAGGCGTTGTGTGTATTAACTTGTCGCGATTCGTTCCAGCCGCTACGTGCAAACCTGAGTCGCATTTCCGAGCCTAACCCGCGCAAGCTGGATGACAGCGTTTAGCACATCATGCCTAAAAGTGCCTGTAAGGCGTTGTGTGTATTAACTTGTTGCGATTCGCTTTAGCCGCTATGTGCAAACTTGAATCGCAGTTCTGAGCCTAGCCAGAACAAGCTTGAGTGCCGCCTATTTGCATATCATGGCTAAATGTGCCTGTAAGGCGTTGTTTATTCCGATTCGTTTTAGCAGCTATATGCGAACATGAATCGCAGTTCTGCGCCTAACCCGCGCAAGCTGGAAGACCCCGTTTTGCACATCCTGCCTAAAAGCGCCTGTAAGGCGTTGTGTGTATTAACTTGTTGCGATTCGTTTTAGCCGCTACGTGCAAACTTGAATCGCAGTTCTGAGCCTAACCCGAGCAAGCTGGATGACCGCGTTTTGCACATCATGCCTAAAAGTGCCTGTAAGGCGTTGTGTGTATTAACTTGTTGCGATTCGCTTTAGCCACTATGTGCAAATTCGAATCGCAGTTCTGAGCCTAATCCGCGCAAGCTGGACGAGCGCGTTTTACACATCATGCCTGAAATGCCTGTAAGGCGTTGTGTGCATTAACTTGTTGCGATTCGTTTGAGCCGCTACGTGCAAACTTGAATCGCATTTCTGAGCCTAACCCGCGCAAGCTGGAAGATCCCGTTTTGCTCATCATGCCTAAAAGTGCCTGTAAGGCTTTGTGTGAATAAACTTGTTGCGATTCGTTTGAGCCGCTACGTGCAAACTTGAATCGCAGTTCTGAGCCTAACCCGAGCAAGCTGGATGACCGCGTTTTGCACATCATGCCTAAAAGTGCCTGTAAGGCGTTGTGTGTATTAACTTGTTGCGATTCGTTTTAGCCGCTATGTGCAAACTTGAATCGCAGTTCTGAGCCCAACCCGCGCAAGCTTGTGACGCCTATTTGCACATCATGCCTAAAAGTGCCTGTAAGGCTTTGTTTGTATTAGCATGTTGCGATTCGTTTTAGCCGCTATGTGCAAACTTGAATCGCAGTTCAGAGCCTAACCCGCGCAAGCTGGATGACTGCGTTTTGCACATCATGCCTAAAAGTGCCTGTAAGGCTTTGTGTGTATTAACTTGTTGCGATTCGTTTTAGCCGCTACGTGCAAACTTGAATCGCAGTTCTGAGCCTAATCCGAGCAACCTGGATGACCGCGTTTTGCACATCATGCCTAAAAGTGCCTGTAAGGCGTTGTGTGTATTAACTTGTTGCGATTCGTTCCAGCGGCTACGTGCAAACTTGAGTCGCATTTCCGAGCCTAACCCGCGCAAGCTGGATGACCGCGTTTAGCACATCATGCCTAAAAGTGCCTCTAAGGCGTTGTGTGTATTAACTTGTTGCGATTCGCTTTAGCCGCTATGTGCAAACTTGAATCGCAGTTCTGAGCCTAACCAGAACAAGCTTGAGTGACGCCTATTTGCATATCATGCCTAAATGTGCCTGTAAGGCGTTGTTTATTCCGATTCGTTTTAGCAGCTATATGCGAACATGAATCGCAGTTCTGCGCCTAACCTGAGCAAGCTGGAAGACCCCGTTTTGCACTTCATGACTTAATGTGCCTGCAAGGCGTTGTGTGTATTAACTTTTTGCGATTCGTTTGAGCCGCTACGTGCAAACATGAGTCGCATTTCTGAGCCTAACCCGCGCAAGCTGGATGACTGCGTTTTGCACATCATGCCAAAAATGCCTGTAAGGCTTTGTGTGTATTAACTTGGTGCGATTCGTTTGAGCCGCTACGTGCAAACTTGAATCGCATTTCTGAGCCTAACCCGCGCAAGGTGGATGACCGCGTTTTGCACATCATGCCTAAGCGCCTGTAAGGCGTTGTGTGTATTAACTTGTTGCGATTCGTTTTAGCCGCTACGTGCAAACTTGAATCGCATTTCTGAGCCTAACCCGCGCAAGCTGGAAGACCCCGTTTTGCACATCAAGCCTAAAAGTGCCTGTAAGGCGTTGTGTGTATTAACTTGTTGCGATTCATTTTAGCCGCTACGTGCAAACTTGAATCGCATTTCTGAGCCTAACCCGCGCAAGCTGGATGACCGCGTTTTGCACATCATGCCTAAGCGCCTGTAAGCCGTTGTATGTATAAACTTGTTGCGATTCGTTTTAGCCGCTACGTGCAAACTTGAATCGCAGTTCTGAGCCCAAACCGCGCAATCTGGACGAGCGCGTTTTACACATCATGCCTGAAATGCCTGTAAGGCGTTGTGTGTATTAACTTGTTGCGATTCGTTTGAGCCGCTACATGCAAACTTGAATCGCATTTCTGAGCCTAACCTGCGCAAGCTGGAAGACCCCGTTTTGCACATCATGCCTTAAAGTGCCTGTAAGGCGTTGTGTGTATTAACTTGTTGCGATTCGTTTGAGCCGCTACGTGCAAACATGAGTCGCATTTCTGAGCCTAACCCGCGCAAGCTGGATGACCGCGTTTTGCACATCATGCCTAAAAGAGCCTGTAAGGCTTTGTGTGTATTAACTTGTTGCGATTCGTTTGAGCCGCTACGTGCAAACTTGAATCGCAGTTCTGAGCCTAACCCGCGCAAGCTTGAGTGACGCCTATTTGCACATCGTGCCTAAAAGTGCCTGTAAGGCCTTGTGTGTATTAACTTGTTCCGATTCGTTTTAGCCGCTACGTGCAAACTTGAATCGCATTTCTGAGCCTAACCCGAGCAAGCTGGATGACCGCGTTTTGTACATCATGCTAAAAGAGCCTGTAAGGCTTTGTGTGTATTAACTTGTTGCGATTCGTTTGAGCCGCTACGTGCAAACTTGAATCGCATTTCTGAGCTTAACCCGCGCAAGCTGGAAGACCCTGTTTTGCACATCATGCCTAAAAGTGCCTGTAAGGCGTTGTGTGTATTAACTTGTTGCGATTCGTTTGAGCCGCTACATGCAAACTTGAATCGCATTTCTGAGCCTAACCCGCGCAAGCTGGAAGACCCCGTTTTGCACATCATGCCTAAAAGTGCCTGTAAGGCGTTGTGTGTATTAACTTGTTGCGATTCGTTTGAGCCGCTACATGCAAACTTGAATCGCATTTCTGAGCCTAACCCGCGCAAGCTGGAAGACCCCGTTTTGCACATCATGCCTAAAAGTGCCTGTAAGGCGTTGTGTGTATTAACTTGTTGCGATTCGTTTGAGCCGCTATGTGCAAACTTGAATCGCAGTTCTGAGCCTAACCAGAACAAGCTTGAGTGACGCCTATTTGCATATCATGCCTAAATGTGTCTGTAAGGCGTTGTTTATTCCGATTCGTTTTAGCAGCTATATGCGAACATGAATCGCAGTTCTGCGCCTAACCCGCGCAAGCTGGAAGACCCCGTTTTGCACATCATGCCTTAAGGTGCCTGTAAGGCGTTGTGTGTATTAACTTGTTGCGATTCGTTTTAGCCGCTATGTGCAAACTTGAATCGCAGTTCTGAGCCCAACCCGCGCAAGCTTGTGACGCCTATTTGCACATCATGCCTAAAAGTGCCTGTAAGGCTTTGTTTGTATTAGCATGTTGCGATTCGTTTTAGCCGCTATGTGCAAACTTGAATCGCAGTTCTGAGCCTAACCCGCGCAAGCTGGATGACTGCGTTTTGCACATCATGCCTAAAAGTGCCTGTAAGGCTTTGTGTGTATTAACTTGTTGCGATTCGTTTTAGCCGCTACGTGCAAACTTGAATCGCAGTTCTGAGCCTAATCCGAGCAACCTGGATGACCGCGTTTTGCACATCATGCCTAAAAGTGCCTGTAAGGCGTTGTGTGTATTAACTTGTCGCGATTCGTTCCAGCCGCTACGTGCAAACCTGAGTCGCATTTCCGAGCCTAACCCGCGCAAGCTGGATGACCGCGTTTAGCACATCATGCCTAAAAGTGCCTGTAAGGCGTTGTGTGTATTACCTTGTTGCGATTCGCTTTAGCCGCTATGTGCAAACTTGAATCGCAGTTCTGAGCCTAGCCAGAACAAGCTTGAGTGCCGCCTATTTGCATATCATGGCTAAATGTGCCTGTAAGGCGTTGTTTATTCCGATTCGTTTTAGCAGCTATATGCGAACATGAATCGCAGTTCTGCGCCTAACCCGCGCAAGCTGGAAGACCCCGTTTTGCACATCCTGCCTAAAAGTGCCTGTAAGGCGTTGTGTGTATTAACTTGTTGCGATTCGTTCGAGCCGCTACGTGCAAACTTGAGTCGCATTTCCGAGCCTAACCCGCGCAAGCTGGATGACCGCGTTTTGCACATCATGCCTAAAAGTGCCTGTAAGGCGTTGTGTGTATTAACTTGTTGCGATTCGCTTTAGCCGCTATGTGCAAACTTGAATCGCAGTTCTGAGCCTAACCAGAACAAGCTTGAGCGACGCCTATTTGCATATCATGCCTAAATGTGCCTGTAAGGCGTTGTTTATTCCGATTCGTTTTAGCAGCTATATGCGAACATGAATCGCAGTTCTGCGCCTAACCCGCGCAAGCTGGATGACCGCGTTTTGCACATCATGCCAAAAATGCCTGTAAGGCTTTGTGTGTATTAACTTGGTGCGATTCGTTTTAGCCGCTATGTGCAAACTTGCATCGCAGTTCTGAGCCTAACCCGCGCAAGCTGGATGACAGCGTTTTGCACATCATGCCTAAAAGTGCCTTTAAGGCGTTGTGTGTATTAACTTGTTGCGATTCGTTTGAGCCGCTACGTGCAAACTTGAATCGCATTTCTGAGCTTAACCCGCGCAAGCTGGATGACCGCGTTTTGCACATCATGCCTAAGCGCCTGTAAGGCGTTGTGTGTATTAACTTGTTGCGATTCGTTTTAGCCGCTACGTGCAAACTTGAATCGCATTTCTGAGCCTAACCCGCACAAGCTGGAAGACCCCGTTTTGCACATCAAGCCTAAAAGTGCCTGTAAGGCGTTGTGTGTATTAACTTGTTGCGATTCATTTTAGCCGCTACGTGCAAACTTGAATCGCATTTCTGAGCCTAACCCGAGCAAGCTGGATGACTGCGTTTTGCACATCATGCCTAAAAGTGCCTGTAAGGCGTTGTGTGTATTAACTTGTTGCGATTCGCTTTAGCCGCTATGTGCAAATTCGAATCGCATTTCTGAGCCCAATCCGCGCAAGCTGGACGAGCGCGTTTTACACATCATGCCTGAAATGCCTGTAAGGCGTTGTGTGCATTAACTTGTTGCGATTCGTTTGAGCCGCTACGTGCAAACTTGAATCGCATTTCTGAGCCTAACCCGCGCAAGCTGGAAGATCCCATTTTGCACATCATGCCTAAAAGTGCCTGTAAGGCTTTGTGTGTATAAACTTGTTGCGATTCGTTTGAGCCGCTACGTGCAAACTTGAATCGCAGTTCTGAGCCTAACCCGAGCAAGCTGGATGACCGCGTTTTGCACATCATGCCTAAAAGTGCCCGTAAGGCGTTGGGTGTATTAACTTGTTGCGATTCGCTTTAGCCGCTATGTGCAAATTCGAATCGCAGTTCTGAGCCCAAACCGCGCAAGCTGGACGAGCGCGTTTTACACACCATGCCTGAAATGCCTGTAAGGCGTTGTGTGTATTAACTTGTTGCGATTCGTTTGAGCCGCTACGTGCAAACTTGAATCGCATTTCTGAGCCTAACCCGCACAAGCTGGAAGACCCCGTTTTGCACATCAAGCTTAAAAGTGCCTGTAAGGCGTTGTGTGTATTAACTTGTTGCGATTCATTTTACCCGCTACGTGCAAACTTGAATCGCATTTCTGAGCCTAACCCGCGCAAGCTGGATGACCGCGTTTTGCACATCATGCCTAAGCGCCTGTAAGGCGTTGTGTGTATTAACTTGTTGCGATTCGTTTTAGCCGCTACGTGCAAACTTGAATCGCAGTTCTGAGCCTAACCCGAGCAAGCTGGATGACAGCGTTTTGCACATCATGCCTAAAAGTGCCTGTAAGGCGTTGTGTGTATTAACTTGTTGCGATTCGCTTTAGCCGCTATGTGCAAATTCGAATCGCAGTTCTGAGCCTAATCCGCGCAAGCTGGACGAGCGCGTTTTACACATCATGCCTGAAATGCCTGTAAGGCATTGTGTGCATTAACTTGTTGCGATTCGTTTGAGCCGCTACGTGCAAACTTGAATCGCGTTTCTGAGCCTAACCCGCGCAAGCTGGAAGATCCCGTTTTGCACATCATGCCTAAAAGTGCCTGTAAGGCTTTGTGTGTATAAACTTGTTGCGATTCGTTTGAGCCGCTACGTGCAAACTTGAATCGCAGTTCTGAGCCTAACCCGAGCAAGCTGGATGACCGCGTTTTGCACATGATGCCTAAAAGTGCCTGCAAGGCGTTGTGTGTATTAACTTGTTGCGATTCGCTTTAGCCGCTATGTGCAAATTCGAATCGCAGTTCTGAGCCCAAACCGCGCAAGCTGGACGAGCGCGTTTTACACATCATGCCTGAAATGCCTGTAAGGCGTTGTGTGTATTAACTTGTTGCGATTCGTTTGAGCCGCTACGTGCAAACATGAGTCGCATTTCTGAGCCTAACCCGCGCAAGCTGGATGACCGCGTTTTGCACATCATGCCTAAAAGAGCCTGTAAGGCTTTGTGTGTATTAACTTGTTGCGATTCGTTTGAGCCGCTACGTGCAAACTTGAATCGCAGTTCTGAGCCTAACCCGCGCAAGCTTGAGTGACGCCTATTTGCACATCGTGCCTAAAAGTGCCTGTAAGGCCTTGTGTGTATTAACTTGTTCCGATTCGTTTTAGCCGCTACGTGCAAACTTGAATCGCATTTCTGAGCCTAACCCGAGCAAGCTGGATGACCGCGTTTTGCACATCATGCCTAAAAGAGCCTGTAAGGCTTTGTGTGTATTAACTTGTTGCGATTCGTTTGAGCCGCTACGTGCAAACTTGAATCGCATTTCTGAGCTTAACCAGCGCAAGCTGGAAGACCCCGTTTTGCACATCATGCCTAAAAGTGCCTGTAAGGCGTTGTGTGTATTAACTTGTTGCGATTCGTTTGAGCCGCTACATGCAAACTTGAATCGCATTTCTGAGCCTAACCCGCGCAAGCTGGAAGACCCCGTTTTGCACATCATGCCTTAAAGTGCCTGTAAGGCGTTCTGTGTATTAACTTGTTGCGATTCGTTTGAGCCGCTACGTGCAAACATGAGTCGCATTTCTGAGCCTAACCCGCGCAAGCTGGATGACCGCGTTTTGCACATCATGCCTAAAAGAGCCTGTAAGGCTTTGTGTGTATTAACTTGTTGCGATTCGTTTGAGCCGCTACGTGCAAACTTGAATCGCATTTCTGAGCTTAACCCGCGCAAGCTGGAAGACCCCGTTTTGCACATCATGCCTAAAAGTGCCTGTAAGGCGTTGTGTGTATTAACTTGTTGCGATTCGTTTGAGCCGCTATGTGCAAACTTGAATCGCAGTTCTGAGCCTAACCAGAACAAGCTTGAGTGACGCCTATTTGCATATCATGCCTAAATGTGTCTGTAAGGCGTTGTTTATTCCGATTCGTTTTAGCAGCTATATGCGAACATGAATCGCAGTTCTGCGCCTAACCCGCGCAAGCTGGAAGACCCCGTTTTGCACATCATGCCTTAAGGTGCCTGTAAGGCGTTGTGTGTATTAACTTGTTGCGATTCGTTTTAGCCGCTATGTGCAAACTTGAATCGCAGTTCTGAGCCCAACCCGCGCAAGCTTGTGACGCCTATTTGCACATCATGCCTAAAAGTGCCTGTAAGGCTTTGTTTGTATTAGCATGTTGCGATTCGTTTTAGCCGCTATGTGCAAACTTGAATCGCAGTTCTGAGCCTAACCCGCGCAAGCTGGATGACTGCGTTTTGCACATCATGCCTAAAAGTGCCTGTAAGGCTTTGTGTGTATTAACTTGTTGCGATTCGTTTTAGCCGCTACGTGCAAACTTGAATCGCAGTTCTGAGCCTAATCCGAGCAACCTGGATGACCGCGTTTTGCACATCATGCCTAAAAGTGCCTGTAAGGCGTTGTGTGTATTAACTTGTCGCGATTCGTTCCAGCCGCTACGTGCAAACCTGAGTCGCATTTCCGAGCCTAACCCGCGCAAGCTGGATGACCGCGTTTAGCACATCATGCCTAAAAGTGCCTGTAAGGCGTTGTGTGTATTAACTTGTTGCGATTCGCTTTAGCCGCTATGTGCAAACTTGAATCGCAGTTCTGAGCCTAGCCAGAACAAGCTTGAGTGCCGCCTATTTGCATATCATGGCTAAATGTGCCTGTAAGGCGTTGTTTATTCCGATTCGTTTTAGCAGCTATATGCGAACATGAATCGCAGTTCTGCGCCTAACCCGCGCAAGCTGGAAGACCCCGTTTTGCACATCCTGCCTAAAAGCGCCTGTAAGGCGTTGTGTGTATTAACTTGTTGCGATTCGTTTTAGCCGCTACGTGCAAACTTGAATCGCAGTTCTGAGCCTAACCCGAGCAAGCTGGATGACCGCGTTTTGCACATCATGCCTAAAAGTGCCTGTAAGGCGTTGTGTGTATTAACTTGTTGCGATTCGCTTTAGCCGCTATGTGCAAATTCGAATCGCAGTTCTGAGCCTAATCCGCGCAAGCTGGACGAGCGCGTTTTACACATCATGCCTGAAATGCCTGTAAGGCGTTGTGTGCATTAACTTGTTGCGATTCGTTTGAGCCGCTACGTGCAAACTTGAATCGCATTTCTGAGCCTAACCCGCGCAAGCTGGAAGATCCCGTTTTGCTCATCATGCCTAAAAGTGCCTGTAAGGCTTTGTGTGAATAAACTTGTTGCGATTCGTTTGAGCCGCTACGTGCAAACTTGAATCGCAGTTCTGAGCCTAACCCGAGCAAGCTGGATGACCGCGTTTTGCACATCATGCCTAAAAGTGCCGGTAAGGCGTTGTGTGTATTAACTTGTTTCGATTCGTTTTAGCCGCTATGTGCAAACTTGAATCGCAGTTCTGAGCCCAACCCGCGCAAGCTTGTGACGCCTATTTGCACATCATGCCTAAAAGTGCCTGTAAGGCTTTGTTTGTATTAGCATGTTGCGATTCGTTTTAGCCGCTATGTGCAAACTTGAATCGCAGTTCTGAGCCTAACCCGCGCAAGCTGGATGACTGCGTTTTGCACATCATGCCTAAAAGTGCCTGTAAGGCTTTGTGTGTATTAACTTGTTGCGATTCGTTTTAGCCGCTACGTGCAAACTTGAATCGCAGTTCTGAGCCTAATCCGAGCAACCTGGATGACCGCGTTTTGCACATCATGCCTAAAAGTGCCTGTAAGGCGTTGTGTGTATTAACTTGTTGCGATTCGTTCCAGCGGCTACGTGCAAACTTGAGTCGCATTTCCGAGCCTAACCCGCGCAAGCTGGATGACCGCGTTTAGCACATCATGCCTAAAAGTGCCTCTAAGGCGTTGTGTGTATTAACTTGTTGCGATTCGCTTTAGCCGCTATGTGCAAACTTGAATCGCAGTTCTGAGCCTAACCAGAACAAGCTTGAGTGATGCCTATTTGCATATCATGCCTAAATGTGCCTGTAAGGCGTTGTTTATTCCAATTCGTTTTAGCAGCTATATGCGAACATGAATCGCAGTTCTGCGCCTAACCCGAGCAAGCTGGAAGACCCCGTTTTGCACTTCATGACTTAATGTGCCTGCAAGGCGTTGTGTGTATTAACGTTTTGCGATTCGTTTGAGCCGCTACGTGCAAACATGAGTCGCATTTCTGAGCCTAACCCGCGCAAGCTGGATGACCGCGTTTTGCACATCATGCCAAAAATGCCTGTAAGGCTTTGTGTGTATTAACTTGGTGCGATTCGTTTGAGCCGCTACGTGCAAACTTGAATCGCATTTCTGAGCCTAACCCGCGCAAGGTGGATGACCGCGTTTTGCACATCATGCCTAAGCGCCTGTAAGGCGTTGTGTGTATTAACTTGTTGCGATTCGTTTTAGCCGCTACGTGCAAACTTGAATCGCATTTCTGAGCCTAACCCGCGCAAGCTGGAAGACCCCGTTTTGCACATCAAGCCTAAAAGTGCCTGTAAGGCGTTGTGTGTATTAACTTGTTGCGATTCATTTTAGCCGCTACGTGCAAACTTGAATCGCATTTCTGAGCCTAACCCGCGCAAGCTGGATGACCGCGTTTTGCACATCATGCCTAAGCGCCTGTAAGCCGTTGTGTGTATAAACTTGTTGCGATTCGTTTTAGCCGCTACGTGCAAACTTGAATCGCAGTTCTGAGCCTAACCCGAGCAAGCTGGATGACCGCGTTTTGCACATCAAGCCTAAAAGTGCCTGTAAGGCGTTGTGTGTATTAACTTGTTGCGATTCGCTTTAGCCGCTATGTGCAAATTCGAATCGCAGTTCTGAGCCCAAACCGCGCAATCTGGACGAGCGCGTTTTACACATCATGCCTGAAATGCCTGTAAGGCGTTGTGTGTATTAACTTGTTGCGATTCGTTTGAGCCGCTACATGCAAACTTGAATCGCATTTCTGAGCCTAACCTGCGCAAGCTGGAAGACCCCGTTTTGCACATCATGCCTTAAAGTGCCTGTAAGGCGTTGTGTGTATTAACTTGTTGCGATTCGTTTGAGCCGCTACGTGCAAACATGAGTCGCATTTCTGAGCCTAACCCGCGCAAGCTGGATGACCGCGTTTTGCACATCATGCCTAAAAGAGCCTGTAAGGCTTTGTGTGTATTAACTTGTTGCGATTCGTTTGAGCCGCTACGTGCAAACTTGAATCGCAGTTCTGAGCCTAACCCGCGCAAGCTTGAGTGACGCCTATTTGCACATCGTGCCTAAAAGTGCCTGTAAGGCCTTGTGTGTATTAACTTGTTCCGATTCGTTTTAGCCGCTACGTGCAAACTTGAATCGCATTTCTGAGCCTAACCCGAGCAAGCTGGATGACCGCGTTTTGTACATCATGCTAAAAGAGCCTGTAAGGCTTTGTGTGTATTAACTTGTTGCGATTCGTTTGAGCCGCTACGTGCAAACTTGAATCGCATTTCTGAGCTTAACCCGCGCAAGCTGGAAGACCCTGTTTTGCACATTATGCCTAAAAGTGCCTGTAAGGCGTTGTGTGTATTAACTTGTTGCGATTCGTTTGAGCCGCTACATGCAAACTTGAATCGCATTTCTGAGCCTAACCCGCGCAAGCTGGAAGACCCCGTTTTGCACATCATGCCTAAAAGTGCCTGTAAGGCGTTGTGTGTATTAACTTGTTGCGATTCGTTTGAGCCGCTACATGCAAACTTGAATCGCATTTCTGAGCCTAACCCGCGCAAGCTGGAAGACCCCGTTTTGCACATCATGCCTAAAAGTGCCTGTAAGGCGTTGTGTGTATTAACTTGTTGCGATTCGTTTGAGCCGCTATGTGCAAACTTGAATCGCAGTTCTGAGCCTAACCAGAACAAGCTTGAGTGACGCCTATTTGCATATCATGCCTAAATGTTTCTGTAAGGCGTTGTTTATTCCGATTCGTTTTAGCAGCTATATGCGAACATGAATCGCAGTTCTGCGCCTAACCCGCGCAAGCTGGAAGACCCCGTTTTGCACATCATGCCTTAAGGTGCCTGTAAGGCGTTGTGTGTATTAACTTGTTGCGATTCGTTTTAGCCGCTATGTGAAAACTTGAATCGCAGTTCTGAGCCCAACCCGCGCAAGCTTGTGACGCCTATTTGCACATCATGCCTAAAAGTGCCTGTAAGGCTTTGTTTGTATTAGCATGTTGCGATTCGTTTTAGCCGCTATGTGCAAACTTGAATCGCAGTTCTGAGCCTAACCCGCGCAAGCTGGATGACTGCGTTTTGCACATCATGCCTAAAAGTGCCTGTAAGGCTTTGTGTGTATTAACTTGTTGCGATTCGTTTTAGCCGCTACGTGCAAACTTGAATCGCAGTTCTGAGCCTAATCCGAGCAACCTGGATGACCGCGTTCTGCACATCATGCCTAAAAGTGCCTGTAAGGCGTTGTGTGTATTAACTTGTCGCGATTCGTTCCAGCCGCTACGTGCAAACCTGAGTCGCATTTCCGAGCCTAACCCGCGCAAGCTGGATGACCGCGTTTAGCACATCATGCCTAAAAGTGCCTGTAAGGCGTTGTGTGTATTAACTTGTTGCGATTCGCTTTAGCCGCTATGTGCAAACTTGAATCGCAGTTCTGAGCCTAGCCAGAACAAGCTTGAGTGCCGCCTATTTGCATATCATGGCTAAATGTGCCTGTAAGGCGTTGTTTATTCCGATTCGTTTTAGCACCTATATGCGAACATGAATCGCAGTTCTGCGCCTAACCCGCGCAAGCTGGAAGACCCCGTTTTGCACATCCTGCCTAAAAGTGCCTGTAAGGCGTTGTGTGTATTAACTTGTTGCGATTCGTTCGAGCCGCTACGTGCAAACTTGAGTCGCATTTCCGAGCCTAACCCGCGCAAGCTGGATGACCGCGTTTTGCACATCATGCCTAAAAGTGCCTGTAAGGCGTTGTGTGTATTAACTTGTTGCGATTCGCTTTAGCCGCTATGTGCAAACTTGAATCGCAGTTCTGAGCCTAACCAGAACAAGCTTGAGCGACGCCTATTTGCATATCATGCCTAAATGTGCCTGTAAGGCGTTGTTTATTCCGATTCGTTTTAGCAGCTATATGCGAACATGAATCGCAGTTCTGCGCCTAACCCGCGCAAGCTGGATGACCGCGTTTTGCACATCATGCCAAAAATGCCTGTAAGGCTTTGTGTGTATTAACTTGGTGCGATTCGTTTTAGCCGCTATGTGCAAACTTGCATCGCAGTTCTGAGCCTAACCCGCGCAAGCTGGATGACAGCGTTTTGCACATCATGCCTAAAAGTGCCTGTAAGGCGTTGTGTGTATTAACTTGTTGCGATTCGTTTGAGCCGCTACGTGCAAACTTGAATCGCATTTCTGAGCTTAACCCGCGCAAGCTGGATGACCGCGTTTTGCACATCATGCCTAAGCGCCTGTAAGGCGTTGTGTGTATTAACTTGTTGCGATTCGTTTTAGCCGCTACGTGCAAACTTGAATCGCATTTCTGAGCCTAACCCGCACAAGCTGGAAGACCCCGTTTTGCACATCAAGCCTAAAAGTGCCTGTAAGGCGTTGTGTGTATTAACTTGTTGCGATTCATTTTAGCCGCTACGTGCAAACTTGAATCGCATTTCTGAGCCTAACCCGCGCAAGCTGGATGACCGCGTTTTGCACATCATGCCTAAGCGCCTGTAAGGCGTTGTGTGTATTAACTTGTTGCGATTCGTTTTAGCCGCTACGTGCAAACTTGAATCGCAGTTCTGAGCCTAACCCGAGCAAGCTGGATGACTGCGTTTTGCACATCATGCCTAAAAGTGCCTGTAAGGCGTTGTGTGTATTAACTTGTTGCGATTCGCTTTAGCCGCTATGTGCAAATTCGTATCGCATTTCTGAGCCTAATCCGCGCAAGCTGGACGAGCGCGTTTTACACATCATGCCTGAAATGCCTGTAAGGCGTTGTGTGCATTAACTTGTTGCGATTCGTTTGAGCCGCTACGTGCAAACTTGAATCGCATTTCTGAGCCTAACCCGCGCAAGCTGGAAGATCCCATTTTGCACATCATGCCTAAAAGTGCCTGTAAGGCTTTGTGTGTATAAACTTGTTGCGATTCGTTTGAGCCGCTACGTGCAAACTTGAATCGCAGTTCTGAGCCTAACCCGAGCAAGCTGGATGACCGCGTTTTGCACATCATGCCTAAAAGTGCCCGTAAGGCGTTGGGTGTATTAACTTGTTGCGATTCGCTTTAGCCGCTATGTGCAAATTCGAATCGCAGTTCTGAGCCCAAACCGCGCAAGCTGGACGAGCGCGTTTTACACACCATGCCTGAAATGCCTGTAAGGCGTTGTGTGTATTAACTTGTTGCGATTCGTTTGAGCCGCTACGTGCAAACTTGAATCGCATTTCTGAGCCTAACCCGCACAAGCTGGAAGACCCCGTTTTGCACATCAAGCCTAAAAGTGCCTGTAAGGCGTTGTGTGTATTAACTTGTTGCGATTCATTTTACCCGCTACGTGCAAACTTGAATCGCATTTCTGAGCCTAACCCGCGCAAGCTGGATGACCGCGTTTTGCACATCATGCCTAAGCGCCTGTAAGGCGTTGTGTGTATTAACTTGTTGCGATTCGTTTTAGCCGCTACGTGCAATATTGAATCGCAGTTCTGAGCCTAACCCGAGCAAGCTGGATGACTGCGTTTTGCACATCATGCCTAAAAGTGCCTGTAAGGCGTTGTGTGTATTAACTTGTTGCGATTCGCTTTAGCCGCTATGTGCAAATTCGAATCGCAGTTCTGAGCCTAATCCGCGCAAGCTGGACGAGCGCGTTTTACACATCATGCCTGAAATGCCTGTAAGGCGTTGTGTGCATTAACTTGTTGCGATTCGTTTGAGCCGCTACGTGCAAACTTGAATCGCGTTTCTGAGCCTAACCCGCGCAAGCTGGAAGATCCCGTTTTGCACATCATGCCTAAAAGTGCCTGTAAGGCTTTGTGTGTATAAACTTGTTGCGATTCGTTTGAGCCGCTACGTGCAAACTTGAATCGCAGTTCTGAGCCTAACCCGAGCAAGCTGGATGACCGCGTTTTGCACATCATGCCTAAAAGTGCCTGCAAGGCGTTGTGTGTATTAACTTGTTGCGATTCGCTTTAGCCGCTATGTGCAAATTCGAATCGCAGTTCTGAGCCCAAACCGCGCAAGCTGGACGAGCGCGTTTTACACATCATGCCTGAAATGCCTGTAAGGCGTTGTGTGTATTAACTTGTTGCGATTCGTTTGAGCCGCTACATGCAAACTTGAATCGCATTTCTGAGCCTAACCTGCGCAAGCTGGAAGACCCCGTTTTGCACATCATGCCTTAAAGTGCCTGTAAGGCGTTGTGTGTATTAACTTGTTGCGATTCGTTTGAGCCGCTACGTGCAAACATGAGTCGCATTTCTGAGCCTAACCCGCGCAAGCTGGATGACCGCGTTTTGCACATCATGCCTAAAAGAGCCTGTAAGGCTTTGTGTGTATTAACTTGTTGCGATTCGTTTGAGCCGCTACGTGCAAACTTGAATCGCAGTTCTGAGCCTAACCCGCGCAAGCTTGAGTGACGCCTATTTGCACATCGTGCCTAAAAGTGCCTGTAAGGCCTTGTGTGTATTAACTTGTTCCGATTCGTTTTAGCCGCTACGTGCAAACTTGAATCGCATTTCTGAGCCTAACCCGAGCAAGCTGGATGACCGCGTTTTGCACATCATGCCTAAAAGAGCCTGTAAGGCTTTGTGTGTATTAACTTGTTGCGATTCGTTTGAGCCGCTACGTGCAAACTTGAATCGCATTTCTGAGCTTAACCAGCGCAAGCTGGAAGACCCCGTTTTGCACATCATGCCTAAAAGTGCCTGTAAGGCGTTGTGTGTATTAACTTGTTGCGATTCGTTTGAGCCGCTACATGCAAACTTGAATCGCATTTCTGAGCCTAACCCGCGCAAGCTGGAAGACCCCGTTTTGCACATCATGCCTTAAAGTGCCTGTAAGGCGTTCTGTGTATTAACTTGTTGCGATTCGTTTGAGCCGCTACGTGCAAACATGAGTCGCATTTCTGAGCCTAACCCGCGCAAGCTGGATGACCGCGTTTTGCACATCATGCCTAAAAGAGCCTGTAAGGCTTTGTGTGTATTAACTTGTTGCGATTCGTTTGAGCCGCTACGTGCAAACTTGAATCGCAGTTCTGAGCCTAAACCGCGCAAGCTTGAGTGACGCCTATTTGCACATCATGCCTAAAAGTGCCTGTAAGGCCTTGTGTGTATTAACTTGTTCCGATTCGTTTGAGCCGCTACGTGCAAACTTGAATCGCATTTCTGAGCTTAACCCGCGCAAGCTGGAAGACCCCGTTTTGCACATCATGCCTAAAAGTGCCTGTAAGGCGTTGTGTGTATTAACTTGTTGCGATTCGTTTGAGCCGCTATGTGCAAACTTGAATCGCAGTTCTGAGCCTAACCAGAACAAGCTTGAGTGACGCCTATTTGCATATCATGCCTAAATGTGTCTGTAAGGCGTTGTTTATTCCGATTCGTTTTAGCAGCTATATGCGAACATGAATCGCAGTTCTGCGCCTAACCCGCGCAAGCTGGAAGACCCCGTTTTGCACATCATGCCTTAAGGTGCCTGTAAGGCGTTGTGTGTATTAACTTGTTGCGATTCGTTTTAGCCGCTATGTGCAAACTTGAATCGCAGTTCTGAGCATAACCCGCGCAAGCTTGTGACGCCTATTTGCACATCATGCCTAAAAGTGCCTGTAAGGCTTTGTTTGTATTAGCATGTTGCGATTCGTTTTAGCCGCTATGTGCAAACTTGAATCGCAGTTCTGAGCCTAACCCGCGCAAGCTGGATGACTGCGTTTTGCACATCATGCCTAAAAGTGCCTGTAAGGCTTTGTGTGTATTAACTTGTTGCGATTCGTTTTAGCCGCTACGTGCAAACTTGAATCGCAGTTCTGAGCCTAATCCGAGCAACCTGGATGACCGCGTTTTGCACATCATGCCTAAAAGTGCCTGTAAGGCGTTGTGTGTATTAACTTGTTGCGATTCGTTCGAGCCGCTACGTGCAAACTTGAGTCGCATTTCCGAGCCTAACCCGCGCAAGCTGGATGACCGCGTTTTGCACATCATGCCTAAAAGTGCCTGTAAGGCGTTGTGTGTATTAACTTGTTGCGATTCGCTTTAGCCGCTATGTGCAAACTTGAATCGCAGTTCTGAGCCTAACCAGAACAAGCTTCAGCGACGCCTATTTGCATATCATGCCTAAATGTGCCTGTAAGGCGTTGTTTATTCCGATTCGTTTTAGCAGCTATATGCGAACATGAATCGCAGTTCTGCGCCTAACCCGCGCAAGCTGGATGACCGCGTTTTGCACATCATGCCAAAAATGCCTGTAAGGCTTTGTGTGTATTAACTTGGTGCGATTCGTTTTAGCCGCTATGTGCAAACTTGCATCGCAGTTCTGAGCCTAACCCGCGCAAGCTGGATGACAGCGTTTTGCACATCATGCCTAAAAGTGCCTGTAAGGCGTTGTGTGTATTAACTTGTTGCGATTCGTTTGAGCCGCTACGTGCAAACTTGAATCGCATTTCTGAGCTTAACCCGCGCAAGCTGGATGACCGCGTTTTGCACATCATGCCTAAGCGCCTGTAAGGCGTTGTGTGTATTAACTTGTTGCGATTCGTTTGAGCCGCTACGTGCAAACTTGAATCGCATTTCTGAGCCTAACCCGCACAAGCTGGAAGACCCCGTTTTGCACATCAAGCCTAAAAGTGCCTGTAAGGCGTTGTGTGTATTAACTTGTTGCGATTCATTTTAGCCGCTACGTGCAAACTTGAATCGCATTTCTGAGCCTAGCCCGCGCAAGCTGGATGACCGCGTTTTGCACATCATGCCTAAGCGCCTGTAAGGCGTTGTGTGTATTAACTTGTTGCGATTCGTTTTAGCCGCTACGTGCAAACTTGAATCGCAGTTCTGAGCCTAACCCGAGCAAGCTGGATGACTGCGTTTTGCACATCATGCCTAAAAGTGCCTGTAAGGCGTTGTGTGTATTAACTTGTTGCGATTCGCTTTAGCCGCTATGTGCAAATTCGAATCGCAGTTCTGAGCCTAATCCGCGCAAGCTGGACGAGCGCGTTTTACACATCATGCCTGAAATGCCTGTAAGGCGTTGTGTGCATTAACTTGTTGCGATTCGTTTGAGCCGCTACGTGCAAACTTGAATCGCATTTCTGAGCCTAACCCGCGCAAGCTGGAAGATCCTGTTTTGCACATCATGCCTAAAAGTGCCTGTAAGGCTTTGTGTGTATAAACTTGTTGCGATTCGTTTGAGCCGCTACGTGCAAACTTGAATCGCAGTTCTGAGCCTAACCCGAGCAAGCTGGATGACCGCGTTTTGCACATCATGCCTAAAAGTGCCTGCAAGGCGTTGTGTGTATTAACTTGTTGCGATTCGCTTTAGCCGCTATGTGCAAATTCGAATCGCAGTTCTGAGCCCAAACTGCGCAAGCTGGACGAGCGCGTTTTACACATCATGCCTGAAATGCCTGTAAGGCGTTGTGTGTATTAACTTGTTGCGATTCGTTTGAGCCGCTACATGCAAACTTGAATCGCATTTCTGAGCCTAACCTGCGCAAGCTGGAAGACCCCGTTTTGCACATCATGCCTTAAAGTGCCTGTAAGGCGTTGTGTGTATTAACTTGTTGCGATTCGTTTGAGCCGCTACGTGCAAACATGAGTCGCATTTCTGAGCCTAACCCGCGCAAGCTGGATGACCGCGTTTTGCACATCATGCCTAAAAGAGCCTGTAAGGCTTTGTGTGTATTAACTTGTTGCGATTCGTTTGAGCCGCTACGTGCAAACTTGAATCGCAGTTCTGAGCCTAACCCGCGCAAGCTTGAGTGACGCCTATTTGCACATCGTGCCTAAAAGTGCCTGTAAGGCCTTGTGTGTATTAACTTGTTCCGATTCGTTTTAGCCGCTACGTGCAAACTTGAATCGCATTTCTGAGCCTAACCCGAGCAAGCTGGATGACCGCGTTTTGCACATCATGCCTAAAAGAGCCTGTAAGGCTTTGTGTGTATTAACTTGTTGCGATTCGTTTGAGCCGCTACGTGCAAACTTGAATCGCATTTCTGAGCTTAACCAGCGCAAGCTGGAAGACCCCGTTTTGCACATCATGCCTAAAAGTGCCTGTAAGGCGTTGTGTGTATTAACTTGTTGCGATTCGTTTGAGCCGCTACATGCAAACTTGAATTGCATTTCTGAGCCTAACCCGCGCAAGCTGGAAGACCCCGTTTTGCACATCATGCCTTAAAGTGCCTGTAAGGCGTTCTGTGTATTAACTTGTTGCGATTCGTTTGAGCCGCTACGTGCAAACATGAGTCGCATTTCTGAGCCTAACCCGCGCAAGCTGGATGACCGCGTTTTGCACATCATGCCTAAAAGAGCCTGTAAGGCTTTGTGTGTATTAACTTGTTGCGATTCGTTTGAGCCGCTACGTGCAAACTTGAATCGCAGTTCTGAGCCTAACCCGCGCAAGCTTGAGTGACGCCTATTTGCACATCATGCCTAAAAGTGCCTGTAAGGCCTTGTGTGTATTAACTTGTTCCGATTCGTTTGAGCCGCTACGTGCAAACTTGAATCGCATTTCTGAGCTTAACCCGCGCAAGCTGGAAGACCCCGTTTTGCACATCATGCCTAAAAGTGCCTGTAAGGCGTTGTGTGTATTAACTTGTTGCGATTCGTTTGAGCCGCTATGTGCAAACTTGAATCGCAGTTCTGAGCCTAACCAGAACAAGCTTGAGTGACGCCTATTTGCATATCATGCCTAAATGTGTCTGTAAGGCGTTGTTTATTCCGATTCGTTTTAGCAGCTATATGCGAACATGAATCGCAGTTCTGCGCCTAACCCGCGCAAGCTGGAAGACCCCGTTTTGCACATCATGCCTTAAGGTGCCTGTAAGGCGTTGTGTGTATTAACTTGTTGCGATTCGTTTTAGCCGCTATGTGCAAACTTGAATCGCAGTTCTGAGCATAACCCGCGCAAGCTTGTGACGCCTATTTGCACATCATGCCTAAAAGTGCCTGTAAGGCTTTGTTTGTATTAGCATGTTGCGATTCGTTTTAGCCGCTATGTGCAAACTTGAATCGCAGTTCTGAGCCTAACCCGCGCAAGCTGGATGACTGCGTTTTGCACATCATGCCTAAAAGTGCCTGTAAGGCTTTGTGTGTATTAACTTGTTGCGATTCGTTTTAGCCGCTACGTGCAAACTTGAATCGCAGTTCTGAGCCTAATCCGAGCAACCTGGATGACCGCGTTTTGCACATCATGCCTAAAAGTGCCTGTAAGGCGTTGTGTGTATTAACTTGTCGCGATTCGTTCCAGCCGCTACGTGCAAACCTGAGTCGCATTTCCGAGCCTAACCCGCGCAAGCTGGATGACCGCGTTTAGCACATCATGCCTAAAAGTGCCTGTAAGGCGTTGTGTGTATTAACTTGTTGCGATTCGCTTTAGCCGCTATGTGCAAACTTGAATCGCAGTTCTGAGCCTAACCAGAACAAGCTTGAGTGACGCCTATTTGCATATCATGGCTAAATGTGCCTGTAAGGCGTTGTTTATTCCGATTCGTTTTAGCAGCTATATGCGAACATGAATCGCAGTTCTGCGCCTAACCCGCGCAAGCTGGAAGACCCCGTTTTGCACATCCTGCCTAAAAGTGCCTGTAAGGCGTTGTGTGTATTAACTTGTTGCGATTCGTTCGAGCCGCTACGTGCAAACTTGAGTCGCATTTCCGAGCCTAACCCGCGCAAGCTGGATGACCGCGTTTTGCACATCATGCCTAAAAGTGCCTGTAAGGCGTTGTGTGTATTAACTTGTTGCGATTCGCTTTAGCCGCTATGTGCAAACTTGAATCGCAGTTCTGAGCCTAACCAGAACAAGCTTCAGCGACGCCTATTTGCATATCATGCCTAAATGTGCCTGTAAGGCGTTGTTTATTCCGATTCGTTTTAGCAGCTATATGCGAACATGAATCGCAGTTCTGCGCCTAACCCGCGCAAGCTGGATGACCGCGTTTTGCACATCATGCCAAAAATGCCTGTAAGGCTTTGTGTGTATTAACTTGGTGCGATTCGTTTTAGCCGCTATGTGCAAACTTGCATCGCAGTTCTGAGCCTAACCCGCGCAAGCTGGATGAAAGCGTTTTGCACATCATGCCTAAAAGTGCCTGTAAGGCGTTGTGTGTATTAACTTGTTGCGATTCGTTTGAGCCGCTACGTGCAAACTTGAATCGCATTTCTGAGCTTAAACCGCGCAAGCTGGATGACCGCGTTTTGCACATCATGCCTAAGCGCCTGTAAGGCGTTGTGTGTATTAACTTGTTGCGATTCGTTTGAGCCGCTACGTGCAAACTTGAATCGCATTTCTGAGCCTAACCCGCACAAGCTGGAAGACCCCGTTTTGCACATCAAGCCTAAAAGTGCCTGTAAGGCGTTGTGTGTATTAACTTGTTGCGATTCATTTTAGCCGCTACGTGCAAACTTGAATCGCATTTCTGAGCCTAACCCGCGCAAGCTGGATGACCGCGTTTTGCACATCATGCCTAAGCGCCTGTAAGGCGTTGTGTGTATTAACTTGTTGCGATTCATTTTAGCCGCTACGTGCAAACTTGAATCGCATTTCTGAGCCTAACCCGCGCAAGCTGGATGACCGCGTTTTGCACATCATGCCTAAGCGCCTGTAAGGCGTTGTGTGTATTAACTTGTTGCGATTCGCTTTAGCCGCTATGTGCAAATTCGAATCGCAGTTCTGAGCCTAATCCGCGCAAGCTGGACGAGCGCGTTTTACACATCATGCCTGAAATGCCTGTAAGGCGTTGTGTGCATTAACTTGTTGCGATTCGTTTGAGCCGCTACGTGCAAACTTGAATCGCATTTCTGAGCCTAACCCGCGCAAGCTGGAAGATCCTGTTTTGCACATCATGCCTAAAAGTGCCTGTAAGGCTTTGTGTGTATAAACTTGTTGCGATTCGTTTGAGCCGCTACGTGCAAACTTGAATCGCAGTTCTGAGCCTAACCCGAGCAAGCTGGATGACCGCGTTTTGCACATCATGCCTAAAAGTGCCTGCAAGGCGTTGTGTGTATTAACTTGTTGCGATTCGCTTTAGCCGCTATGTGCAAATTCGTATCGCAGTTCTGAGCCCAAACTGCGCAAGCTGGACGAGCGCGTTTTACACATCATGCCTGAAATGCCTGTAAGGCGTTGTGTGTATTAACTTGTTGCGATTCGTTTGAGCCGCTACATGCAAACTTGAATCGCATTTCTGAGCCTAACCTGCGCAAGCTGGAAGACCCCGTTTTGCACATCATGCCTTAAAGTGCCTGTAAGGCGTTGTGTGTATTAACTTGTTGCGATTCGTTTGAGCCGCTACGTGCAAACATGAGTCGCATTTCTGAGCTTAACCAGCGCAAGCTGGAAGACCCCGTTTTGCACATCATGCCTAAAAGTGCCTGTAAGGCGTTGTGTGTATTAACTTGTTGCGATTCGTTTGAGCCGCTACATGCAAACTTGAATTGCATTTCTGAGCCTAACCCGCGCAAGCTTGAGTGACGCCTATTTGCCCATCGTGCCTAAAAGTGCCTGTAAGGCCTTGTGTGTATTAACTTGTTCCGATTCGTTTTAGCCGCTACGTGCAAACTTGAATCGCATTTCTGAGCCTAACCCGAGCAAGCTGGATGACCGCGTTTTGCACATCATGCCTAAAAGAGCCTGTAAGGCTTTGTGTGTATTAACTTGTTGCGATTCGTTTGAGCCGCTACGTGCAAACTTGAATCGCATTTCTGAGCTTAACCAGCGCAAGCTGGAAGACCCCGTTTTGCACATCATGCCTAAAAGAGCCTGTAAGGCTTTGTGTGTATTAACTTGATGCGATTCGTTTGAGCCGCTATGTGCAAACTTGAATCGCAGTTCTGAGCCTAACCCGCGCAAGCTGGATGACTGCGTTTTGCACATCATGCCTAAAAGTGCCTGTAAGGCTTTGTGTGTATTAACTTGTTGCGATTCGTTTTAGCCGCTACGTGCAAACTTGAATCGCAGTTCTGAGCCTAATCCGAGCAACCTGGATGACCGCGTTTTGCACATCATGCCTAAAAGTGCCTGTAAGGCGTTGTGTGTATTAACTTGTCGCGATTCGTTCCAGCCGCTACGTGCAAACCTGAGTCGCATTTCCGAGCCTAACCCGCGCAAGCTGGATAACCGCGTTTAGCACATCATGCCTAAAAGTGCCTGTAAGGCGTTGTGTGTATTAACTTGTTGCGATTCGCTTTAGCCGCTATGTGCAAATTCGTATCGCAGTTCTGAGCCCAAACTGCGCAAGCTGGACGAGCGCGTTTTACACATCATGCCTGAAATGCCTGTAAGGCGTTGTGTGTATTAACTTGTTGCGATTCGTTTGAGCCGCTACATGCAAACTTGAATCGCATTTCTGAGCCTAACCTGCGCAAGCTGGAAGACCCCGTTTTGCACATCATGCCTTAAAGTGCCTGTAAGGCGTTGTGTGTATTAACTTGTTGCGATTCGTTTTAGCCGCTACGTGCAAACTTGAATCGCAGTTCTGAGCCTAATCCGAGCAACCTGGATGACCGCGTTTTGCACATCATGCCTAAAAGTGCCTGTAAGGCGTTGTGTGTATTAACTTGTCGCGATTCGTTCCAGCCGCTACGTGCAAACCTGAGTCGCATTTCCGAGCCTAACCCGCGCAAGCTGGATGACCGCGTTTAGCACATCATGCCTAAAAGTGCCTGTAAGGCGTTGTGTGTATTAACTTGTTGCGATTCGCTTTAGCCGCTATGTGCAAACTTGAATCGCAGTTCTGAGCCTAACCAGAACAAGCTTGAGTGACGCCTATTTGCATATCATGGCTAAATGTGCCTGTAAGGCGTTGTTTATTCCGATTCGTTTTAGCAGCTATATGCGAACATGAATCGCAGTTCTGCGCCTAACCCGCGCAAGCTGGAAGACCCCGTTTTGCACATCCTGCCTAAAAGTGCCTGTAAGGCGTTGTGTGTATTAACTTGTTGCGATTCGTTCGAGCCGCTACGTGCAAACTTGAGTCGCATTTCCGAGCCTAACCCGCGCAAGCTGGATGACCGCGTTTTGCACATCATGCCTAAAAGTGCCTGTAAGGCGTTGTGTGTATTAACTTGTTGCGATTCGCTTTAGCCGCTATGTGCAAACTTGAATCGCAGTTCTGAGCCTAACCAGAACAAGCTTCAGCGACGCCTATTTGCATATCATGCCTAAATGTGCCTGTAAGGCGTTGTTTATTCCGATTCGTTTTAGCAGCTATATGCGAACATGAATCGCAGTTCTGCGCCTAACCCGCGCAAGCTGGATGACCGCGTTTTGCACATCATGCCAAAAATGCCTGTAAGGCTTTGTGTGTATTAACTTGGTGCGATTCGTTTTAGCCGCTATGTGCAAACTTGCATCGCAGTTCTGAGCCTAACCCGCGCAAGCTGGATGAAAGCGTTTTGCACATCATGCCTAAAAGTGCCTGTAAGGCGTTGTGTGTATTAACTTGTTGCGATTCGTTTGAGCCGCTACGTGCAAACTTGAATCGCATTTCTGAGCTTAAACCGCGCAAGCTGGATGACCGCGTTTTGCACATCATGCCTAAGCGCCTGTAAGGCGTTGTGTGTATTAACTTGTTGCGATTCGTTTGAGCCGCTACGTGCAAACTTGAATCGCATTTCTGAGCCTAACCCGCACAAGCTGGAAGACCCCGTTTTGCACATCAAGCCTAAAAGTGCCTGTAAGGCGTTGTGTGTATTAACTTGTTGCGATTCATTTTAGCCGCTACGTGCAAACTTGAATCGCATTTCTGAGCCTAACCCGCGCAAGCTGGATGACCGCGTTTTGCACATCATGCCTAAGCGCCTGTAAGGCGTTGTGTGTATTAACTTGTTGCGATTCATTTTAGCCGCTACGTGCAAACTTGAATCGCATTTCTGAGCCTAACCCGCGCAAGCTGGATGACCGCGTTTTGCACATCATGCCTAAGCGCCTGTAAGGCGTTGTGTGTATTAACTTGTTGCGATTCGCTTTAGCCGCTATGTGCAAATTCGAATCGCAGTTCTGAGCCTAATCCGCGCAAGCTGGACGAGCGCGTTTTACACATCATGCCTGAAATGCCTGTAAGGCGTTGTGTGCATTAACTTGTTGCGATTCGTTTGAGCCGCTACGTGCAAACTTGAATCGCATTTCTGAGCCTAACCCGCGCAAGCTGGAAGATCCTGTTTTGCACATCATGCCTAAAAGTGCCTGTAAGGCTTTGTGTGTATAAACTTGTTGCGATTCGTTTGAGCCGCTACGTGCAAACTTGAATCGCAGTTCTGAGCCTAACCCGAGCAAGCTGGATGACCGCGTTTTGCACATCATGCCTAAAAGTGCCTGCAAGGCGTTGTGTGTATTAACTTGTTGCGATTCGCTTTAGCCGCTATGTGCAAATTCGTATCGCAGTTCTGAGCCCAAACTGCGCAAGCTGGACGAGCGCGTTTTACACATCATGCCTGAAATGCCTGTAAGGCGTTGTGTGTATTAACTTGTTGCGATTCGTTTGAGCCGCTACATGCAAACTTGAATCGCATTTCTGAGCCTAACCTGCGCAAGCTGGAAGACCCCGTTTTGCACATCATGCCTTAAAGTGCCTGTAAGGCGTTGTGTGTATTAACTTGTTGCGATTCGTTTGAGCCGCTACGTGCAAACATGAGTCGCATTTCTGAGCTTAACCAGCGCAAGCTGGAAGACCCCGTTTTGCACATCATGCCTAAAAGTGCCTGTAAGGCGTTGTGTGTATTAACTTGTTGCGATTCGTTTGAGCCGCTACATGCAAACTTGAATTGCATTTCTGAGCCTAACCCGCGCAAGCTTGAGTGACGCCTATTTGCCCATCGTGCCTAAAAGTGCCTGTAAGGCCTTGTGTGTATTAACTTGTTCCGATTCGTTTTAGCCGCTACGTGCAAACTTGAATCGCATTTCTGAGCCTAACCCGAGCAAGCTGGATGACCGCGTTTTGCACATCATGCCTAAAAGAGCCTGTAAGGCTTTGTGTGTATTAACTTGTTGCGATTCGTTTGAGCCGCTACGTGCAAACTTGAATCGCATTTCTGAGCTTAACCAGCGCAAGCTGGAAGACCCCGTTTTGCACATCATGCCTAAAAGAGCCTGTAAGGCTTTGTGTGTATTAACTTGATGCGATTCGTTTGAGCCGCTATGTGCAAACTTGAATCGCAGTTCTGAGCCTAACCCGCGCAAGCTGGATGACTGCGTTTTGCACATCATGCCTAAAAGTGCCTGTAAGGCTTTGTGTGTATTAACTTGTTGCGATTCGTTTTAGCCGCTACGTGCAAACTTGAATCGCAGTTCTGAGCCTAATCCGAGCAACCTGGATGACCGCGTTTTGCACATCATGCCTAAAAGTGCCTGTAAGGCGTTGTGTGTATTAACTTGTCGCGATTCGTTCCAGCCGCTACGTGCAAACCTGAGTCGCATTTCCGAGCCTAACCCGCGCAAGCTGGATAACCGCGTTTAGCACATCATGCCTAAAAGTGCCTGTAAGGCGTTGTGTGTATTAACTTGTTGCGATTCGCTTTAGCCGCTATGTGCAAATTCGTATCGCAGTTCTGAGCCCAAACTGCGCAAGCTGGACGAGCGCGTTTTACACATCATGCCTGAAATGCCTGTAAGGCGTTGTGTGTATTAACTTGTTGCGATTCGTTTGAGCCGCTACATGCAAACTTGAATCGCATTTCTGAGCCTAACCTGCGCAAGCTGGAAGACCCCGTTTTGCACATCATGCCTTAAAGTGCCTGTAAGGCGTTGTGTGTATTAACTTGTTGCGATTCGTTTGAGCCGCTACGTGCAAACATGAGTCGCATTTCTGAGCTTAACCCGCGCAAGCTGGAAGATCCTGTTTTGCACATCATGCCTAAAAGAGCCTGTAAGGCTTTGTGTGTATTAACTTGTTGCGATTCGTTTGAGCCGCTACGTGCAAACTTGAATCGCAGTTCTGAGCCTAACCCGCGCAAGCTTGAGTGACGCCTATTTGCCCATCGTGCCTAAAAGTGCCTGTAAGGCCTTGTGTGTATTAACTTGTTCCGATTCGTTTTAGCCGCTACGTGCAAACTTGAATCGCATTTCTGAGCCTAACCCGAGCAAGCTGGATGACCGCGTTTTGCACATCATGCCTAAAAGAGCCTGTAAGGCTTTGTGTGTATTAACTTGTTGCGATTCGTTTGAGCCGCTACGTGCAAACTTGAATCGCATTTCTGAGCTTAACCAGCGCAAGCTGGAAGACCCCGTTTTGCACATCATGCCTAAAAGTGCCTGTAAGGCGTTGTGTGTATTAACTTGTTGCGATTCGTTTGAGCCGCTACATGCAAACTTGAATTGCATTTCTGAGCCTAACCCGCGCAAGCTGGAAGACCCCGTTTTGCACATCATGCCTTAAAGTGCCTGTAAGGCGTTCTGTGTATTAACTTGTTGCGATTCGTTTGAGCCGCTACGTGCAAACATGAGTCGCATTTCTGAGCCTAACCCGCGCAAGCTGGATGACCGCGTTTTGCACATCATGCCTAAAAGAGCCTGTAAGGCTTTGTGTGTATTAACTTGATGCGATTCGTTTGAGCCGCTATGTGCAAACTTGAATCGCAGTTCTGAGCCTAACCCGCGCAAGCTGGATGACTGCGTTTTGCACATCATGCCTAAAAGTGCCTGTAAGGCTTTGTGTGTATTAACTTGTTGCGATTCGTTTTAGCCGCTACGTGCAAACTTGAATCGCAGTTCTGAGCCTAATCCGAGCAACCTGGATGACCGCGTTTTGCACATCATGCCTAAAAGTGCCTGTAAGGCGTTGTGTGTATTAACTTGTCGCGATTCGTTCCAGCCGCTACGTGCAAACCTGAGTCGCATTTCCGAGCCTAACCCGCGCAAGCTGGATAACCGCGTTTAGCACATCATGCCTAAAAGTGCCTGTAAGGCGTTGTGTGTATTAACTTGTTGCGATTCGCTTTAGCCGCTATGTGCAAACTTGAATCGCAGTTCTGAGCCTAACCAGAACAAGCTTGAGTGACGCCTATTTGCATATCATGGCTAAATGTGCCTGTAAGGCGTTGTTTATTCCGATTCGTTTTAGCAGCTATATGCGAACATGAATCGCAGTTCTGCGCCTAACCCGCGCAAGCTGGAAGACCCCGTTTTGCACATCCTGCCTAAAAGTGCCTGTAAGGCGTTGTGTGTATTAACTTGTTGCGATTCGTTCGAGCCGCTACGTGCAAACTTGAGTCGCATTTCCGAGCCTAACCCGCGCAAGCTGGATGACCGCGTTTTGCACATCATGCCTAAAAGTGCCTGTAAGGCGTTGTGTGTATTAACTTGTTGCGATTCGCTTTAGCCGCTATGTGCAAACTTGAATCGCAGTTCTGAGCCTAACCAGAACAAGCTTCAGCGACGCCTATTTGCATATCATGCCTAAATGTGCCTGTAAGGCGTTGTTTATTCCGATTCGTTTTAGCAGCTATATGCGAACATGAATCGCAGTTCTGCGCCTAACCCGCGCAAGCTGGATGACCGCGTTTTGCACATCATGCCAAAAATGCCTGTAAGGCTTTGTGTGTATTAACTTGGTGCGATTCGTTTTAGCCGCTATGTGCAAACTTGCATCGCAGTTCTGAGCCTAACCCGCGCAAGCTGGATGAAAGCGTTTTGCACATCATGCCTAAAAGTGCCTGTAAGGCGTTGTGTGTATTAACTTGTTGCGATTCGTTTGAGCCGCTACGTGCAAACTTGAATCGCATTTCTGAGCTTAACCCGCGCAAGCTGGATGACCGCGTTTTGCACATCATGCCTAAGCGCCTGTAAGGCGTTGTGTGTATTAACTTGTTGCGATTCGTTTGAGCCGCTACGTGCAAACTTGAATCGCATTTCTGAGCCTAACCCGCACAAGCTGGAAGACCCCGTTTTGCACATCAAGCCTAAAAGTGCCTGTAAGGCGTTGTGTGTATTAACTTGTTGCGATTCATTTTAGCCGCTACGTGCAAACTTGAATCGCATTTCTGAGCCTAACCCGCGCAAGCTGGATGACCGCGTTTTGCACATCATGCCTAAGCGCCTGTAAGGCGTTGTGTGTATTAACTTGTTGCGATTCGTTTTAGCCGCTACGTGCAAACTTGAATCGCAGTTCTGAGCCTAACCCGAGCAAGCTGGATGACTGCGTTTTGCACATCATGCCTAAAAGTGCCTGTAAGGCGTTGTGTGTATTAACTTGTTGCGATTCGCTTTAGCCGCTATGTGCAAATTCGAATCGCAGTTCTGAGCCTAATCCGCGCAAGCTGGACGAGCGCGTTTTACACATCATGCCTGAAATGCCTGTAAGGCGTTGTGTGCATTAACTTGTTGCGATTCGTTTGAGCCGCTACGTGCAAACTTGAATCGCATTTCTGAGCCTAACCCGCGCAAGCTGGAAGATCCTGTTTTGCACATCATGCCTAAAAGTGCCTGTAAGGCTTTGTGTGTATAAACTTGTTGCGATTCGTTTGAGCCGCTACGTGCAAACTTGAATCGCAGTTCTGAGCCTAACCCGAGCAAGCTGGATGACCGCGTTTTGCACATCATGCCTAAAAGTGCCTGCAAGGCGTTGTGTGTATTAACTTGTTGCGATTCGCTTTAGCCGCTATGTGCAAATTCGTATCGCAGTTCTGAGCCCAAACTGCGCAAGCTGGACGAGCGCGTTTTACACATCATGCCTGAAATGCCTGTAAGGCGTTGTGTGTATTAACTTGTTGCGATTCGTTTGAGCCGCTACATGCAAACTTGAATCGCATTTCTGAGCCTAACCTGCGCAAGCTGGAAGACCCCGTTTTGCACATCATGCCTTAAAGTGCCTGTAAGGCGTTGTGTGTATTAACTTGTTGCGATTCGTTTGAGCCGCTACGTGCAAACATGAGTCGCATTTCTGAGCCTAACCCGCGCAAGCTGGATGACCGCGTTTTGCACATCATGCCTAAAAGAGCCTGTAAGGCTTTGTGTGTATTAACTTGTTGCGATTCGTTTGAGCCGCTACGTGCAAACTTGAATCGCAGTTCTGAGCCTAACCCGCGCAAGCTTGAGTGACGCCTATTTGCACATCGTGCCTAAAAGTGCCTGTAAGGCCTTGTGTGTATTAACTTGTTCCGATTCGTTTTAGCCGCTACGTGCAAACTTGAATCGCATTTCTGAGCCTAACCCGAGCAAGCTGGATGACCGCGTTTTGCACATCATGCCTAAAAGAGCCTGTAAGGCTTTGTGTGTATTAACTTGTTGCGATTCGTTTGAGCCGCTACGTGCAAACTTGAATCGCATTTCTGAGCTTAACCAGCGCAAGCTGGAAGACCCCGTTTTGCACATCATGCCTAAAAGTGCCTGTAAGGCGTTGTGTGTATTAACTTGTTGCGATTCGTTTGAGCCGCTACATGCAAACTTGAATTGCATTTCTGAGCCTAACCCGCGCAAGCTGGAAGACCCCGTTTTGCACATCATGCCTTAAAGTGCCTGTAAGGCGTTCTGTGTATTAACTTGTTGCGATTCGTTTGAGCCGCTACGTGCAAACATGAGTCGCATTTCTGAGCCTAACCCGCGCAAGCTGGATGACCGCGTTTTGCACATCATGCCTAAAAGAGCCTGTAAGGCTTTGTGTGTATTAACTTGTTGCGATTCGTTTGAGCCGCTACGTGCAAACTTGAATCGCAGTTCTGAGCCTAACCCGCGCAAGCTTGAGTGACGCCTATTTGCACATCATGCCTAAAAGTGCCTGTAAGGCCTTGTGTGTATTAACTTGTTCCGATTCGTTTGAGCCGCTACGTGCAAACTTGAATCGCATTTCTGAGCTTAACCCGCGCAAGCTGGAAGACCCCGTTTTGCACATCATGCCTAAAAGTGCCTGTAAGGCGTTGTGTGTATTAACTTGTTGCGATTCGTTTGAGCCGCTATGTGCAAACTTGAATCGCAGTTCTGAGCCTAACCAGAACAAGCTTGAGTGACGCCAATTTGCATATCATGCCTAAATGTGTCTGTAAGGCGTTGTTTATTACGATTCGTTTTAGCAGCTATATGCGAACATGAATCGCAGTTCTGCGCCTAACCCGCGCAAGCTGGAAGACCCCGTTTTGCACATCATGCCTTAAGGTGCCTGTAAGGCGTTGTGTGTATTAACTTGTTGCGATTCGTTTTAGCCGCTATGTGCAAACTTGAATCGCAGTTCTGAGCCTAACCCGCGCAAGCTGGATGACCGCGTTTTGCACATCATGCCTAAAAGAGCCTGTAAGGCTTTGTGTGTATTAACTTGTTGCGATTCGTTTTAGCCGCTACGTGCAAACTTGAATCGCAGTTCTGAGCCTAATCCGAGCAACCTGGATGACCGCGTTTTGCACATCATGCCTAAAAGTGCCTGTAAGGCGTTGTGTGTATTAACTTGTCGCGATTCGTTCCAGCCGCTACGTGCAAACCTGAGTCGCATTTCCGAGCCTAACCCGCGCAAGCTGGATGACCGCGTTTAGCACATCATGCCTAAAAGTGCCTGTAAGGCGTTGTGTGTATTAACTTGTTGCGATTCGCTTTAGCCGCTATGTGCAAACTTGAATCGCAGTTCTGAGCCTAACCAGAACAAGCTTGAGTG
Source organism: Amblyomma maculatum (assembly GCF_055883805.1). Lineage (NCBI taxonomy): Eukaryota > Metazoa > Arthropoda > Arachnida > Ixodida > Ixodidae > Amblyomma > Amblyomma maculatum. The sequence continues at coordinate 10,498,400 of NC_139348.1, forward strand.
ACGCCTATTTGCATATCATGGCTAAATGTGCCTGTAAGGCGTTGTTTATTCCGATTCGTTTTAGCAGCTATATGCGAACATGAATCGCAGTTCTGCGCCTAACCCGCGCAAGCTGGAAGACCCCGTTTTGCACATCCTGCCTAAAAGTGCCTGTAAGGCGTTGTGTGTATTAACTTGTTGCGATTCGTTCGAGCCGCTACGTGCAAACTTGAGTCGCATTTCCGAGCCTAACCCGCGCAAGCTGGATGACCGCGTTTTGCACATCATGCCTAAAAGTGCCTGTAAGGCGTTGTGTGTATTAACTTGTTGCGATTCGCTTTAGCCGCTATGTGCAAACTTGAATCGCAGTTCTGAGCCTAACCAGAACAAGCTTCAGCGACGCCTATTTGCATATCATGCCTAAATGTGCCTGTAAGGCGTTGTTTATTCCGATTCGTTTTAGCAGCTATATGCGAACATGAATCGCAGTTCTGCGCCTAACCCGCGCAAGCTGGATGACCGCGTTTTGCACATCATGCCTAAAAGTGCCTGTAAGGCGTTGTGTGTATTAACTTGTTGCGATTCGTTTGAGCCGCTACGTGCAAACTTGAATCGCATTTCTGAGCTTAACCCGCGCAAGCTGGATGACCGCGTTTTGCACATCATGCCTAAGCGCCTGTAAGGCGTTGTGTGTAATTACTTGTTGCGATTCGTTTGAGCCGCTACGTGCAAACTTGAATCGCATTTCTGAGCCTAACCCGCACAAGCTGGAAGACCCCGTTTTGCACATCAAGCCTAAAAGTGCCTGTAAGGCGTTGTGTGTATTAACTTGTTGCGATTCATTTTAGCCGCTACGTGCAAACTTGAATCGCATTTCTGAGCCTAACCCGCGCAAGCTGGATGACCGCGTTTTGCACATCATGCCTAAGCGCCTGTAAGGCGTTGTGTGTATTAACTTGTTGCGATTCGTTTTAGCCGCTACGTGCAAACTTGAATCGCAGTTCTGAGCCTAACCCGAGCAAGCTGGATGACTGCGTTTTGCACATCATGCCTAAAAGTGCCTGTAAGGCGTTGTGTGTATTAACTTGTTGCGATTCGCTTTAGCCGCTATGTGCAAATTCGAATCGCAGTTCTGAGCCTAATCCGCGCAAGCTGGACGAGCGCGTTTTACACATCATGCCTGAAATGCCTGTAAGGCGTTGTGTGCATTAACTTGTTGCGATTCGTTTGAGCCGCTACGTGCAAACTTGAATCGCATTTCTGAGCCTAACCCGCGCAAGCTGGAAGATCCCGTTTTGCACATCATGCCTAAAAGTGCCTGTAAGGCTTTGTGTGTATAAACTTGTTGCGATTCGTTTGAGCCGCTACGTGCAAACTTGAATCGCAGTTCTGAGCCTAACCCGAGCAAGCTGGATGACCGCGTTTTGCACATCATGCCTAAAAGTGCCTGCAAGGCGTTGTGTGTATTAACTTGTTGCGATTCGCTTTAGCCGCTATGTGCAAATTCGAATCGCAGTTCTGAGCCCAAACTGCGCAAGCTGGACGAGCGCGTTTTACACATCATGCCTGAAATGCCTGTAAGGCGTTGTGTGTATTAACTTGTTGCGATTCGTTTGAGCCGCTACATGCAAACTTGAATCGCATTTCTGAGCCTAACCTGCGCAAGCTGGAAGACCCCGTTTTGCACATCATGCCTTAAAGTGCCTGTAAGGCGTTGTGTGTATTAACTTGTTGCGATTCGTTTGAGCCGCTACGTGCAAACATGAGTCGCATTTCTGAGCCTAACCCGCGCAAGCTGGATGACCGCGTTTTGCACATCATGCCTAAAAGAGCCTGTAAGGCTTTGTGTGTATTAACTTGTTGCGATTCGTTTGAGCCGCTACGTGCAAACTTGAATCGCAGTTCTGAGCCTAACCCGCGCAAGCTTGAGTGACGCCTATTTGCACATCGTGCCTAAAAGTGCCTGTAAGGCCTTGTGTGTTTTAACTTGTTCCGATTCGTTTTAGCCGCTACGTGCAAACTTGAATCGCATTTCTGAGCCTAACCCGAACAAGCTGGATGACCGCGTTTTGCACATCATGCCTAAAAGAGCCTGTAAGGCTTTGTGTGTATTAACTTGTTGCGATTCGTTTGAGCCGCTACGTGCAAACTTGAATCGCATTTCTGAGCTTAACCAGCGCAAGCTGGAAGACCCCGTTTTGCACATCATGCCTAAAAGTGCCTGTAAGGCGTTGTGTGTATTAACTTGTTGCGATTCGTTTGAGCCGCTACATGCAAACTTGAATTGCATTTCTGAGCCTAACCCGCGCAAGCTGGAAGACCCCGTTTTGCACATCATGCCTTAAAGTGCCTGTAAGGCGTTCTGTGTATTAACTTGTTGCGATTCGTTTGAGCCGCTACGTGCAAACATGAGTCGCATTTCTGAGCCTAACCCGCGCAAGCTGGATGACCGCGTTTTGCACATCATGCCTAAAAGAGCCTGTAAGGCTTTGTGTGTATTAACTTGTTGCGATTCGTTTGAGCCGCTACGTGCAAACTTGAATCGCAGTTCTGAGCCTAACCCGCGCAAGCTTGAGTGACGCCTATTTGCACATCATGCCTAAAAGTGCCTGTAAGGCCTTGTGTGTATTAACTTGTTCCGATTCGTTTGAGCCGCTACGTGCAAACTTGAATCGCATTTCTGAGCTTAACCCGCGCAAGCTGGAAGACCCCGTTTTGCACATCATGCCTAAAAGTGCCTGTAAGGCGTTGTGTGTATTAACTTGTTGCGATTCGTTTGAGCCGCTATGTGCAAACTTGAATCGCAGTTCTGAGCCTAACCAGAACAAGCTTGAGTGACGCCTATTTGCATATCATGCCTAAATGTGTCTGTAAGGCGTTGTTTATTACGATTCGTTTTAGCAGCTATATGCGAACATGAATCGCAGTTCTGCGCCTAACCCGCGCAAGCTGGAAGATCCCGTTTTGCACATCATGCCTAAAAGTGCCTGTAAGGCTTTGTGTGTATAAACTTGTTGCGATTCGTTTGAGCCGCTACGTGCAAACTTGAATCGCAGTTCTGAGCCTAACCCGAGCAAGCTGGATGACCGCGTTTTGCACATCATGCCTAAAAGTGCCTGCAAGGCGTTGTGTGTATTAACTTGTTGCGATTCGCTTTAGCCGCTATGTGCAAATTCGAATCGCAGTTCTGAGCCCAAACTGCGCAAGCTGGACGAGCGCGTTTTACACATCATGCCTGAAATGCCTGTAAGGCGTTGTGTGTATTAACTTGTTGCGATTCGTTTGAGCCGCTACATGCAAACTTGAATCGCATTTCTGAGCCTAACCTGCGCAAGCTGGAAGACCCCGTTTTGCACATCATGCCTTAAAGTGCCTGTAAGGCGTTGTGTGTATTAACTTGTTGCGATTCGTTTGAGCCGCTACGTGCAAACATGAGTCGCATTTCTGAGCCTAACCCGCGCAAGCTGGATGACCGCGTTTTGCACATCATGCCTAAAAGAGCCTGTAAGGCTTTGTGTGTATTAACTTGTTGCGATTCGTTTGAGCCGCTACGTGCAAACTTGAATCGCAGTTCTGAGCCTAACCCGCGCAAGCTTGAGTGACGCCTATTTGCACATCGTGCCTAAAAGTGCCTGTAAGGCCTTGTGTGTATTAACTTGTTCCGATTCGTTTTAGCCGCTACGTGCAAACTTGAATCGCATTTCTGAGCCTAACCCGAACAAGCTGGATGACCGCGTTTTGCACATCATGCCTAAAAGAGCCTGTAAGGCTTTGTGTGTATTAACTTGTTGCGATTCGTTTGAGCCGCTACGTGCAAACTTGAATCGCATTTCTGAGCTTAACCAGCGCAAGCTGGAAGACCCCGTTTTGCACATCATGCCTAAAAGTGCCTGTAAGGCGTTGTGTGTATTAACTTGTTGCGATTCGTTTGAGCCGCTACATGCAAACTTGAATTGCATTTCTGAGCCTAACCCGCGCAAGCTGGAAGACCCCGTTTTGCACATCATGCCTTAAAGTGCCTGTAAGGCGTTCTGTGTATTAACTTGTTGCGATTCGTTTAAGCCGCTACGTGCAAACATGAGTCGCATTTCTGAGCCTAACCCGCGCAAGCTGGATGACCGCGTTTTGCACATCATGCCTAAAAGAGCCTGTAAGGCTTTGTGTGTATTAACTTGTTGCGATTCGTTTGAGCCGCTACGTGCAAACTTGAATCGCAGTTCTGAGCCTAACCCGCGCAAGCTTGAGTGACGCCTATTTGCACATCATGCCTAAAAGTGCCTGTAAGGCCTTGTGTGTATTAACTTGTTCCGATTCGTTTGAGCCGCTACGTGCAAACTTGAATCGCATTTCTGAGCTTAACCCGCGCAAGCTGGAAGACCCCGTTTTGCACATCATGCCTAAAAGTGCCTGTAAGGCGTTGTGTGTATTAACTTGTTGCGATTCGTTTGAGCCGCTATGTGCAAACTTGAATCGCAGTTCTGAGCCTAACCAGAACAAGCTTGAGTGACGCCTATTTGCATATCATGCCTAAATGTGTCTGTAAGGCGTTGTTTATTACGATTCGTTTTAGCAGCTATATGCGAACATGAATCGCAGTTCTGCGCCTAACCCGCGCAAGCTGGAAGACCCCGTTTTGCACATCATGCCTTAAGGTGCCTGTAAGGCGTTGTGTGTATTAACTTGTTGCGATTCGTTTTAGCCGCTATGTGCAAACTTGAATCGCAGTTCTGAGCATAACCCGCGCAAGCTTGTGACGCCTATTTGCACATCATGCCTAAAAGTGCCTGTAAGGCTTTGTTTGTATTAGCATGTTGCGATTCGTTTTAGCCGCTATGTGCAAACTTGAATCGCAGTTCTGAGCCTAACCCGCGCAAGCTGGATGACTGCGTTTTGCACATCATGCCTAAAAGTGCCTGTAAGGCTTTGTGTGTATTAACTTGTTGCGATTCGTTTTAGCCGCTACGTGCAAACTTGAATCGCAGTTCTGAGCCTAATCCGAGCAACCTGGATGACCGCATTTTGCACATCATGCCTAAAAGTGCCTGTAAGGCGTTGTGTGTATTAACTTGTCGCGATTCGTTCCAGCCGCTACGTGCAAACCTGAGTCGCATTTCCGAGCCTAACCCGCGCAAGCTGGATGACCGCGTTTAGCACATCATGCCTAAAAGTGCCTGTAAGGCGTTGTGTGTATTAACTTGTTGCGATTCGCTTTAGCCGCTATGTGCAAACTTGAATCGCATTTCTGAGCCTAACCCGCGCAAGCTGGATGACCGCGTTTTGCACATCATGCCTAAGCGCCTGTAAGGCGTTGTGTGTATTAACTTGTTGCGATTCGTTTTAGCCGCTACGTGCAAACTTGAATCGCAGTTCTGAGCCTAACCCGAGCAAGCTGGATGACTGCGTTTTGCACATCATGCCTAAAAGTGCCTGTAAGGCGTTGTGTGTATTAACTTGTTGCGATTCGCTTTAGCCGCTATGTGCAAATTCGAATCGCAGTTCTGAGCATAATCCGCGCAAGCTGGACGAGCGCGTTTTACACATCATGCCTGAAATGCCTGTAAGGCGTTGTGTGCATTAACTTGTTGCGATTCGTTTGAGCCGCTACGTGCAAACTTGAATCGCATTTCTGAGCCTAACCCGCGCAAGCTGGAAGATCCCGTTTTGCACATCATGCCTAAAAGTGCCTGTAAGGCTTTGTGTGTATAAACTTGTTGCGATTCGTTTGAGCCGCTACGTGCAAACTTGAATCGCAGTTCTGAGCCTAACCCGAGCAAGCTGGATGACCGCGTTTTGCACATCATGCCTAAAAGTGCCTGCAAGGCTTTGTGTGTATTAACTTGTTGCGATTCGCTTTAGCCGCTATGTGCAAATTCGAATCGCAGTTCTGAGCCCAAACTGCGCAAGCTGGACGAGCGCGTTTTACACATCATGCCTGAAATGCCTGTAAGGCGTTGTGTGTATTAACTTGTTGCGATTCGTTTGAGCCGCTACATGCAAACTTGAATCGCATTTCTGAGCCTAACCTGCGCAAGCTGGAAGACCCCGTTTTGCACATCATGCCTTAAAGTGCCTGTAAGGCGTTGTGTGTATTAACTTGTTGCGATTCGTTTGAGCCGCTACGTGCAAACATGAGTCGCATTTCTGAGCCTAACCCGCGCAAGCTGGATGACCGCGTTTTGCACATCATACCTAAAAGAGCCTGTAAGGCTTTGTGTGTATTAACTTGTTGCGATTCGTTTGAGCCGCTACGTGCAAACTTGAATCGCAGTTCTGAGCCTAACCCGCGCAAGCTTGAGTGACGCCTATTTGCACATCGTGCCTAAAAGTGCCTGTAAGGCCTTGTGTGTATTAACTTGTTCCGATTCGTTTTAGCCGCTACGTGCAAACTTGAATCGCATTTCTGAGCCTAACCCGAACAAGCTGGATGACCGCGTTTTGCACATCATGCCTAAAAGAGCCTGTAAGGCTTTGTGTGTATTAACTTGTTGCGATTCGTTTGAGCCGCTACGTGCAAACTTGAATCGCATTTCTGAGCTTAACCAGCGCAAGCTGGAAGACCCCGTTTTGCACATCATGCCTAAAAGTGCCTGTAAGGCGTTGTGTGTATTAACTTGTTGCGATTCGTTTGAGCCGCTACATGCAAACTTGAATTGCATTTCTGAGCCTAACCCGCGCAAGCTGGAAGACCCCGTTTTGCACATCATGCCTTAAAGTGCCTGTAAGGCGTTCTGTGTATTAACTTGTTGCGATTCGTTTGAGCCGCTACGTGCAAACATGAGTCGCATTTCTGAGCCTAACCCGCGCAAGCTGGATGACCGCGTTTTGCACATCATGCCTAAAAGAGCCTGTAAGGCTTTGTGTGTATTAACTTGTTGCGATTCGTTTGAGCCGCTACGTGCAAACTTGAATCGCAGTTCTGAGCCTAACCCGCGCAAGCTTGAGTGACGCCTATTTGCACATCATGCCTAAAAGTGCCTGTAAGGCCTTGTGTGTATTAACTTGTTCCGATTCGTTTGAGCCGCTACGTGCAAACTTGAATCGCATTTCTGAGCTTAACCCGCGCAAGCTGGAAGACCCCGTTTTGCACATCATGCCTAAAAGTGCCTGTAAGGCGTTGTGTGTATTAACTTGTTGCGATTCGTTTGAGCCGCTATGTGCAAACTTGAATCGCAGTTCTGAGCCTAACCAGAACAAGCTTGAGTGACGCCTATTTGCATATCATGCCTAAATGTGTCTGTAAGGCGTTGTTTATTACGATTCGTTTTAGCAGCTATATGCGAACATGAATCGCAGTTCTGCGCCTAACCCGCGCAAGCTGGAAGACCCCGTTTTGCACATCATGCCTTAAGGTGCCTGTAAGGCGTTGTGTGTATTAACTTGTTGCGATTCGTTTTAGCCGCTATGTGCAAACTTGAATCGCAGTTCTGAGCATAACCCGCGCAAGCTTGTGACGCCTATTTGCACATCATGCCTAAAAGTGCCTGTAAGGCTTTGTTTGTATTAGCATGTTGCGATTCGTTTTAGCCGCTATGTGCAAACTTGAATCGCAGTTCTGAGCCTAACCCGCGCAAGCTGGATGACTGCGTTTTGCACATCATGCCTAAAAGTGCCTGTAAGGCTTTGTGTGTATTAACTTGTTGCGATTCGTTTTAGCCGCTACGTGCAAACTTGAATCGCAGTTCTGAGCCTAATCCGAGCAACCTGGATGACCGCGTTTTGCACATCATGCCTAAAAGTGCCTGTAAGGCGTTGTGTGTATTAACTTGTCGCGATTCGTTCCAGCCGCTACGTGCAAACCTGAGTCGCATTTCCGAGCCTAACCCGCGCAAGCTGGATGACCGCGTTTAGCACATCATGCCTAAAAGTGCCTGTAAGGCGTTGTGTGTATTAACTTGTTGCGATTCGCTTTAGCCGCTATGTGCAAACTTGAATCGCAGTTCTGAGCCTAACCAGAACAAGCTTGAGTGACGCCTATTTGCATATCATGGCTAAATGTGCCTGTAAGGCGTTGTTTATTCCGATTCGTTTTAGCAGCTATATGCGAACATGAATCGCAGTTCTGCGCCTAACCCGCGCAAGCTGGAAGACCCCGTTTTGCACATCATGCCTTAAGGTGCCTGTAAGGCGTTGTGTGTATTAACTTGTTGCGATTCGTTTTAGCCGCTATGTGCAAACTTGAATCGCAGTTCTGAGCATAACCCGCGCAAGCTTGTGACGCCTATTTGCACATCATGCCTAAAAGTGCCTGTAAGGCTTTGTTTGTATTAGCATGTTGCGATTCGTTTTAGCCGCTATGTGCAAACTTGAATCGCAGTTCTGAGCCTAACCCGCGCAAGCTGGATGACTGCGTTTTGCACATCATGCCTAAAAGTGCCTGTAAGGCTTTGTGTGTATTAACTTGTTGCGATTCGTTTTAGCCGCTACGTGCAAACTTGAATCGCAGTTCTGAGCCTAATCCGAGCAACCTGGATGACCGCATTTTGCACATCATGCCTAAAAGTGCCTGTAAGGCGTTGTGTGTATTAACTTGTCGCGATTCGTTCCAGCCGCTACGTGCAAACCTGAGTCGCATTTCCGAGCCTAACCCGCGCAAGCTGGATGACCGCGTTTAGCACATCATGCCTAAAAGTGCCTGTAAGGCGTTGTGTGTATTAACTTGTTGCGATTCGCTTTAGCCGCTATGTGCAAACTTGAATCGCATTTCTGAGCCTAACCCGCGCAAGCTGGATGACCGCGTTTTGCACATCATGCCTAAGCGCCTGTAAGGCGTTGTGTGTATTAACTTGTTGCGATTCGTTTTAGCCGCTACGTGCAAACTTGAATCGCAGTTCTGAGCCTAACCCGAGCAAGCTGGATGACTGCGTTTTGCACATCATGCCTAAAAGTGCCTGTAAGGCGTTGTGTGTATTAACTTGTTGCGATTCGCTTTAGCCGCTATGTGCAAATTCGAATCGCAGTTCTGAGCATAATCCGCGCAAGCTGGACGAGCGCGTTTTACACATCATGCCTGAAATGCCTGTAAGGCGTTGTGTGCATTAACTTGTTGCGATTCGTTTGAGCCGCTACGTGCAAACTTGAATCGCATTTCTGAGCCTAACCCGCGCAAGCTGGAAGATCCCGTTTTGCACATCATGCCTAAAAGTGCCTGTAAGGCTTTGTGTGTATAAACTTGTTGCGATTCGTTTGAGCCGCTACGTGCAAACTTGAATCGCAGTTCTGAGCCTAACCCGAGCAAGCTGGATGACCGCGTTTTGCACATCATGCCTAAAAGTGCCTGCAAGGCTTTGTGTGTATTAACTTGTTGCGATTCGCTTTAGCCGCTATGTGCAAATTCGAATCGCAGTTCTGAGCCCAAACTGCGCAAGCTGGACGAGCGCGTTTTACACATCATGCCTGAAATGCCTGTAAGGCGTTGTGTGTATTAACTTGTTGCGATTCGTTTGAGCCGCTACATGCAAACTTGAATCGCATTTCTGAGCCTAACCTGCGCAAGCTGGAAGACCCCGTTTTGCACATCATGCCTTAAAGTGCCTGTAAGGCGTTGTGTGTATTAACTTGTTGCGATTCGTTTGAGCCGCTACGTGCAAACATGAGTCGCATTTCTGAGCCTAACCCGCGCAAGCTGGATGACCGCGTTTTGCACATCATACCTAAAAGAGCCTGTAAGGCTTTGTGTGTATTAACTTGTTGCGATTCGTTTGAGCCGCTACGTGCAAACTTGAATCGCAGTTCTGAGCCTAACCCGCGCAAGCTTGAGTGACGCCTATTTGCACATCGTGCCTAAAAGTGCCTGTAAGGCCTTGTGTGTATTAACTTGTTCCGATTCGTTTTAGCCGCTACGTGCAAACTTGAATCGCATTTCTGAGCCTAACCCGAACAAGCTGGATGACCGCGTTTTGCACATCATGCCTAAAAGAGCCTGTAAGGCTTTGTGTGTATTAACTTGTTGCGATTCGTTTGAGCCGCTACGTGCAAACTTGAATCGCATTTCTGAGCTTAACCAGCGCAAGCTGGAAGACCCCGTTTTGCACATCATGCCTAAAAGTGCCTGTAAGGCGTTGTGTGTATTAACTTGTTGCGATTCGTTTGAGCCGCTACATGCAAACTTGAATTGCATTTCTGAGCCTAACCCGCGCAAGCTGGAAGACCCCGTTTTGCACATCATGCCTTAAAGTGCCTGTAAGGCGTTCTGTGTATTAACTTGTTGCGATTCGTTTGAGCCGCTACGTGCAAACATGAGTCGCTTTTCTGAGCCTAACCCGCGCAAGCTGGATGACCGCGTTTTGCACATCATGCCTAAAAGAGCCTGTAAGGCTTTGTGTGTATTAACTTGTTGCGATTCGTTTGAGCCGCTACGTGCAAACTTGAATCGCAGTTCTGAGCCTAACCCGCGCAAGCTTGAGTGACGCCTATTTGCACATCATGCCTAAAAGTGCCTGTAAGGCCTTGTGTGTATTAACTTGTTCCGATTCGTTTGAGCCGCTACGTGCAAACTTGAATCGCATTTCTGAGCTTAACCCGCGCAAGCTGGAAGACCCCGTTTTGCACATCATGCCTAAAAGTGCCTGTAAGGCGTTGTGTGTATTAACTTGTTGCGATTCGTTTGAGCCGCTATGTGCAAACTTGAATCGCAGTTCTGAGCCTAACCAGAACAAGCTTGAGTGACGCCTATTTGCATATCATGCCTAAATGTGTCTGTAAGGCGTTGTTTATTACGATTCGTTTTAGCAGCTATATGCGAACATGAATCGCAGTTCTGCGCCTAACCCGCGCAAGCTGGAAGACCCCGTTTTGCACATCATGCCTTAAGGTGCCTGTAAGGCGTTGTGTGTATTAACTTGTTGCGATTCGTTTTAGCCGCTATGTGCAAACTTGAATCGCAGTTCTGAGCATAACCCGCGCAAGCTTGTGACGCCTATTTGCACATCATGCCTAAAAGTGCCTGTAAGGCTTTGTTTGTATTAGCATGTTGCGATTCGTTTTAGCCGCTATGTGCAAACTTGAATCGCAGTTCTGAGCCTAACCCGCGCAAGCTGGATGACTGCGTTTTGCACATCATGCCTAAAAGTGCCTGTAAGGCTTTGTGTGTATTAACTTGTTGCGATTCGTTTTAGCCGCTACGTGCAAACTTGAATCGCAGTTCTGAGCCTAATCCGAGCAACCTGGATGACCGCGTTTTGCACATCATGCCTAAAAGTGCCTGTAAGGCGTTGTGTGTATTAACTTGTCGCGATTCGTTCCAGCCGCTACGTGCAAACCTGAGTCGCATTTCCGAGCCTAACCCGCGCAAGCTGGATGACCGCGTTTAGCACATCATGCCTAAAAGTGCCTGTAAGGCGTTGTGTGTATTAACTTGTTGCGATTCGCTTTAGCCGCTATGTGCAAACTTGAATCGCAGTTCTGAGCCTAACCAGAACAAGCTTGAGTGACGCCTATTTGCATATCATGGCTAAATGTGCCTGTAAGGCGTTGTTTATTCCGATTCGTTTTAGCAGCTATATGCGAACATGAATCGCAGTTCTGCGCCTAACCCGCGCAAGCTGGAAGACCCCGTTTTGCACATCCTGCCTAAAAGTGCCTGTAAGGCGTTGTGTGTATTAACTTGTTGCGATTCGTTCGAGCCGCTACGTGCAAACTTGAGTCGCATTTCCGAGCCTAACCCGCGCAAGCTGGATGATCGCGTTTTGCACATCATGCCTAAAAGTGCCTGTAAGGCGTTGTGTGTATTAACTTGTTGCGATTCGCTTTAGCCGCTATGTGCAAACTTGAATCGCAGTTCTGAGCCTAACCAGAACAAGCTTCAGCGACGCCTATTTGCATATCATGCCTAAATGTGCCTGTAAGGCGTTGTTTATTCCGTTTCGTTTTAGCAGCTATATGCGAACATGAATCGCAGTTCTGCGCCTAACCCGCGCAAGCTGGATGACCGCGTTTTGCACATCATGCCAAAAGTGCCTGTAAGGCGTTGTGTGTATTAACTTGTTGCGATTCGTTTGAGCCGCTACGTGCAAACTTGAATCGCATTTCTGAGCTTAACCCGCGCAAGCTGGATGACCGCGTTTTGCACATCATGCCTAAGCGCCTGTAAGGCGTTGTGTGTATTAACTTGTTGCGATTCGTTTTAGCCGCTACGTGCAAACTTGAATCGCATTTCTGAGAATAACCCGCGCAAGCTGGATGACCGCGTTTTGCACATCATGCCTAAGCGCCTGTAAGGCGTTGTGTGTATTAACTTGTTGCGATTCGTTTTAGCCGCTACGTGCAAACTTGAATCGCAGTTCTGAGCCTAACCCGAGCAAGCTGGATGACTGCGTTTTGCACATCATGCCTAAAAGTGCCTGTAAGGCGTTGTGTGTATTAACTTGTTGCGATTCGCTTTAGCCGCTATGTGCAAATTCGAATCGCAGTTCTGAGCCTAATCCGCGCAAGCTGGACGAGCGCGTTTTACACATCATGCCTGAAATGCCTGTAAGGCGTTGTGTGCATTAACTTGTTGCGATTCGTTTGAGCCGCTACGTGCAAACTTGAATCGCATTTCTGAGCCTAACCCGCGCAAGCTGGAAGATCTCATTTTGCACATCATGCCTAAAAGTGCCTGTAAGGCTTTGTGCGTATAAACTTGTTGCGATTCTATTGAGCCGCTACGTGCAAACTTGAATCGCAGTTCTGAGCCTAACCCGAGCAAGCTGGATGACCGCGTTTTGCACATCATGCCTAAAAGTGCCCGTAAGGCGTTGGGTGTATTAACTTGTTGCGATTCGCTTTAGCCGCTATGTGCAAATTCGAATCGCAGTTCTGAGCCCAAACCGCGCAAGCTGGACGAGCGCGTTTTACACACCATGCCTGAAATGCCTGTAAGGCGTTGTGTGTATTAACTTGTTGCGATTCGTTTGAGCCGCTACGTGCAAACTTGAATCGCATTTCTGAGCCTAACCCGCACAAGCTGGAAGACCCCGTTTTGCACATCAAGCCTAAAAGTGCCTGTAAGGCGTTGTGTGTATTAACTTGTTGCGATTCATTTTAGCCGCTACGTGCAAACTTGAATCGCATTTCTGAGCCTAACCCGCGCAAGCTGGATGACCGCGTTTTGCACATCATGCCTAAGCGCCTGTAAGGCGTTGTGTGTATTAACTTGTTGCGATTCGTTTTAGCCGCTACGTGCAAACTTGAATCGCAGTTCTGAGCCTAACCCGAGCAAGCTGGATGACTGCGTTTTGCACATCATGCCTAAAAGTTCCTGTAAGGCGTTGTGTGTATTAACTTGTTGCGATTCGCTTTAGCCGCTATGTGCAAATTCGAATCGCAGTTATGAGCCTAATCCGCGCAAGCTGGACGAGCGCGTTTTACACATCATGCCTGAAATGCCTGTAAGGCGTTGTGTGCATTAACGTGTTGCGATTCGTTTGAGCCGCTACGTGCAAACTTGAATCGCATTTCTGAGCCTAACCCGCGCAAGCTGGAAGATCCCGTTTTGCACATCATGCCTAAAAGTGCCTGTAAGGCTTTGTGTGTATAAACTTGTTGCGATTCGTTTGAGCCGCTACGTGCAAACTTGAATCGCAGTTTTGAGCCTAACCCGAGCAAGCTGGATGACCGCGTTTTGCACATCATGCCTAAAAGTGCCTGTAAGGCGTTGTGTGTATTAACTTGTTGCGATTCGTTTGAGCCGCTACATGCAAACTTGAATCGCATTTCTGAGCCTAACCCGCGCAAGCTGGAAGACCCCGTTTTGTACATCATGCCTTAAAGTGCCTGTAAGGCGTTCTGTGTATTAACTTGTTGCGATTCGTTTGAGCCGCTACGTGCAAACATGAGTCGCATTTCTGAGCCTAACCCGCGCAAGCTGGATGACCGCGTTTTGCACATCATGCCTAAAAGAGCCTGTAAGGCTTTGTGTGTATTAACTTGTTGCGATTCGTTTGAGCCGCTACGTGCAAACTTGAATCGCAGTTCTGAGCCTAACCCGCGCAAGCTTGAGTGACGCCTATTTGCACATCATGCCTAAAAGTGCCTGTAAGGCCTTGTGTGTATTAACTTGTTCCGATTCGTTTGAGCCGCTACGTGCAAACTTGAATCGCATTTCTGAGCTTAACCCGCGAAAGCTGGAAGACCCCGTTTTGCACATCATGCCTAAAAGTGCCTGTAAGGCGTTGTGTGTATTAACTTGTTGCGATTCGTTTGAGCCGCTATGTGCAAACTTGAATCGCAGTTCTGAGCCTAACCAGAACAAGCTTGAGTGACGCCTATTTGCATATCATGCCTAAATGTGTCTGTAAGGCGTTGTTTATTCCGATTCGTTTTAGCAGCTATATGCGAACATGAATCGCAGTTCTGCGCCTAACCCGCGCAAGCTGGAAGACCCCGTTTTGCACATCATGCCTTTAGGTGCCTGTAAGGCGTTGTGTGTATTAACTTGTTGCGATTCGTTTTAGCCGCTATGTGCAAACTTGAATCGCAGTTCTGAGCATAACCCGCGCAAGCTTGTGACGCCTATTTGCACATCATGCCTAAAAGTGCCTGTAAGGCTTTGTTTGTATTAGCATGTTGCAATTCGTTTTAGCCGCTATGTGCAAACTTGAATCGCAGTTCTGAGCCTAACCCGCGCAAGCTGGATGACTGCGTTTTGCACATCATGCCTAAAAGTGCCTGTAAGGCTTTGTGTGTATTAACTTGTTGCGATTCGTTTTAGCCGCTACGTGCAAACTTGAATCGCAGTTCTGAGCCTAATCCGAGCAACCTGGATGACCGCGTTTTGCACATCATGCCTAAAAGTGCCTGTAAGGCGTTGTGTGTATTAACTTGTCGCGATTCGTTCCAGCCGCTACGTGCAAACCTGAGTCGCATTTCCGAGCCTAACCCGCGCAAGCTGGATGACCGCGTTTAGCACATCATGCCTAAAAGTGCCTGTAAGGCGTTGTGTGTATTAACTTGTTGCGATTCGCTTTAGCCGCTATGTGCAAACTTGAATCGCATTTCTGAGCCTAACCCGCGCAAGCTGGATGACCGCGTTTTGCACATCATGCCTAAGCGCCTGTAAGGCGTTGTGTGTATTAACTTGTTGCGATTCGTTTTAGCCGCTACGTGCAAACTTGAATCGCAGTTCTGAGCCTAACCCGAGCAAGCTGGATGACTGCGTTTTGCACATCATGCCTAAAAGTGCCTGTAAGGCGTTGTGTGTATTAACTTGTTGCGATTCGCTTTAGCCGCTATGTGCAAATTCGAATCGCAGTTATGAGCCTAATCCGCGCAAGCTGGACGAGCGCGTTTTACACATCATGCCTGAAATGCCTGTAAGGCGTTGTGTGCATTAACGTGTTGCGATTCGTTTGAGCCGCTACGTGCAAACTTGAATCGCATTTCTGAGCCTAACCCGCGCAAGCTGGAAGATCCCGTTTTGCACATCATGCCTAAAAGTGCCTGTAAGGCTTTGTGTGTATAAACTTGTTGCGATTCGTTTGAGCCGCTACGTGCAAACTTGAATCGCAGTTTTGAGCCTAACCCGAGCAAGCTGGATGACCGCGTTTTGCACATCATGCCTAAAAGTGCCTGTAAGGCGTTGTGTGTATTAACTTGTTGCGATTCGTTTGAGCCGCTACATGCAAACTTGAATCGCATTTCTGAGCCTAACCCGCGCAAGCTGGAAGACCCCGTTTTGTACATCATGCCTTAAAGTGCCTGTAAGGCGTTCTGTGTATTAACTTGTTGCGATTCGTTTGAGCCGCTACGTGCAAACATGAGTCGCATTTCTGAGCCTAACCCGCGCAAGCTGGATGACCGCGTTTTGCACATCATGCCTAAAAGAGCCTGTAAGGCTTTGTGTGTATTAACTTGTTGCGATTCGTTTGAGCCGCTACGTGCAAACTTGAATCGCAGTTCTGAGCCTAACCCGCGCAAGCTTGAGTGACGCCTATTTGCACATCATGCCTAAAAGTGCCTGTAAGGCCTTGTGTGTATTAACTTGTTCCGATTCGTTTGAGCCGCTACGTGCAAACTTGAATCGCATTTCTGAGCTTAACTCGCGCAAGCTGGAAGACCCCGTTTTGCACATCATGCCTAAAAGTGCCTGTAAGGCGTTGTGTGTATTAACTTGTTGCGATTCGTTTGAGCCGCTATGTGCAAACTTGAATCGCAGTTCTGAGCCTAACCAGAACAAGCTTGAGTGACGCCTATTTGCATATCATGCCTAAATGTGTCTGTAAGGCGTTGTTTATTCCGATTCGTTTTAGCAGCTATATGCGAACATGAATCGCAGTTCTGCGCCTAACCCGCGCAAGCTGGAAGACCCCGTTTTGCACATCATGCCTTAAGGTGCCTGTAAGGCGTTGTGTGTATTAACTTGTTGCGATTCGTTTTAGCCGCTATGTGCAAACTTGAATCGCAGTTCTGAGCATAACCCGCGCAAGCTTGTGACGCCTATTTGCACATCATGCCTAAAAGTGCCTGTAAGGCTTTGTTTGTATTAGCATGTTGCGATTCGTTTTAGCCGCTATGTGCAAACTTGAATCGCAGTTCTGAGCCTAACCCGCGCAAGCTGGATGACTGCGTTTTGCACATCATGCCTAAAAGTGCCTGTAAGGCTTTGTGTGTAATAACTTGTTGCGATTCGTTTTAGCCGCTACGTGCAAACTTGAATCGCAGTTCTGAGCCTAATCCGAGCAACCTGGATGACCGCGTTTTGCACATCATGCCTAAAAGTGCCTGTAAGGCGTTGTGTGTATTAACTTGTCGCGATTCGTTCCAGCCGCTACGTGCAAACCTGAGTCGCATTTCCGAGCCTAACCCGCGCAAGCTGGATGACCGCGTTTAGCACATCATGCCTAAAAGTGCCTGTAAGGCGTTGTGTGTATTAACTTGTTGCGATTCGCTTTAGCCGCTATGTGCAAACTTGAATCGCAGTTCTGAGCCTAACCAGAACAAGCTTGAGTGACGCCTATTTGCATATCATGGCTAAATGTGCCTGTAAGGCGTTGTTTATTCCGATTCGTTTTAGCAGCTATATGCGAACATGAATCGCAGTTCTGCGCCTAACCCGCGCAAGCTGGAAGACCCCGTTTTGCACATCCTGCCTAAAAGTGCCTGTAAGGCGTTGTGTGTATTAACTTGTTGCGATTCGTTTGAGCCGCTACGTGCAAACTTGAGTCGCATTTCCGAGCCTAACCCGCGCAAGCTGGATGACCGCGTTTTGCACATCATGCCTAAAAGTGCCTGTAAGGCGTTGTGTGTATTAACTTGTTGCGATTCGCTTTAGCCGCTATGTGCAAACTTGAATCGCAGTTCTGAGCCTAACCAGAACAAGCTTCAGCGACGCCTATTTGCATATCATGCCTAAATGTGCCTGTAAGGCGTTGTTTATTCCGATTCGTTTTAGCAGCTATATGCGAACATGAATCGCAGTTCTGCGCCTAACCCGCGCAAGCTGGATGACCGCGTTTTGCACATCATGCCAAAAATGCCTGTAAGGCTTTGTGTGTATTAACTTGGTGCGATTCGTTTTAGCCGCTATGTGCAAACTTGCATCGCAGTTCTGAGCCTAACCCGCGCAAGCTGGATGACAGCGTTTTGCACATCATGCCTAAAAGTACCTGTAAGGCGTTGTGTGTATTAACTTGTTGCGATTCGTTTGAGCCGCTACGTGCAAACTTGAATCGCATTTCTGAGCTTAACCCGCGCAAGCTGGATGACCGCGTTTTGCACATCATGCCTAAGCGCCTGTAAGGCGTTGTGTGTATTAACTTGTTGCGATTCGTTTGAGCCGCTACGTGCAAACTTGAATCGCATTTCTGAGCCTAACCCGCACAAGCTGGAAGACCCCGTTTTGCACATCAAGCCTAAAAGTGCCTGTAAGGCGTTGTGTGTATTAACTTGTTGCGATTCATTTTAGCCGCTACGTGCAAACTTGAATCGCATTTCTGAGCCTAACCCGCGCAAGCTGGATGACCGCGTTTTGCACATCATGCCTAAGCGCCTGTAAGGCGTTGTGTGTATTAACTTGTTGCGATTCGTTTTAGCCGCTACGTGCAAACTTGAATCGCAGTTCTGAGCCTAACCCGAGCAAGCTGGATGACTGCGTTTTGCACATCATGCCTAAAAGTGCCTGTAAGGCGTTGTGTGTATTAACTTGTTGCGATTCGCTTTAGCCGCTATGTGCAAATTCGAATCGCAGTTCTGAGCCTAATCCGCGCAAGCTGGACGAGCGCGTTTTACACATCATGCCTGAAATGCCTGTAAGGCGTTGTGTGCATTAACTTGTTGCGATTCGTTTGAGCCGCTACGTGCAAACTTGAATCGCATTTCTGAGCCTAACCCGCGCAAGCTGGAAGATCCCGTTTTGCACATCATGCCTAAAAGTGCCTGTAAGGCTTTGTGTGTATAAACTTGTTGCGATTCGTTTGAGCCGCTACGTGCAAACTTGAATCGCAGTTCTGAGCCTAACCCGAGCAAGCTGGATGACCGCGTTTTGCACATCATGCCTAAAAGTGCCTGCAAGGCGTTGTGTGTATTAACTTGTTGCGATTCGCTTTAGCCGCTATGTGCAAATTCGAATCGCAGTTCTGAGCCCAAACCGCGCAAGCTGGACGAGCGCGTTTTACACATCATGCCTGAAATGCCTGTAAGGCGTTGTGTGTATTAACTTGTTGCGATTCGTTTGAGCCGCTACGTGCAAACATGAGTCGCATTTCTGAGCCTAACCCGCGCAAGCTGGATGACCGCGTTTTGCACATCATGCCTAAAAGAGCCTGTAAGGCTTTGTGTGTATTAACTTGTTGCGATTCGTTTTAGCCGCTACGTGCAAACTTGAATCGCATTTCTGAGCCTAACCCGAGCAAGCTGGATGACCGCGTTTTGCACATCATGCCTAAAAGAGCCTGTAAGGCTTTGTGTGTATTAACTTGTTGCGATTCGTTTGAGCTGCTACGTGCAAACTTGAATCGCATTTCTGAGCTTAACCAGCGCAAGCTGGAAGACCCCGTTTTGCACATCATGCCTAAAAGTGCCTGTAAGGCGTTGTGTGTATTAACTTGTTGCGATTCGTTTGAGCCGCTACATGCAAACTTGAATCGCATTTCTGAGCCTAACCCGCGCAAGCTGGAAGACCCCGTTTTGCACATCATGCCTTAAAGTGCCTGTAAGGCGTTCTGTGTATTAACTTGTTGCGATTCGTTTGAGCCGCTACGTGCAAACATGAGTCGCATTTCTGAGCCTAACCCGCGCAAGCTGGATGACCGCGTTTTGCACATCATGCCTAAAAGAGCCTGTAAGGCTTTGTGTGTATTAACTTGTTGCGATTCGTTTGAGCCGCTACGCGCAAACTTGAATCGCAGTTCTGAGCCTAACCAGAACAAGCTTGAGTGACGCCTATTTGCATATCATGCCTAAATGTGTCTGTAAGGCGTTGTTTATTACGATTCGTTTTAGCAGCTATATGCGAACATGAATCGCAGTTCTGCGCCTAACCCGCGCAAGCTGGAAGACCCCGTTTTGCACATCATGCCTTAAGGTGCCTGTAAGGCGTTGTGTGTATTAACTTGTTGCGATTCGTTTTAGCCGCTATGTGCAAGCTTGAATCGCAGTTCTGAGCATAACCCGCGCAAGCTTGTGACGCCTATTTGCACATCATGCCTAAAAGTGCCTGTAAGGCTTTGTTTGTATTAGCATGTTGCGATTCGTTTTAGCCGCTATGTGCAAACTTGAATCGCAGTTCTGAGCCTAACCCGCGCAAGCTGGATGACTGCGTTTTGCACATCATGAATAAAAGTGCCTGTAAGGCTTTGTGTGTATTAACTTGTTGCGATTCGTTTTAGCCGCTACGTGCAAACTTGAATCGCATTTCTGAGCCTAATCCGAGCAACCTGGATGACCGCGTTTTGCACATCATGCCTAAAAGTGCCTGTAAGGCGTTGTGTGTATTAACTTGTCGCGATTCGTTCCAGCCGCTACGTGCAAACCTGAGTCGCATTTCCGAGCCTAACCCGCGCAAGCTGGATGACCGCGTTTTGCACATCATGCCTAAAAGTGCCTGTAAGGCGTTGTGTGTATTAACTTGTTGCGATTCGCTTTAGCCGCTATGTGCAAACTTGAATCGCAGTTCTGAGCCTAACCAGAACAAGCTTCAGCGACGCCTATTTGCATATCATGCCTAAATGTGCCTGTAAGGCGTTGTTTATTCCGATTCGTTTTAGCAGCTATATGCGAACATGAATCGCAGTTCTGCGCCTAACCCGCGCAAGCTGGATGACCGCGTTTTGCACATCATGCCAAAAATGCCTGTAAGGCGTTGTGTGTATTAACTTGTTGCGATTCGTTTGAGCCGCTACATGCAAACTTGAATCGCATTTCTGAGCCTAACCTGCGCAAGCTGGAAGACCCCGTTTTGCACATCATGCCTTAAAGTGCCTGTAAGGCGTTGTGTGTATTAACTTGTTGCGATTCGTTTGAGCCGCTACGTGCAAACATGAGTCGCATTTCTGAGCCTAACCCGCGCAAGCTGGATGACCGCGTTTTGCACATCATGCCTAAAAGAGCCTGTAAGGCTTTGTGTGTATTAACTTGTTGCGATTCGTTTTAGCCGCTACGTGCAAACTTGAATCGCATTTCTGAGCCTAACCCGAGCAAGCTGGATGACCGCGTTTTGCACATCATGCCTAAAAGAGCCTGTAAGGCTTTGTGTGTATTAACTTGTTGCGATTCGTTTGAGCTGCTACGTGCAAACTTGAATCGCATTTCTGAGCTTAACCAGCGCAAGCTGGAAGACCCCGTTTTGCACATCATGCCTAAAAGTGCCTGTAAGGCGTTGTGTGTATTAACTTGTTGCGATTCGTTTGAGCCGCTACATGCAAACTTGAATCGCATTTCTGAGCCTAACCCGCGCAAGCTGGAAGACCCCGTTTTGCACATCATGCCTTAAAGTGCCTGTAAGGCGTTCTGTGTATTAACTTGTTGCGATTCGTTTGAGCCGCTACGTGCAAACATGAGTCGCATTTCTGAGCCTAACCCGCGCAAGCTGGATGACCGCGTTTTGCACATCATGCCTAAAAGAGCCTGTAAGGCTTTGTGTGTATTAACTTGTTGCGATTCGTTTGAGCCGCTACGCGCAAACTTGAATCGCAGTTCTGAGCCTAACCAGAACAAGCTTGAGTGACGCCTATTTGCATATCATGCCTAAATGTGTCTGTAAGGCGTTGTTTATTACGATTCGTTTTAGCAGCTATATGCGAACATGAATCGCAGTTCTGCGCCTAACCCGCGCAAGCTGGAAGACCCCGTTTTGCACATCATGCCTTAAGGTGCCTGTAAGGCGTTGTGTGTATTAACTTGTTGCGATTCGTTTTAGCCGCTATGTGCAAACTTGAATCGCAGTTCTGAGCATAACCCGCGCAAGCTTGTGACGCCTATTTGCACATCATGCCTAAAAGTGCCTGTAAGGCTTTGTTTGTATTAGCATGTTGCGATTCGTTTTAGCCGCTATGTGCAAACTTGAATCGCAGTTCTGAGCCTAACCCGCGCAAGCTGGATGACCGCGTTTTGCACATCATGAATAAAAGTGCCTGTAAGGCTTTGTGTGTATTAACTTGTCGCGATTCGTTCCAGCCGCTACGTGCAAACCTGAGTCGCATTTCCGAGCCTAACCCGCGCAAGCTGGATGACCGCGTTTTGCACATCATGCCTAAAAGTGCCTGTAAGGCGTTGTGTGTATTAACTTGTTGCGATTCGCTTTAGCCGCTATGTGCAAACTTGAATCGCAGTTCTGAGCCTAACCAGAACAAGCTTCAGCGACGCCTATTTGCATATCATGCCTAAATGTGCCTGTAAGGCGTTGTTTATTCCGATTCGTTTTAGCAGCTATATGCGAACATGAATCGCAGTTCTGCGCCTAACCCGCGCAAGCTGGATGACCGCGTTTTGCACATCATGCCAAAAATGCCTGTAAGGCTTTGTGTGTATTAACTTGGTGCGATTCGTTTTAGCCGCTATGTGCAAACTTGCATCGCAGTTCTGAGCCTAACCCGCGCAAGCTGGATGACAGCGTTTTGCACATCATGCCTAAAAGTGCCTGTAAGGCGTTGTGTGTATTAACTTGTTGCGATTCGTTTGAGCCGCTACGTGCAAACTTGAATCGCATTTCTGAGCTTAACCCGCGCAAGCTGGATGACCGCGTTTTGCACATCATGCCTAAGCGCCTGTAAGGCGTTGTGTGTATTAACTTGTTGCGATTCGTTTGAGCCGCTACGTGCAAACTTGAATCGCATTTCTGAGCCTAACCCGCACAAGCTGGAAGACCCCGTTTTGCACATCAAGCCTAAAAGTGCCTGTAAGACGTTGTGTGTATTAACTTGTTGCGATTCATTTTAGCCGCTACGTGCAAACTTGAATCGCATTTCTGAGCCTAACCCGCGCAAGCGGGATGACCGCGTTTTGCACATCATGCCTAAGCGCCTGTAAGGCGTTGTGTGTATTAACTTGTTGCGATTCGTTTTAGCCGCTACGTGCAAACTTGAATCGCAGTTCTGAGCCTAACCCGAGCAAGCTGGATGACTGCGTTTTGCACATCATGCCTAAAAGTGCCTGTAAGGCGTTGTGTGTATTAACTTGTTGCGATTCGCTTTAGCCGCTATGTGCAAATTCGAATCGCAGTTCTGAGCCTAATCCGCGCAAGCTGGACGAGCGCGTTTTACACATCATGCCTGAAATGCCTGTAAGGCGTTGTGTGCATTAACTTGTTGCGATTCTTTTGAGCCGCTACGTGCAAACTTGAATCGCATTTCTGAGCCTAACCCGCGCAAGCTGGAAGATCCCGTTTTGCACATCATGCCTAAAAGTGCCTGTAAGGCTTTGTGTGTATAAACTTGTTGCGATTCGTTTGAGCCGCTACGTGCAAACTTGAATCGCAGTTCTGAGCCTAACCCGAGCAAGCTGGATGACCGCGTTTTGCACATCATGCCTAAAAGTGCCTGCAAGGCGTTGTGTGTATTAACTTGTTGCGATTCGCTTTAGCCGCTATGTGCAAATTCGAATCGCAGTTCTGAGCCCAAACCGCGCAAGCTGGACGAGCGCGTTTTACACATCATGCCTGAAATGCCTGTAAGGCGTTGTGTGTATTAACTTGTTGCGATTCGTTTGAGCCGCTACATGCAAACTTGAATCGCATTTCTGAGCCTAACCTGCGCAAGCTGGAAGACCCCGTTTTGCACATCATGCCTTAAAGTGCCTGTAAGGCGTTGTGTGTATTAACTTGTTGCGATTCGTTTGAGCCGCTACATGCAAACATGAGTCGCATTTCTGAGCCTAACCCGCGCAAGCTGGATGACCGCGTTTTGCACATCATGCCTAAAAGAGCCTGTAAGGCTTTGTGTGTATTAACTTGTTGCGATTCGTTTGAGCCGCTACGTGCAAACTTGAATCGCATTTCTGAGCCTAACCCGCGCAAGCTGGAAGATCCCGTTTTGCACATCATGCCTAAAAGTGCCTGTAAGGCTTTGTGTGTATAAACTTGTTGCGATTCGTTTGAGCCGCTACGTGCAAACTTGAATCGCAGTTTTGAGCCTAACCCGAGCAAGCTGGATGACCGCGTTTTGCACATCATGCCTAAAAGTGCCTGTAAGGCGTTGTATGTATTAACTTGTTGCGATTCGTTTGAGCCGCTACATGCAAACTTGAATTGCATTTCTGAGCCTAACCCGCGCAAGCTGGAAGACCCCGTTTTGTACATCATGCCTTAAAGTGCCTGTAAGGCGTTCTGTGTATTAACTTGTTGCGATTCGTTTGAGCCGCTACGTGCAAACATGAGTCGCATTTCTGAGCCTAACCCGCGCAAGCTGGATGACCGCGTTTTGCACATCATGCCTAAAAGAGCCTGTAAGACTTTGTGTGTATTAACTTGTTGCGATTCGTTTGAGCCGCTACGTGCAAACTTGAATCGCAGTTCTGAGCCTAACCCGCGCAAGCTTGAGTGACGCCTATTTGCACATCATGCCTAAAAGTGCCTGTAAGGCCTTGTGTGTATTAACTTGTTCCGATTCGTTTGAGCCGCTACGTGCAAACTTGAATCGCATTTCTGAGCTTAACCCGCGCAAGCTGGAAGACCCTGTTTTGCACATCATGCCTAAAAGTGCCTGTAAGGCGTTGTGTGTATTAACTTGTTGCGATTCGTTTGAGCCGCTATGTGCAAACTTGAATCGCAGTTCTGAGCCTAACCAGAACAAGCTTGATTGACGCCTATTTGCATATCATGCCTAAATGTGTCTGTAAGGCGTTGTTTATTCCGATTCGTTTTAGCAGCTATATGCGAACATGAATCGCAGTTCTGCGCCTAACCCGCACAAGCTGGAAGACCCCGTTTTGCACATCATGCCTTAAGGTGCCTGTAAGGCGTTGTGTGTATTAACTTGTTGCGATTCGTTTTAGCCGCTATGTGCAAACTTGAATCGCAGTTCTGAGCATAACCCGCGCAAGCTTGTGACGCCTATTTGCACATCATGCCTAAAAGTGCCTGTAAGGCTTTGTTTGTATTAGCATGTTGCGATTCGTTTTAGCCGCTATGTGCAAACTTGAATCGCAGTTCTGAGCCTAACCCGCGCAAGCTGGATGACTGCGTTTTGCACATCATGCCTAAAAGTGCCTGTAAGGCGTTGTGTGTATTAACTTGTTGCGATTCGTTTTAGCCGCTACGTGCAAACTTGAATCGCAGTTCTGAGCCTAACCCGAGCAAGCTGGATGACTGCGTTTTGCACATCATGCCTAAAAGTGCCTGTAAGGCGTTGTGTGTATTAACTTGTTGCGATTCGCTTTAGCCGCTATGTGCAAATTCGAATCGCAGTTCTGAGCCTAATCCGCGCAAGCTGGACGAGCGCGTTTTACACATCATGCCTGAAATGCCTGTAAGGCGTTGTGTGCATTAACTTGTTGCGATTCGTTTGAGCCGCTACGTGCAAACTTGAATCGCATTTCTGAGCCTAACCCGCGCAAGCTGGAAGATCCCGTTTTGCACATCATGCCTAAAAGTGCCTGTAAGGCTTTGTGTGTATAAACTTGTTGCGATTCGTTTGAGCCGCTACGTGCAAACTTGAATCGCAGTTCTGAGCCTAACCCGAGCAAGCTGGATGACCGCGTTTTGCACATCATGCCTAAAAGTGCCTGCAAGGCGTTGTGTGTATTAACTTGTTGCGATTCGCTTTAGCCGCTATGTGCAAATTCGAATCGCAGTTCTGAGCCCAAACCGCGCAAGCTGGACGAGCGCGTTTTACACATCATGCCTGAAATGCCTGTAAGGCGTTGTGTGTATTAACTTGTTGCGATTCGTTTGAGCCGCTACATGCAAACTTGAATCGCATTTCTGAGCCTAACCTGCGCAAGCTGGAAGACCCCGTTTTGCACATCATGCCTTAAAGTGCCTGTAAGGCGTTGTGTGTATTAACTTGTTGCGATTCGTTTGAGCCGCTACGTGCAAACATGAGTCGCATTTCTGAGCCTAACCCGCGCAAGCTGGATGACCGCGTTTTGCACATCATGCCTAAAAGAGCCTGTAAGGCTTTGTGTGTATTAACTTGTTGCGATTCGTTTGAGCCGCTACGTGCAAGCTTGAATCGCATTTCTGAGCCTAACCCGCGCAAGCTGGAAGATCCCGTTTTGCACATCATGCCTAAAAGTGCCTGTAAGGCTTTGTGTGTATAAACTTGTTGCGATTCGTTTGAGCCGCTACGTGCAAACTTGAATCGCAGTTTTGAGCCTAACCCGAGCAAGCTGGATGACCGCGTTTTGCACATCATGCCTAAAAGTGCCTGTAAGGCGTTGTGTGTATTAACTTGTTGCGATTCGTTTGAGCCGCTATGTGCAAACATGAGTCGCATTTCTGAGCCTAACCCGCGCAAGCTGGATGACCGCGTTTTGCACATCATGCCTAAAAGAGCCTGTAAGACTTTGTGTGTATTAACTTGTTGCGATTCGTTTGAGCCGCTACGTGCAAACTTGAATCGCAGTTCTGAGCCTAACCCGCGCAAGCTTGAGTGACGCCTATTTGCACATCATGCCTAAAAGTGCCTGTAAGGCCTTGTGTGTATTAACTTGTTCCGATTCGTTTGAGCCGCTACGTGCAAACTTGAATCGCATTTCTGAGCTTAACCCGCGCAAGCTGGAAGACCCCGTTTTGCACATCATGCCTAAAAGTGCCTGTAAGGCGTTGTGTGTATTAACTTGTTGCGATTCGTTTGAGCCGCTATGTGCAAACTTGAATCGCAGTTCTGAGCCTAACCAGAACAAGCTTGATTGACGCCTATTTGCATATCATGCCTAAATGTATCTGTAAGGCGTTGTTTATTCCGATTCGTTTTAGCAGCTATATGCGAACATGAATCGCAGTTCTGCGCCTAACCCGCGCAAGCTGGAAGACCCCGTTTTGCACATCATGCCTTAAGGTGCCTGTAAGGCGTTGTGTGTATTAACTTGTTGCGATTCGTTTTAGCCGCTATGTGCAAACTTGAATCGCAGTTCTGAGCATAACCCGCGCAAGCTTGTGACGCCTATTTGCACATCATGCCTAAAAGTGCCTGTAAGGCTTTGTTTGTATTAGCATGTTGCGATTCGTTTTAGCCGCTATGTGCAAACTTGAATCGCAGTTCTGAGCCTAACCCGCGCAAGCTGGATGACTGCGTTTTGCACATCATGCCTAAAAGTGCCTGTAAGGCTTTGTGTGTATTAACTTGTTGCGATTCGTTTTAGCCGCTACGTGCAAACTTGAATCGCAGTTCTGAGCCTAATCCGAGCAACCTGGATGACCGCGTTTTGCACATCATGCCTAAAAGTGCCTGTAAGGCGTTGTGTGTATTAACTTGTCGCGATTCGTTCCAGCCGCTACGTGCAAACCTGAGTCGCATTTCCGAGCCTAACCCGCGCAAGCTGGATGACCGCGTTTAGCACATCATGCCTAAAAGTGCCTGTAAAGCGTTGTGTGTATTAACTTGTTGCGATTCGCTTTAGCCGCTATGTGCAAACTTGAATCGCAGTTCTGAGCCTAACCAGAACAAGCTTGAGTGACGCCTATTTGCATATCATGGCTAAATGTGCCTGTAAGGCGTTGTTTATTCCGATTCGTTTTAGCAGCTATATGCGAACATGAATCGCAGTTCTGCGCCTAACCAGCGGAAGCTGGAAAACCCCGTTTAGCACATCATGCCTAAAAGTGCCTGTAAGGCGTTGTGTGTATTAACTTGTTGCGATTCGCTTTAGCCGCTATGTGCAAACTTGAATCGCAGTTCTGAGCCTAACCAGAACAAGCTTCAGCGACGCCTATTTGCATATCATGCCTAAATGTGCCTGTAAGGCGTTGTTTATTCCGATTCGTTTTAGCAGCTATATGCGAACATGAATCGCAGTTCTGCGCCTAACCCGCGCAAGCTGGATGACCGCGTTTTGCACATCATGCCAAAAATGCCTGTAAGGCTTTGTGTGTATTAACTTGGTGCGATTCGTTTTAGCCGCTATGTGCAAACTTGCATCGCAGTTCTGAGCCTAACCCGCGCAAGCTGGATGACAGCGTTTTGCACATCATGCCTAAAAGTGCCTGTAAGGCGTTGTGTGTATTAACTTGTTGCGATTCGTTTGAGCCGCTACGTGCAAACTTGAATCGCATTTCTGAGCTTAACCCGCGCAAGCTGGATGACCGCGTTTTGCACATCATGCCTAAGCGCCTGTAAGGCGTTGTGTGTATTAACTTGTTGCGATTCGTTTGAGCCGCTACGTGCAAACTTGAATCGCATTTCTGAGCCTAACCCGCACAAGCTGGAAGACCCCGTTTTGCACATCAAGCCTAAAAGTGCCTGTAAGGCGTTGTGTGTATTAACTTGTTGCGATTCATTTTAGCCGCTACGTGCAAACTTGAATCGCATTTCTGAGCCTAACCCGCGCAAGCTGGATGACCGCGTTTTGCACATCATGCCTAAGCGCCTGTAAGGCGTTGTGTGTATTAACTTGTTGCGATTCGCTTTAGCCGCTATGTGCAAATTCGAATCGCAGTTCTGAGCCTAATCCGGGCAAGCTGGACGAGCGCGTTTTACATATCATGCCTGAAATGCCTGTAAGGCGTTGTGTGCATTAACTTGTTGCGATTCGTTTGAGCCGCTACGTGCAAACTTGAATCGCATTTCTGAGCCTAACCCGAGCAAGCTGGATGACCGCGTTTTGCACATCATGCCTAAAAGAGCCTGTAAGGCTTTTTGTGTATTAACTTGTTGCGATTCGTTTGAGCCGCTACGTGCAAACTTGAATCGCATTTCTGAGCTTAACCAGCGCAAGCTGGAAGACCCCGTTTTGCACATCATGCCTAAAAGTGCCTGTAAGGCGTTGTGTGTATTAACTTGTTGCGATTCGTTTGAGCCGCTACATGCAAACTTGAATCGCATTTCTGAGCCTAACCCGCGCAAGCTGGAAGACCCCGTTTTTCACATCATGCCTTAAAGTGCCTGTAAGGCGTTCTGTGTATTAACTTGTTGCGATTCGTTTGAGCCGCTACGTGCAAACATGAGTCGCATTTCTGAGCCTAACCCGCGCAAGCTGGATGACCGCGTTTTGCACATCATGCCTAAAAGAGCCTGTAAGGCTTTGTGTGTATTAACTTGTTGCGATTCGTTTGAGCCGCTACGTGCAAACTTGAATCGCAGTTCTGAGCCTAACCCGCGCAAGCTTGAGTGACGCCTATTTGCACATCGTGCCTAAAAGTGCCTGTAAGGCCTTGTGTGTATTAACTTGTTCCGATTCGTTTTAGCCGCTACGTGCAAACTTGAATCGCATTTCTGAGCCTAACCCGAGCAAGCTGGATGACCGCGTTTTGCACATCATGCCTAAAAGAGCCTGTAAGGCTTTGTGTGTATTAACTTGTTGCGATTCGTTTGAGCCGCTACGTGCAAACTTGAATCGCATTTCTGAGCTTAACCAGCGCAAGCTGGAAGACCCCGTTTTGCACATCATGCCTAAAAGTGCCTGTAAGGCGTTGTGTGTATTAACTTGTTGCGATTCGTTTGAGCCGCTACATGCAAACTTGAATCGCATTTCTGAGCCTAACCCGCGCAAGCTGGAAGACCCCGTTTTGCACATCATGCCTTAAAGTGCCTGTAAGGCGTTCTGTGTATTAACTTGTTGCGATTCGTTTGAGCCGCTACGTGCAAACATGAGTCGCATTTCTGAGCCTAACCCGCGCAAGCTGGATGACCGCGTTTTGCACATCATGCCTAAAAGAGCCTGTAAGGCTTTGTGTGTATTAACTTGTTGCGATTCGTTTGAGCCGCTACGCGCAAACTTGAATCGCAGTTCTGAGCCTAACCCGCGCAAGCTTGAGTGACGCCTATTTGCACATCATGCCCAAAAGTGCCTGTAAGGCCTTGTGTGTATTAACTTGTTCCGATTCGTTTGAGCCGCTACGTGCAAACTTGAATCGCATTTCTGAGCTTAACCCGCGCAAGCTGGAAGACCCCGTTTTGCACATCATGCCTAAAAGTGCCTGTAAGGCGTTGTGTGTATTAACTTGTTGCGATTCGTTTGAGCCGCTATGTGCAAACTTGAATCGCAGTTCTGAGCCTAACCAGAACAAGCTTGAGTGACGCCTATTTGCATATCATGCCTAAATGTGTCTGTAAGGCGTTGTTTATTACGATTCGTTTTAGCAGCTATATGCGAACATGAATCGCAGTTCTGCGCCTAACCCGCGCAAGCTGGAAGACCCCGTTTTGCAGATCATGCCTTAAGGTGCCTGTAAGGCGTTGTGTGTATTAACTTGTTGCGATTCGTTTTAGCCGCTATGTGCAAACTTGAATCGCAGTTCTGAGCATAACCCGCGCAAGCTTGTGACGCCTATTTGCACATCATGCCTAAAAGTGCCTGTAAGGCTTTGTTTGTATTAGCATGTTGCGATTCGTTTTAGCCGCTATGTGCAAACTTGAATCGCATTTCTGAGCCTAATCCGAGCAACCTGGATGACCGCGCTTTGCACATCATGCCTAAAAGTGCCTGTAAGGCGTTGTGTGTATTAACTTGTCGCGATTCGTTCCAGCCGCTACGTGCAAACCTGAGCCGCCTTTCCGAGCCTAACCCGCGCAAGCTGGATGACCGCGTTTTGCACATCATGCCTAAAAGTGCCTGTAAGGCGTTGTGTGTATTAACTTGTTGCGATTCGCTTTAGCCGCTATGTGCAAACTTGAATCGCAGTTCTGAGCCTAACCAGAACAAGCTTCAGCGACGCCTATTTGCATATCATGCCTAAATGTGCCTGTAAGGCGTTGTTTATTCCGATTCGTTTTAGCAGCTATATGCGAACATGAATCGCAGTTCTGCGCCTAACCCGCGCAAGCTGGATGACCGCGTTTTGCACATCATGCCAAAAATGCCTGTAAGGCTTTGTGTGTATTAACTTGGTGCGATTCGTTTTAGCCGCTATGTGCAAACTTGCATGGCAGTTCTGAGCCTAACCCGCGCAAGCTGGATGACAGCGTTTTGCACATCATGCCTAAAAGTGCCTGTAAGGCGTTGTGTGTATTAACTTGTTGCGATTCGTTTGAGCCGCTTCGTGCAAACTTGAATCGCATTTCTGAGCTTAACCCGCGCAAGCTGGATGACCGCGTTTTGCACATCATGCCTAAGCGCCTGTAAGGCGTTGTGTGTATTAACTTGTTGCGATTCGTTTGAGCCGCTACGTGCAAACTTGAATCGCATTTCTGAGCCTAACCCGCGCAAGCTGGAAGACCCCGTTTTGTACATCATGCCTTAAAGTGCCTGTAAGGCGTTCTGTGTATTAACTTGTTGCGATTCGTTTGAGCCGCTACGTGCAAACATGAGTCGCATTTCTGAGCCTAACCCGCGCAAGCTGGATGACCGCGTTTTGCACATCATGCCTAAAAGAGCCTGTAAGGCTTTGTGTGTATTAACTTGTTGCGATTCGTTTGAGCCGCTACGTGCAAACTTGAATCGCAGTTCTGAGCCTAACCCGCGCAAGCTTGAGTGACGCCTATTTGCACATCGTGCCTAAAAGTGCCTGTAAGGCCTTGTGTGTATTAACTTGTTCCGATTCGTTTTAGCCGCTACGTGCAAACTTGAATCGCATTTCTGAGCCTAACCCGAGCAAGCTGGATGACCGCGTTTTGCACATCATGCCTAAAAGAGCCTGTAAGGCTTTGTGTGTATTAACTTGTTGCGATTCGTTTGAGCCGCTACGTGCAAACTTGAATCGCATTTCTGAGCTTAACCAGCGCAAGCTGGAAGACCCCGTTTTGCACATCATGCCTAAAAGTGCCTGTAAGGCGTTGTGTGTATTAACTTGTTGCGATTCGTTTGAGCCGCTACATGCAAACTTGAATCGCATTTCTGAGCCTAACCCGCGCAAGCTGGAAGACCCCGTTTTGCACATCATGCCTTAAAGTGCCTGTAAGGCGTTCTGTGTATTAACTTGTTGCGATTCGTTTGAGCCGCTACGTGCAAACATGAGTCGCATTTCTGAGCCTAACCCGCGCAAGCTGGATGACCGCGTTTTGCACATCATGCCTAAAAGAGCCTGTAAGGCTTTGTGTGTATTAACTTGTTGCGATTCGTTTGAGCCGCTACGCGCAAACTTGAATCGCAGTTCTGAGCCTAACCCGCGCAAGCTTGAGTGACGCCTATTTGCACATCATGCCCAAAAGTGCCTGTAAGGCCTTGTGTGTATTAACTTGTTCCGATTCGTTTGAGCCGCTACGTGCAAACTTGAATCGCATTTCTGAGCTTAACCCGCGCAAGCTGGAAGACCCCGTTTTGCACATCATGCCTAAAAGTGCCTGTAAGGCGTTGTGTGTATTAACTTGTTGCGATTCGTTTGAGCCGCTATGTGCAAACTTGAATCGCAGTTCTGAGCCTAACCAGAACAAGCTTGAGTGACGCCTATTTGCATATCATGCCTAAATGTGTCTGTAAGGCGTTGTTTATTACGATTCGTTTTAGCAGCTATATGCGAACATGAATCGCAGTTCTGCGCCTAACCCGCGCAAGCTGGAAGACCCCGTTTTGCAGATCATGCCTTAAGGTGCCTGTAAGGCGTTGTGTGTATTAACTTGTTGCGATTCGTTTTAGCCGCTATGTGCAAACTTGAATCGCAGTTCTGAGCATAACCCGCGCAAGCTTGTGACGCCTATTTGCACATCATGCCTAAAAGTGCCTGTAAGGCTTTGTTTGTATTAGCATGTTGCGATTCGTTTTAGCCGCTATGTGCAAACTTGAATCGCATTTCTGAGCCTAATCCGAGCAACCTGGATGACCGCGCTTTGCACATCATGCCTAAAAGTGCCTGTAAGGCGTTGTGTGTATTAACTTGTCGCGATTCGTTCCAGCCGCTACGTGCAAACCTGAGCCGCCTTTCCGAGCCTAACCCGCGCAAGCTGGATGACCGCGTTTTGCACATCATGCCTAAAAGTGCCTGTAAGGCGTTGTGTGTATTAACTTGTTGCGATTCGCTTTAGCCGCTATGTGCAAACTTGAATCGCAGTTCTGAGCCTAACCAGAACAAGCTTCAGCGACGCCTATTTGCATATCATGCCTAAATGTGCCTGTAAGGCGTTGTTTATTCCGATTCGTTTTAGCAGCTATATGCGAACATGAATCGCAGTTCTGCGCCTAACCCGCGCAAGCTGGATGACCGCGTTTTGCACATCATGCCAAAAATGCCTGTAAGGCTTTGTGTGTATTAACTTGGTGCGATTCGTTTTAGCCGCTATGTGCAAACTTGCATGGCAGTTCTGAGCCTAACCCGCGCAAGCTGGATGACAGCGTTTTGCACATCATGCCTAAAAGTGCCTGTAAGGCGTTGTGTGTATTAACTTGTTGCGATTCGTTTGAGCCGCTTCGTGCAAACTTGAATCGCATTTCTGAGCTTAACCCGCGCAAGCTGGATGACCGCGTTTTGCACATCATGCCTAAGCGCCTGTAAGGCGTTGTGTGTATTAACTTGTTGCGATTCGTTTGAGCCGCTACGTGCAAACTTGAATCGCATTTCTGAGCCTAACCCGCGCAAGCTGGAAGACCCCGTTTTGTACATCATGCCTTAAAGTGCCTGTAAGGCGTTCTGTGTATTAACTTGTTGCGATTCGTTTGAGCCGCTACGTGCAAACATGAGTCGCATTTCTGAGCCTAACCCGCGCAAGCTGGATGACCGCGTTTTGCACATCATGCCTAAAAGAGCCTGTAAGGCTTTGTGTGTATTAACTTGTTGCGATTCGTTTGAGCCGCTACGTGCAAACTTGAATCGCAGTTTTGAGCCTAATCCGAGCAACCTGGATGACCGCGTTTTGCACATCATGCCTAAAAGTGCCTGTAAGGCGTTGTGTGTATTAACTTGTCGCGATTCGTTCCAGCCGCTACGTGCAAACCTGAGTCGCATTTCCGAGCCTAACCCGCGCAAGCTGGATGACCGCGTTTAGCACATCATGCCTAAAAGTGCCTGTAAAGCGTTGTGTGTATTAACTTGTTGCGATTCGCTTTAGCCGCTATGTGCAAACTTGAATCGCAGTTCTGAGCCTAACCAGAACAAGCTTGAGTGACGCCTATTTGCATATCATGGCTAAATGTGCCTGTAAGGCGTTGTTTATTCCGATTCGTTTTAGCAGCTATATG
This sequence comes from Amblyomma maculatum, assembly GCF_055883805.1. NCBI lineage: Eukaryota > Metazoa > Arthropoda > Arachnida > Ixodida > Ixodidae > Amblyomma > Amblyomma maculatum. The sequence goes on from NC_139348.1 coordinate 10,531,994, forward strand.
CGAACATGAATCGCAGTTCTGCGCCTAACCAGCGGAAGCTGGAAAACCCCGTTTAGCACATCATGCCTAAAAGTGCCTGTAAGGCGTTGTGTGTATTAACTTGTTGCGATTCGCTTTAGCCGCTATGTGCAAACTTGAATCGCAGTTCTGAGCCTAACCAGAACAAGCTTCAGCGACGCCTATTTGCATATCATGCCTAAATGTGCCTGTAAGGCGTTGTTTATTCCGATTCGTTTTAGCAGCTATATGCGAACATGAATCGCAGTTCTGCGCCTAACCCGCGCAAGCTGGATGACCGCGTTTTGCACATCATGCCAAAAATGCCTGTAAGGCTTTGTGTGTATTAACTTGGTGCGATTCGTTTTAGCCGCTATGTGCAAACTTGCATCGCAGTTCTGAGCCTAACCCGCGCAAGCTGGATGACAGCGTTTTGCACATCATGCCTAAAAGTGCCTGTAAGGCGTTGTGTGTATTAACTTGTTGCGATTCGTTTGAGCCGCTACGTGCAAACTTGAATCGCATTTCTGAGCTTAACCCGCGCAAGCTGGATGACCGCGTTTTGCACATCATGCCTAAGCGCCTGTAAGGCGTTGTGTGTATTAACTTGTTGCGATTCGTTTGAGCCGCTATGTGCGAACTTGAATCGCATTTCTGAGCCTAACCCGCACAAGCTGGAAGACCCCGTTTTGCACATCAAGCCTAAAAGTGCCTGTAAGGCGTTGTGTGTATTAACTTGTTGCGATTCATTTTAGCCGCTACGTGCAAACTTGAATCGCATTTCTGAGCCTAACCCGCGCAAGCTGGATGACCGCGTTTTGAACATCATGCCTAAGCGCCTGTAAGGCGTTGTGTGTATTAACTTGTTGCGATTCGCTTTAGCCGCTATGTGCAAATTCGAATCGCAGTTCTGAGCCTAATCCGCGCAAGCTGGACGAGCGCGTTTTACACATCATGCCTGAAATGCCTGTAAGGCGTTGTGTGCATTAACTTGTTGCGATTCGTTTGAGCCGCTACGTGCAAACTTGAATCGCATTTCTGAGCCTAACCCGAGCAAGCTGGATGACCGCGTTTTGCACATCATGCCTAAAAGAGCCTGTAAGGCTTTGTGTGTATTAACTTGTTGCGATTCGTTTGAGCCGCTACGTGCAAACTTGAATCGCATTTCTGAGCTTAACCAGCGCAAGCTGGAAGACCCCGTTTTGCACATCATGCCTAAAAGTGCCTGTAAGGCGTTGTGTGTATTAACTTGTTGCGATTCGTTTGAGCCGCTACATGCAAACTTGAATCGCATTTCTGAGCCTAACCCGCGCAAGCTGGAAGACCCCGTTTTGCACATCATGCCTTAAAGTGCCTGTAATGCGTTCTGTGTATTAACTTGTTGCGATTCGTTTGAGCCGCTACGTGCAAACATGAGTCGCATTTCTGAGCCTAACCCGCGCAAGCTGGATGACCGCGTTTTGCACATCATGCCTAAAAGAGCCTGTAAGGCTTTGTGTGTATTAACTTGTTGCGATTCGTTTGAGCCGCTACGTGCAAACTTGAATCGCAGTTCTGAGCCTAACCCGCGCAAGCTTGAGTGACGCCTATTTGCACATCGTGCCTAAAAGTGCCTGTAAGGCCTTGTGTGTATTAACTTGTTCCGATTCGTTTTAGCCGCTACGTGCAAACTTGAATCGCATTTCTGAGCCTAACCCGAGCAAGCTGGATGACCGCGTTTTGCACATCATGCCTAAAAGAGCCTGTAAGGCTTTGTGTGTATTAACTTGTTGCGATTCGTTTGAGCCGCTACGTGCAAACTTGAATCGCATTTCTGAGCTTAACCAGCGCAAGCTGGAAGACCCCGTTTTGCACATCATGCCTAAAAGTGCCTGTAAGGCGTTGTGTGTATTAACTTGTTGCGATTCGTTTGAGCCGCTACATGCAAACTTGAATCGCATTTCTGAGCCTAACCCGCGCAAGCTGGAAGACCCCGTTTTGCACATCATGCCTTAAAGTGCCTGTAAGGCGTTCTGTGTATTAACTTGTTGCGATTCGTTTGAGCCGCTACGTGCAAACATGAGTCGCATTTCTGAGCCTAACCCGCGCAAGCTGGATGACCGCGTTTTGCACATCATGCCTAAAAGAGCCTGTAAGGCTTTGTGTGTATTAACTTGTTGCGATTCGTTTGAGCCGCTACGCGCAAACTTGAATCGCAGTTCTGAGCCTAACCCGCGCAAGCTGGAAGACCCCGTTTTGCACATCATGCCTAAAAGTGCCTGTAAGGCGTTCTGTGTATTAACTTGTTGCGATTCGTTTGAGCCGCTACGTGCAAACATGAGTCGCATTTCTGAGCCTAACCCGCGCAAGCTGGATGACCGCGTTTTGCACATCATGCCTAAAAGTGCCTGTAAGGCCTTGTGTGTATTAACTTGTTCCGATTCGTTTGAGCCGCTACGTGCAAACTTGAATCGCATTTCTGAGCTTAACCCGCGCAAGCTGGAAGACCCCGTTTTGCACATCATGCCTAAAAGTGCCTGTAAGGCGTTGTGTGTATTAACTTGTTGCGATTCGTTTGAGCCGCTATGTGCAAACTTGAATCGCAGTTCTGAGCCTAACCAGAACAAGCTTGAGTGACGCCTATTTGCATATCATGCCTAAATGTGTCTGTAAGGCGTTGTTTATTACGATTCGTTTTAGCAGCTATATGCGAACATGAATCGCAGTTCTGCGCCTAACCCGCGCAAGCTGGAAGACCCCGTTTTGCACATCATGCCTTAAGGTGCCTGTAAGGCGTTGTGTGTATTAACTTGTTGCGATTCGTTTTAGCCGCTATGTGCAAACTTGAATCGCAGTTCTGAGCATAACCCGCGCAAGCTTGTGACGCCTATTTGCACATCATGCCTAAAAGTGCCTGTAAGGCTTTGTTTGTATTAGCATGTTGCGATTCGTTTTAGCCGCTATGTGCAAACTTGAATCGCAGTTCTGAGCCTAACCCGCGCAAGCTGGATGACTGCGTTTTGCACATCATGCCTAAAAGTGCCTGTAAGGCTTTGTGTGTATTAACTTGTTGCGATTCGTTTTAGCCGCTACGTGCAAACTTGAATCGCATTTCTGAGCCTAATCCGAGCAACCTGGATGACCGCGTTTTGCACATCATGCCTAAAAGTGCCTGTAAGGCGTTGTGTGTATTAACTTGTCGCGATTCGTTCCAGCCGCTACGTGCAAACCTGAGTCGCATTTCCGAGCCTAACCCGCGCAAGCTGGATGACCGCGTTTTGCACATCATGCCTAAAAGTGCCTGTAAGGCGTTGTGTGTATTAACTTGTTGCGATTCGCTTTAGCCGCTATGTGCAAACTTGAATCGCATTTCTGAGCCTAACCAGAACAAGCTTCAGCGACGCCTATTTGCATATCATGCCTAAATGTGCCTGTAAGGCGTTGTTTATTCCGATTCGTTTTAGCAGCTATATGCGAACATGAATCGCAGTTCTGCGCCTAACCCGCGCAAGCTGGATGACCGCGTTTTGCACATCATGCCAAAAATGCCTGTAAGGCTTTTTGTGTATTAACTTGGTGCGATTCGTTTTAGCCGCTATGTGCAAACTTGCATCGCAGTTCTGAGCCTAACCCGCGCAAGCTGGATGACAGCGTTTTGCACATCATGCCTAAAAGTGCCTGTAAGGCGTTGTGTGTATTAACTTGTTGCGATTCGTTTGAGCCGCTACGTGCAAACTTGAATCGCATTTCTGAGCTTAACCCGCGCAAGCTGGATGACCGCGTTTTGCACATCATGCCTAAGCGCCTGTAAGGCGTTGTGTGTATTAACTTGTTGCGATTCGTTTGAGCCGCTACGTGCAAACTTGAATCGCATTTCTGAGCCTAACCCGCACAAGCTGGAAGACCCCGTTTTGCACATCAAGCCTAAAAGTGCCTGTAAGGCGTTGTGTGTATTAACTTGTTGCGATTCATTTTAGCCGCTACGTGCAAACTTGAATCGCATTTCTGAGCCTAACCCGCGCAAGCTGGATGACCGCGTTTTGCACATCATGCCTAAGCGCCTGTAAGGCGTTGTGTGTATTAACTTGTTGCGATTCGCTTTAGCCGCTATGTGCAAATTCGAATCGCAGTTCTGAGCCTAATCCGGGCAAGCTGGACGAGCGCGTTTTACATATCATGCCTGAAATGCCTGTAAGGCGTTGTGTGCATTAACTTGTTGCGATTCGTTTGAGCCGCTACGTGCAAACTTGAATCGCATTTCTGAGCCTAACCCGAGCAAGCTGGATGACCGCGTTTTGCACATCATGCCTAAAAGAGCCTGTAAGGCTTTTTGTGTATTAACTTGTTGCGATTCGTTTGAGCCGCTACGTGCAAACTTGAATCGCATTTCTGAGCTTAACCAGCGCAAGCTGGAAGACCCCGTTTTGCACATCATGCCTAAAAGTGCCTGTAAGGCGTTGTGTGTATTAACTTGTTGCGATTCGTTTGAGCCGCTACATGCAAACTTGAATCGCATTTCTGAGCCTAACCCGCGCAAGCTGGAAGACCCCGTTTTTCACATCATGCCTTAAAGTGCCTGTAAGGCGTTCTGTGTATTAACTTGTTGCGATTCGTTTGAGCCGCTACGTGCAAACATGAGTCGCATTTCTGAGCCTAACCCGCGCAAGCTGGATGACCGCGTTTTGCACATCATGCCTAAAAGAGCCTGTAAGGCTTTGTGTGTATTAACTTGTTGCGATTCGTTTGAGCCGCTACGTGCAAACTTGAATCGCAGTTCTGAGCCTAACCCGCGCAAGCTTGAGTGACGCCTATTTGCACATCGTGCCTAAAAGTGCCTGTAAGGCCTTGTGTGTATTAACTTGTTCCGATTCGTTTTAGCCGCTACGTGCAAACTTGAATCGCATTTCTGAGCCTAACCCGAGCAAGCTGGATGACCGCGTTTTGCACATCATGCCTAAAAGAGCCTGTAAGGCTTTGTGTGTATTAACTTGTTGCGATTCGTTTGAGCCGCTACGTGCAAACTTGAATCGCATTTCTGAGCTTAACCAGCGCAAGCTGGAAGACCCCGTTTTGCACATCATGCCTAAAAGTGCCTGTAAGGCGTTGTGTGTATTAACTTGTTGCGATTCGTTTGAGCCGCTACATGCAAACTTGAATCGCATTTCTGAGCCTAACCCGCGCAAGCTGGAAGACCCCGTTTTGCACATCATGCCTTAAAGTGCCTGTAAGGCGTTCTGTGTATTAACTTGTTGCGATTCGTTTGAGCCGCTACGTGCAAACATGAGTCGCATTTCTGAGCCTAACCCGCGCAAGCTGGATGACCGCGTTTTGCACATCATGCCTAAAAGAGCCTGTAAGGCTTTGTGTGTATTAACTTGTTGCGATTCGTTTGAGCCGCTACGCGCAAACTTGAATCGCAGTTCTGAGCCTAACCCGCGCAAGCTTGAGTGACGCCTATTTGCACATCATGCCTAAAAGTGCCTGTAAGGCCTTGTGTGTATTAACTTGTTCCGATTCGTTTGAGCCGCTACGTGCAAACTTGAATCGCATTTCTGAGCTTAACCCGCGCAAGCTGGAAGACCCCGTTTTGCACATCATGCCTAAAAGTGCCTGTAAGGCGTTGTGTGTATTAACTTGTTGCGATTCGTTTGAGCCGCTATGTGCAAACTTGAATCGCAGTTCTGAGCCTAACCAGAACAAGCTTGAGTGACGCCTATTTGCATATCATGCCTAAATGTGTCTGTAAGGCGTTGTTTATTACGATTCGTTTTAGCAGCTATATGCGAACATGAATCGCAGTTCTGCGCCTAACCCGCGCAAGCTGGAAGACCCCGTTTTGCACATCATGCCTTAAGGTGCCTGTAAGGCGTTGTGTGTATTAACTTGTTGCGATTCGTTTTAGCCGCTATGTGCAAACTTGAATCGCAGTTCTGAGCATAACCCGCGCAAGCTTGTGACGCCTATTTGCACATCATGCCTAAAAGTGCCTGTAAGGCTTTGTTTGTATTAGCATGTTGCGATTCGTTTTAGCCGCTATGTGCAAACTTGAATCGCATTTCTGAGCCTAATCCGAGCAACCTGGATGACCGCGTTTTGCACATCATGCCTAAAAGTGCCTGTAAGGCGTTGTGTGTATTAACTTGTCGCGATTCGTTCCAGCCGCTACGTGCAAACCTGAGCCGCCTTTCCGAGCCTAACCCGCGCAAGCTGGATGACCGCGTTTTGCACATCATGCCTAAAAGTGCCTGTAAGGCGTTGTGTGTATTAACTTGTTGCGATTCGCTTTAGCCGCTATGTGCAAACTTGAATCGCAGTTCTGAGCCTAACCAGAACAAGCTTCAGCGACGCCTATTTGCATATCATGCCTAAATGTGCCTGTAAGGCGTTGTTTATTCCGATTCGTTTTAGCAGCTATATGCGAACATGAATCGCAGTTCTGCGCCTAACCCGCGCAAGCTGGATGACCGCGTTTTGCACATCATGCCAAAAATGCCTGTAAGGCTTTGTGTGTATTAACTTGGTGCGATTCGTTTTAGCCGCTATGTGCAAACTTGCATCGCAGTTCTGAGCCTAACCCGCGCAAGCTGGATGACAGCGTTTTGCACATCATGCCTAAAAGTGCCTGTAAGGCGTTGTGTGTATTAACTTGTTGCGATTCGTTTGAGCCGCTTCGTGCAAACTTGAATCGCATTTCTGAGCTTAACCCGCGCAAGCTGGATGACCGCGTTTTGCACATCATGCCTAAGCGCCTGTAAGGCGTTGTGTGTATTAACTTGTTGCGATTCGTTTGAGCCGCTACGTGCAAACTTGAATCGCATTTCTGAGCCTAACCCGCGCAAGCTGGAAGACCCCGTTTTGTACATCATGCCTTAAAGTGCCTGTAAGGCGTTCTGTGTATTAACTTGTTGCGATTCGTTTGAGCCGCTACGTGCAAACATGAGTCGCATTTCTGAGCCTAACCCGCGCAAGCTGGATGACCGCGTTTTGCACATCATGCCTAAAAGAGCCTGTAAGGCTTTGTGTGTATTAACTTGTTGCGATTCGTTTGAGCCGCTACGTGCAAACTTGAATCGCAGTTTTGAGCCTAACCCGCGCAAGCTTGAGTGACGCCTATTTGCACATCATGCCTAAAAGTGCCTGTAAGGCCTTGTGTGTATTAACTTGTTCCGATTCGTTTGAGCCGCTACGTGCAAACTTGAATCGCATTTCTGAGCTTAACCCGCGCAAGCTGGAAGACCCCGTTTTGCACATCATGCCTAAAATTGCCTGTAAGGCGTTGTGTGTATTAACTTGTTGCGATTCGTTTGAGCCGCTATGTGCAAACTTGAATCGCAGTTCTGAGCCTAACCAGAACAAGCTTGAGTGACGCCTATTTGCATATCATGCCTAAATGTGTCTGTAAGGCGTTGTTTATTACGATTCGTTTTAGCAGCTATATGCGAACATGAATCGCAGTTCTGCGCCTAACCCGCGCAAGCTGGAAGACCCCGTTTTGCACATCATGCCTTAAGGTGCCTGTAAGGCGTTGTGTGTATTAACTTGTTGCGATTCGTTTTAGCCGCTATGTGCAAACTTGAATCGCAGTTCTGAGCATAACCCGCGCAAGCTTGTGACGCCTATTTGCACATCATGCCTAAAAGTGCCTGTAAGGCTTTGTTTGTATTAGCATGTTGCGATTCGTTTTAGCCGCTATGTGCAAACTTGAATCGCAGTTCTGAGCCTAACCCGCGCAAGCTGGATGACTGCGTTTTGCACATCATGCCTAAAAGTGCCTGTAAGGCGTTGTGTGTATTAACTTGTTGCGATTCGCTTTAGACGCTATGTGCAAATTCGAATCGCAGTTCTGAGCCTAATCTGCGCAAGCTGGACGAGCGCGTTTTACACATCATGCCTGAAATGCCTGTAAGGCGTTGTGTGCATTAACTTGTTGCGATTCGTTTGAGCCGCTACGTGCAAACTTGAATCGCATTTCTGAGCCTAACCCGCGCAAGCTGGAAGATCCCGTTTTGCACATCATGCCTAAAAGTGCCTGTAAGGCTTTGTGTGTATAAACTTGTTGCCATTCGTTTGAGCCGCTACGTGCAAACTTGAATCGCAGTTCTGAGCCTAACCCGAGCAAGCTGGATGACCGCGTTTTGCACATCATGCCTAAAAGTGCCTGCAAGACGTTGTGTGTATTAACTTGTTGCGATTCGCTTTAGCCGCTATGTGCAAATTCGAATCGCAGTTCTGAGCCCAAACAGCGCAAGCTGGACGAGCGCGTTTTACACATCATGCCTGAAATGCCTGTAAGGCGTTGTGTGTATTAACTTGTTGCGATTCGTTTGAGCCGCTACATGCAAACTTGAATCGCATTTCTGAGCCTAACCTGCGCAAGCTGGAAGACCCCGTTTTGCACATCATGCCTTAAAGTGCCTGTAAGGCGTTGTGTGTATTAACTTGTTGCGATTCGTTTGAGCCGCTACGTGCAAACATGAGTCGCATTTCTGAGCCTAACCCGCGCAAGCTGGATGACCGCGTTTTGCACATCATGCCTAAAAGAGCCTGTAAGGCTTTGTGTGTATTAACTTGTTGCGATTCGTTTGAGCCGCTACGTGCAAACTTGAATCGCATTTCTGAGCCTAACCCGCGCAAGCTGGAAGATCCCGTTTTGCACATCATGCCTAAAAGTGCCTGTAAGGCTTTGTGTGTATAAACTTGTTGCGATTCGTTTGAGCCGCTACGTGCAAACTTGAATCGCAGTTTTGAGCCTAACCCGAGCAAGCTGGATGACCGCGTTTTGCACATCATGCCTAAAAGTGCCTGTAAGGCGTTGTGTGTATTAACTTGTTGCGATTCGTTTGAGCCGCTACATGCAAACTTGAATCGCATTTCTGAGCCTAACCCGCGCAAGCTGGAAGACCCCGTTTTGTACATCATGCCTTAAAGTGCCTGTAAGGCGTTCTGTGTATTAACTTGTTGCGATTCGTTTGAGCCGCTACGTGCAAACATGAGTCGCATTTCTGAGCCTAACCCGCGCAAGCTGGATGACCGCGTTTTGCACATCATGCCTAAAAGAGCCTGTAAGGCTTTGTGTGTATTAACTTGTTGCGATTCGTTTGAGCCGCTACGTGCAAACTTGAATCGCAGTTCTGAGCCTAACCCGCGCAAGCTTGAGTGACGCCTATTTGCACATCATGCCTAAAAGTGCCTGTAAGGCCTTGTGTGTATTAACTTGTTCCGATTCGTTTGAGCCGCTACGTGCAAACTTGAATCGCAGTTCTGAGCCTAATCCGAGCAACCTGGATGACCGCGTTTTGCACGTCATGCCTAAAAGTGCCTGTAAGGCGTTGTGTGTATTAACTTGTCGCGATTCGTTCCAGCCGCTACGTGCAAACCTGAGTCGCATTTCCGAGCCTAACCCGCGCAAGCTGGATGACCGCGTTTAGCACATCATGCCTAAAAGTGCCTGTAAGGCGTTGTGTGTATTAACTTGTTGCGATTCGCTTTAGCCGCTATGTGCAAACTTGAATCGCAGTTCTGAGCCTAACCAGAACAAGCTTGAGTGACGCCTATTTGCATATCATGGCTAAATGTGCCTGTAAGGCGTTGTTTATTCCGATTCATTTTAGCAGCTATATGCGAACATGAATCGCAGTTCTGCGCCTAACCCGCGCAAGCTGGAAGACCCCGTTTTGCACATCCTGCCTAAAAGTGCCTGTAAGGCGTTGTGTGTATTAACTTGTTGCGATTCGTTCGAGCCGCTACGTGCAAACTTGAGTCGCATTTCCGAGCCTAACCCGCCCAAGCTGGATGACCGCGTTTTGCACATCATGCCTAAAAGTGCCTGTAAGGCGTTGTGTGTATTAACTTGTTGCGATTCGCTTTAGCCGCTATGTGCAAACTTGAATCGCAGTTCTGAGCCTAACCAGAGCAAGCTTCAGCGACGCCTATTTGCATATCATGCCTAAATGTGCCTGTAAGGCGTTGTTTATTCCGATTCGTTTTAGCAGCTATATGCGAACATGAATCGCAGTTCTGCGCCTAACCCGCGCAAGCTGGATGACAGCGTTTTGCACATCATGCCTAAAAGTGCCTGTAAGGCGTTGTGTGTATTAACTTGTTGCGATTCGTTTGAGCCGCTACGTGCAAACTTGAATCGCATTTCTGAGCTTAACCCGCGCAAGCTGGATGACCGCGTTTTGCACATCATGCCTAAGCGCCTGTAAGGCGTTGTGTGTATTAACTTGTTGCGATTCGTTTGAGCCGCTACGTGCAAACTTGAATCGCATTTCTGAGCCTAACCCGCACAAGCTGGAAGACCCCGTTTTGCACATCAAGCCTAAAAGTGCCTGTAAGGCGTTGTGTGTATTAACTTGTTGCGATTCATTTTAGCCGCTACGTGCAAACTTGAATCGCATTTCTGAGCCTAACCCGCGCAAGCTGGATGACCGCGTTTTGCACATCATGCCTAAGCGCCTGTAAGGCGTTGTGTGTATTAACTTGTTGCGATTCGTTTTAGCCGCTACGTGCAAACTTGAATCGCAGTTCTGAGCCTAACCCGAGCAAGCTGGATGACTGCGTTTTGCACATCATGCCTAAAAGTGCCTGTAAGGCATTGTGTGTATTAACTTGTTGCGATTCGCTTTAGCCGCTATGTGCAAATTCGAATCGCAGTTCTGAGCCTAATCCGCGCAAGCTGGACGAGCGCGTTTTACACATCATGCCTGAAATGCCTGTAAGGCGTTGTGTGCATTAACTTGTTGCGATTCGTTTGAGCCGCTACGTGCAAACTTGAATCGCATTTCTGAGCCTAACCTGCGCAAGCTGGAAGACCCCGTTTTGCACATTATGCCTTAAAGTGCCTGTAAGGCGTTGTGTGTATTAACTTGTTGCGATTCGTTTGAGCCGCTACGTGCAAACATGAGTCGCATTTCTGAGCCTAACCCGCGCAAGCTGGATGACCGCGTTTTGCACATCATGCCTAAAAGAGCCTGTAAGGCTTTGTGTGTATTAACTTGTTGCGATTCGTTTGAGCCGCTACGTGCAAACTTGAATCGCAGTTCTGAGCCTAACCCGCGCAAGCTTGAGTGACGCCTATTTGCACATCGTGCCTAAAAGTGCCTGTAAGGCCTTGTGTGTATTAACTTGTTCCGATTCGTTTTAGCCGCTACGTGCAAACTTGAATCGCATTTCTGAGCCTAACCCGAGCAAGCTGGATGACCGCGTTTTGCACATCATGCCTAAAAGAGCCTGTAAGGCTTTGTGTGTATTAACTTGTTGCGATTCGTTTGAGCCGCTACGTGCAAACTTGAATCGCATTTCTGAGCTTAACCAGCGCAAGCTGGAAGACCCCGTTTTGCACATCATGCCTAAAAGTGCCTGTAAGGCGTTGTGTGTATTAACTTGTTGCGATTCGTTTGAGCCGCTACATGCAAACTTGAATCGCATTTCTGAGCCTAACCCGCGCAAGCTGGAAGACCCCGTTTTGCACATCATGCCTTAAAGTGCCTGTAAGGCGTTCTGTGTATTAACTTGTTGCGATTAGTTTGAGCCGCTACGTGCAAACATGAGTCGCATTTCTGAGCCTAACCCGCGCAAGCTGGATGACCGCGTTTTGCACATCATGCCTAAAAGAGCCTGTAAGGCTTTGTGTGTATTAACTTGTTGCGATTCGTTTGAGCCGCTACGCGCAAACTTGAATCGCAGTTCTGAGCCTAACCCGCGCAAGCTTGAGTGACGCCTATTTGCACTCATGCCTAAAAGTGCCTGTAAGGCCTTGTGTGTATTAACTTGTTCCGATTCGTTTGAGCCGCTACGTGCAAACTTGAATCGCATTTCTGAGCTTAACCCGCGCAAGCTGGAAGACCCCGTTTTGCACATCATGCCTAAAAGTGCCTGTAAGGCGTTGTGTGTATTAACTTGTTGCGATTCGTTTGAGCCGCTATGTGCAAACTTGAATCGCAGTTCTGAGCCTAACCAGAACAAGCTTGAGTGACGCCTATTTGCATATCATGCCTAAATGTGTCTGTAAGGCGTTGTTTATTACGATTCGTTTTAGCAGCTATATGCGAACATGAATCGCAGTTCTGCGCCTAACCCGCGCAAGCTGGAAGACCCCGTTTTGCACATCATGCCTTAAGGTGCCTGTAAGGCGTTGTGTGTATTAACTTGTTGCGATTCGTTTTAGCCGCTATGTGCAAACTTGAATCGCAGTTCTGAGCATAACCCGCGCAAGCTTGTGACGCCTATTTGCACATCATGCCTAAAAGTGCCTGTAAGGCTTTGTTTGTATTAGCATGTTGCGATTCGTTTTAGCCGCTATGTGCAAACTTGAATCGCAGTTCTGAGCCTAACCCGCGCAAGCTGGATGACTGCGTTTTGCACATCATGCCTAAAAGTGCCTGTAAGGCTTTGTGTGTATTAACTTGTTGCGATTTGTTTTAGCCGCTACGTGCAAACTTGAATCGCATTTCTGAGCCTAATCCGAGCAACCTGGATGACCGCGTTTTGCACATCATGCCTAAAAGTGCCTGTAAGGCGTTGTGTGTATTAACTTGTCGCGATTCGTTCCAGCCGCTACGTGCAAACCTGAGTCGCATTTCCGAGCCTAACCCGCGCAAGCTGGATGACCGCGTTTTGCACATCATGCCTAAAAGTGCCTGTAAGGCGTTGTGTGTATTAACTTGTTGCAATTCGCTTTAGCCGCTATGTGCAAACTTGAATCGCAGTTCTGAGCCTAACCAGAACAAGCTTCAGCGACGCCTATTTGCATATCATGCATAAATGTGCCTGTAAGGCGTTGTTTATTCCGATTCGTTTTAGCAGCTATATGCGAACATGAATCGCAGTTCTGCGCCTAACCCGCGCAAGCTGGATGACCGCGTTTTGCACATCATGCCAAAAATGCCTGTAAGGCTTTGTGTGTATTAACTTGGTGCGATTCGTTTTAGCCGCTATGTGCAAACTTGCATCGCAGTTCTGAGCCTAACCCGCGCAAGCTGGATGACAGCGTTTTGCACATCATGCCTAAAAGTGCCTGTAAGGCGTTGTGTGTATTAACTTGTTGCGATTCGTTTGAGCCGCTACGTGCAAACTTGAATCGCATTTCTGAGCTTAACCCGCGCAAGCTGGATGACCGCGTTTTGCACATCATGCCTAAGCGCCTGTAAGGCGTTGTGTGTATTAACTTGTTGCGATTCGTTTGAGCCGCTACGTGCAAACTTGAATCGCATTTCTGAGCCTAACCCGCACAAGCTGGAAGACCCCGTTTTGCACATCAAGCCTAAAAGTGCCTGTAAGGCGTTGTGTGTATTAACTTGTTGCGATTCATTTTAGCCGCTACGTGCAAACTTGAATCGCATTTCTGAGCCTAACCCGCGCAAGCTGGATGACCGCGTTTTGCACATCATGCCTAAGGGCCTGTAAGGCGTTGTGTGTATTAACTTGTTGCGATTCGTTTTAGCCGCTACGTGCAAACTTGAATCGCAGTTCTGAGCCTAACCCGAGCAAGCTGGATGACTGCGTTTTGCACATCATGCCTAAAAGTGCCTGTAAGGCGTTGTGTGTATTAACTTGTTGCGATTCGCTTTAGCCGCTATGTGCAAATTCGAATCGCAGTTCTGAGCCTAATCCGCGCAAGCTGGACGAGCGCGTTTTACACATCATGCCTGAAATGCCTGTAAGGCGTTGTGTGCATTAACTTGTTGCGATTCGTTTGAGCCGCTACGTGCAAACTTGAATCGCATTTCTGAGCCTAACCCGCGCAAGCTGGAAGATCCCGTTTTGCACATCATGCCTAAAAGTGCCTGTAAGGCTTTGTGTGCATAAACTTGTTGCGATTCGTTTGAGCCGCTACGTGCAAACTTGAATCGCAGTTCTGAGCCTAACCCGAGCAAGCTGGATGACCGCGTTTTGCACATCATGCCTAAAAGTGCCTGCAAGGCGTTGTGTGTATTAACTTGTTGCGATTCGCTTTAGCCGCTATGTGCAAATTCGAATCGCAGTTCTGAGCCCAAACCGCGCAAGCTGGACGAGCGCGTTTTACACATCATGCCTGAAATGCCTGTAAGGCGTTGTGTGTATTAACTTGTTGCGATTCGTTTGAGCCGCTACATGCAAACTTGAATCACATTTCTGAGCCTAACCTGCGCAAGCTGGAAGACCCCGTTTTGCACATCATGCCTTAAAGTGCCTGTAAGGCGTTGTGTGTATTAACTTGTTGCGATTCGTTTGAGCCGCTACGTGCAAACATGAGTCGCATTTCTGAGCCTAACCCGCGCAAGCTGGATGACCGCGTTTTGCACATCATGCCTAAAAGAGCCTTTAAGGCTTTGTGTGTATTAACTTGTTGCGATTCGTTTGAGCCGCTACGTGCAAACTTGAATCGCAGTTCTGAGCCTAACCCGCGCAAGTTTGAGTGACGCCTATTTGCACATCGTGCCTAAAAGTGCCTGTAAGGCCTTGTGTGTATTAACTTGTTCCGATTCGTTTTAGCCGCTACGTGCAAACTTGAATCGCATTTCTGAGCCTAACCCGAGCAAGCTGGATGACCGCGTTTTGCACATCATGCCTAAAAGAGCCTGTAAGGCTTTGTGTGTATTAACTTGTTGCGATTCGTTTGAGCCGCTACGTGCAAACTTGAATCGCATTTCTGAGCTTAACCAGCGCAAGCTGGAAGACCCCGTTTTGCACATCATGCCTAAAAGTGCCTGTAAGGCGTTGTGTGTATTAACTTGTTGCAATTCGTTTGAGCCGCTACATGCAAACTTGAATCGCATTTCTGAGCCTAACCCGCGCAAGCTGGAAGACCCCGTTTTGCACATCATGCCTTAAAGTGCCTGTAAGGCGTTCTGTGTATTAACTTGTTGCGATTCGTTTGAGCCGCTACGTGCAAACATGAGTCGCATTTCTGAGCCTAACCCGCGCAAGCTGGATGACCGCGTTTTGCACATCATGCCTAAAAGAGCCTGTAAGGCTTTGTGTGTATTAACTTGTTGCGATTCGTTTGAGCCGCTACGTGCAAACTTGAATCGCAGTTCTGAGCCTAACCCGCGCAAGCTTGAGTGACGCCTATTTGCACATCATGCCTAAAAGTGCCTGTAAGGCCTTGTGTGTATTAACTTGTTCCGATTCGTTTGAGCCGCTACGTGCAAACTTGAATCGCATTTCTGAGCTTAACCCGCGCAAGCTGGAAGACCCCGTTTTGCACATCATGCCTAAAAGTGCCTGTAAGGCGTTGTGTGTATTAACTTGTTGCGATTCGTTTGAGCCGCTATGTGCAAACTTGAATCGCAGTTCTGAGCCTAACCAGAACAAGCTTGAGTGACGCCTATTTGCATATCATGGCTAAATGGGCCTGTAAGGCGTTGTTTATTCCGATTCGTTTTAGCAGCTATATGCGAACATGAATCGCAGTTCTGCGCCTAACCCGCGCAAGCTGGAAGACCCCGTTTTGCACATCCTGCCTAAAAGTGCCTGTAAAGCGTTGTGTGTATTAACTTGGTGCGATTCGTTTTAGCCGCTATGTGCAAACTTGCATCGCATTTCTGAGCCTAACCCGCGCAAGCTGGATGACAGCGTTTTGCACATCATGCCTAAAAGTGCCTGTAAGGCGTTGTGTGTATTAACTTGTTGCGATTCGTTTGAGCCGCTACGTGCAAACTTGAATCGCATTTCTGAGCTTAACCCGCGCAAGCTGGATGACCGCGTTTTGCACATCATGCCTAAGCGCCTGTAAGGCGTTGTGTGTATTAACTTGTTGCGATTCGTTTTAGCCGCTACGTGCAAACTTGAATCGCATTTCTGAGCCTAACCCGCACAAGCTGGAAGACCCCGTTTTGCACATCAAGCCTAAAAGTGCCTGTAAGGCGTTGTGTGTATTAACTTGTTGCGATTCATTTTAGCCGCTACGTGCAAACTTGAATCGCATTTCTGAGCCTAACCCGCGCAAGCTGGATGACCGCGTTTTGCACATCATGCCTAAGCGCCTGTAAGGCGTTGTGTGTATTAACTTGTTGCGATTCGTTTTAGCCGCTACGTGCAAACTTGAATCGCAGTTCTGAGCCTAACCCGAAAAAGCTGGATGACTGCGTTTTGCACATCATGCCTAAAAGTGCCTGTAAGGCGTTGTGTGTATTAACTTGTTGCGATTCGCTTTAGCCGCTATGTGCAAATTCGAATCGCAGTTCTCAGCCTAATCCGCGCAAGCTGGACGAGCGCGTTTTACACATCATGCCTGAAATGCCTGTAAGGCGTTGTGTGCATTAACTTGTTGCGATTCGTTTGAGCCGCTACGTGCAAACTTGAATCGCATTTCTGAGCCTAACCCGTGCAAGCTGGAAGATCCCATTTTGCACATCATGCCTAAAAGTGCCTGTAAGGCTTTGTGTGTATAAACTTGTTGCGATTCGTTTGAGCCGCTACGTGCAAACTTGAATCGCATTTCTGAGCTTAACCCGCGCAAGCTGGATGACCGCGTTTTGCACATCATGCCTAAGCGCCTGTAAGGCGTTGTGTGTATTAACTTGTTGCGATTCGTTTGAGCCGCTACGTGCAAACTTGAATCGCAGTTCTGAGCCTAACCCGCGCAAGCTTGAGTGACGCCTATTTGCACATCGTGCCTAAAAGTGCCTGTAAGGCCTTGTGTGTATTAACTTGTTCCGATTCGTTTTAGCCGCTACGTGCAAACTTGAATCGCATTTCTGAGCCTAACCCGAGCAAGCTGGATGACCGCGTTTTGCACATCATGCCTAAAAGAGCCTGTAAGGCTTTGTGTGTATTAACTTGTTGCGATTCGTTTGAGCCGCTACGTGCAAACTTGAATCGCATTTCTGAGCTTAACCAGCGCAAGCTGGAAGACCCCGTTTTGCACATCATGCCTAAAAGTGCCTGTAAGGCGTTGTGTGCATTAACTTGTTGCGATTCGTTTGAGCCGCTACATGCAAACTTGAATCGCATTTCTGAGCCTAACCCGCGCAAGCTGGAAGACCCCGTTTTGCACATCATGCCTTAAAGTGCCTGTAAGGCGTTCGGTGTATTAACTTGTTGCGATTCGTTTGAGCCGCTACGTGCAAACATGAGTCGCATTTCTGAGCCTAACCCGCGCAAGCTGGATGACAGCGTTTTGCACATCATGCCTAAAAGAGCCTGTAAGGCTTTGTGTGTATTAACTTGTTGCGATTCGTTTGAGCCGCTACGTGCAAACTTGAATCGCAGTTGTGAGCCTAACCCGCGCAAGCTTGAGTGACGCCTATTTGCACATCATGCCTAAAAGTGCCTGTAAGGCCTTGTGTGTATTAACTTGTTCCGATTCGTTTGAGCCGCTACGTGCAAACTTGAATCGCATTTCTGAGCTTAACCCGCGCAAGCTGGAAGACCCCGTTTTGCACATCATGCCTAAAAGTGCCTGTAAGGCGTTGTGTGTATTAACTTGTTGCGATTCGTTTGAGCCGCTATGTGCAAACTTGAATCGCAGTTCTGAGCCTAACCAGAACAAGCTTGAGTGACGCCTATTTGCATATCATGCCTAAATGTGTCTGTAAGGCGTTGTTTATTACGATTCGTTTTAGCAGCTATATGCGAACATGAATCGCAGTTCTGCGCCTAACCCGCGCAAGCTGGAAGACCCCGTTTTGCACATCATGCCTTAAGGTGCCTGTAAGGCGTTGTGTGTATTAACTTGTTGCGATTCGTTTTAGCCGCTATGTGCAAACTTGAATCGCAGTTCTGAGCATAACCCGCGCAAGCTTGTGACGCCTATTTGCACATCATGCCTAAAAGTGCCTGTAAGGCTTTGTTTGTATTAGCATGTTGCGATTCGTTTTAGCCGCTATGTGCAAACTTGAATCGCAGTTCTGAGCCTAACCCGCGCAAGCTGGATGACTGCGTTTTGCACATCATGCCTAAAAGTGCCTGTAAGGCTTTGTGTGTATTAACTTGTTGCGATTCGTTTAGCCGCTACGTGCAAACTTGAATCGCAGTTCTGAGCCTAATCCGAGCAACCTGGATGACCGCGTTTTGCACATCATGCCTAAAAGTGCCTGTAAGGCGTTGTATGTATTAACTTGTCGCGATTCGATCCAGCCGCTACGTGCAAACCTGAGTCGCATTTCCGAGCCTAACCCGCGCAAGCTGGATGACCGCGTTTAGCACATCATGCCTAAAAGTGCCTGTAAGGCGTTGTGTGTATTAACTTGTTCCGATTCGCTTTAGCCGCTATGTGCAAACTTGAATCGCAGTTCTGAGCCTAACCAGAACAAGCTTGAGTGACGCCTATTTGCATATCATGGCTAAATGGGCCTGTAAGGCGTTGTTTATTCCGATTCGTTTTAGCAGCTATATGCGAACATGAATCGCAGTTCTGCGCCTAACCCGCGCAAGCTGGAAGACCCCGTTTTGCACATCCTGCCTAAAAGTGCCTGTAAGGCGTTGTGTGTATTAACTTGTTGCGATTCGTTCGAGCCGCTACGTGCAAACTTGAGTCGCATTTCCGAGCCTAACCCGCGCAAGCTGGATGACCGCGTTTTGCACATCATGCCTAAAAGTGCCTGTAAGGCGTTGTGTGTATTAACTTGTTGCGATTCGCTTTAGCCGCTATGTGCAAACTTGAATCGCAGTTCTGAGCCTAACCAGAACAAGCTTCAGCGACGCCTATTTGCATATCATGCCTAAATGTGCCTGTAAGGCGTTGTTTATTCCGATTCGTTTTAGCAGCTATATGCGAACATGAATCGCAGTTCTGCGCCTAACCCGCGCAAGCTGGATGACCGCGTTTTGCACATCATGCCAAAAATGCCTGTAAGGCTTTGTGTGTATTAACTTGGTGCGATTCGTTTTAGCCGCTATGTGCAAACTTGCATCGCATTTCTGAGCCTAACCCGCGCAAGCTGGATGACAGCGTTTTGCACATCATGTCTAAAAGTGCCTGTAAGGCGTTGTGTGTATTAACTTGTTGCGATTCGTTTGAGCCGCTACGTGCAAACTTGAATCGCATTTCTGAGCTTAACCCGCGCAAGCTGGATGACCGCGTTTTGCACATCATGCCTAAGCGCCTGTAAGGCGTTGTGTGTATTAACTTGTTGCGATTCGTTTTAGCCGCTACGTGCAAACTTGAATCGCATTTCTGAGCCTAACCCGCACAAGCTGGAAGACCCCGTTTTGCACATCAAGCCTAAAAGTGCCTGTAAGGCGTTGTGTGTATTAACTTGTTGCGATTCATTTTAGCCGCTACGTGCAAACTTGAATCGCATTTCTGAGCCTAACCCGCGCAAGCTGGATGACCGCGTTTTGCACATCATGCCTAAGCGCCTGTAAGGCGTTGTGTGTATTAACTTGTTGCGATTCGTTTTAGCCGCTACGTGCAAACTTGAATCGCAGTTCTGAGCCTAACCCGAGCAAGCTGGATGACTGCGTTTTGCACATCATGCCTAAAAGTGCCTGTAAGGCGTTGTGTGTATTAACTTGTTGCGATTCGCTTTAGCCGCTATGTGCAAATTCGAATCGCAGTTCTGAGCCTAATCCGCGCAAGCTGGACGAGCGCGTTTTACACATCATGCCTGAAATGCCTGTAAGGCGTTGTGTGCATTAACTTGTTGCGATTCGTTTGAGCCGCTACGTGCAAACTTGAATCGCATTTCTGAGCCTAACCCGTGCAAGCTGGAAGATCCCATTTTGCACATCATGCCTAAAAGTGCCTGTAAGGCTTTGTGTGTATAAACTTGTTGCGATTCGTTTGAGCCGCTACGTGCAAACTTGAATCGCAGTTCTGAGCCTAACCCGAGCAAGCTGGATGACCGCGTTTTGCACATCATGCCTAAAAGTGCCCGTAAGGCGTTGGGTGTATTAACTTGTTGCGATTCGCTTTAGCCGCTATGTGCAAATTCGAATCGCAGTTCTGAGCCCAAACCGCGCAAGCTGGACGAGCGCGTTTTACACACCATGCCTGAAATGCCTGTAAGGCGTTGTGTGTATTAACTTGTTGCGATTCGTTTGAGCCGCTACGTGCAAACTTGAATCGCATTTCTGAGCCTAACCCGCACAAGCTGGAAGACCCCGTTTTGCACATCAAGCCTAAAAGTGCCTGTAAGGCGTTGTGTGTATTAACTTGTTGCGATTCATTTTAGCCGCTACGTGCAAACTTGAATCGCATTTCTGAGCCTAACCCGCGCAAGCTGGATGACCGCGTTTTGCACATCATGCCTAAGCGCCTGTAAGGCGTTGTGTGTATTAACTTGTTGCGATTTGTTTTAGCCGCTACGTGCAAACTTGAATCGCAGTTCTGAGCCTAACCCGAGCAAGCTGGATGACTGCGTTTTGCACATCATGCCTAAAAGTGCCTGTAAGGCGTTGTGTGTATTAACTTGTTGCGATTCGCTTTAGCCGCTATGTGCAAATTCGAATCGCAGTTCTGAGCCTAATCCGCGCAAGCTGGACGAGCGCGTTTTACACATCATGCCTGAAATGCCTGTAAGGCGTTGTGTGCATTAACGTGTTGCGATTCGTTTGAGCCGCTACGTGCAAACTTGACTCGCATTTCTGAGCCTAACCCGCGCAAGCTGGAAGATCCCGTTTTGCACATCATGCCTAAAAGTGCCTGTAAGGCTTTGTGTGTATAAACTTGTTGCGATTCGTTTGAGCCGCTACGTGCAAACTTGAATCGCAGTTCTGAGCCTAACCCGAGCAAGCTGGATGACCGCGTTTTGCACATCATGCCTAAAAGTGCCTGTAAGGCGTTGTGTGTATTAACTTGTTGCGATTCGTTTGAGCCGCTACATGCAAACTTGAATCGCATTTCTGAGCCTAACCCGCGCAAGCTGGAAGACCCCGTTTTGCACATCATGCCTTAAAGTGCCTGTAAGGCGTTCTGTGTATTAACTTGTTGCGATTCGTTTGAGCCGCTACGTGCAAACATGAGTCGCATTTCTGAGCCTAACCCGCGCAAGCTGGATGACCGCGTTTTGCACATAATGCCTAAAAGAGCCTGTAAGGCTTTGTGTGTATTAACTTGTTGCGATTCGTTTGAGCCGCTACGTGCAAACTTGAATCGCAGTTCTGAGCCTAACCCGCGCAAGCTTGAGTGACGCCTATTTGCACATCATGCCTAAAAGTGCCTGTAAGGCCTTGTGTGTATTAACTTGTTCCGATTCGTTTGAGCCGCTACGTGCAAACTTGAATCGCATTTCTGAGCTTAACCCGCGCAAGCTGGAAGACCCCGTTTTGCACATCATGCCTAAAAGTGCCTGTAAGGCGTTGTGTGTATTAACTTGTCGCGATTCGTTCCAGCCGCTACGTGCAAACCTGAGTCGCATTTCCGAGCCTAACCCGCGCAAGCTGGATGACCGCGTTTAGCACATCATGCCTAAAAGTGCCTGTAAGGCGTTGTGTGTATTAACTTGTTGCGATTCGCTTTAGCCGCTATGTGCAAACTTGAATCGCAGTTCTGAGCCTAACCAGAACAAGCTTGAGTGACGCCTATTTGCATATCATGGCTAAATGTGCCTGTAAGGCGTTGTTTATTCCGATTCGTTTTAGCAGCTATATGCGAACATGAATCGCAGTTCTGCGCCTAACCCGCGCAAGCTGGAAGACCCCGTTTTGCACATCCTGCCTAAAAGTGCCTGTAAGGCTTTGTGTGTATTAACTTGTTGCGATTCGTTTTAGCCGCTATGTGCAAACTTGCATCGCAGTTCTGAGCCTAACCCGCGCAAGCTGGATGACAGCGTTTTGCACATCATGCCTAAAAGTGCCTGTAAGGCGTTGTGTGTATTAACTTGTTGCGATTCGTTTGAGCCGCTACGTGCAAACTTGAATCGCATTTCTGAGCTTAACCCGCGCAAGCTGGATGACCGCGTTTTGCACATCATGCCTAAAAGTGCCTGTAAGGCGTTGTGTGTATTAACTTGTTGCGATTCGCTTTAGCCGCTACGTGCAAACTTGAATCGCAGTTCTGAGCCTAACCAGAACAAGCTTCAGCGACGCCTATTTGCATATCATGCCTAAATGTGCCTGTAAGGCGTTGTTTATTCCGATTCGTTTTAGCAGCTATATGCGAACATGAATCGCAGTTCTGCGCCTAACCCGCGCAAGCTGGATGACCGCGTTTTGCACATCATGCCAAAAATGCCTGTAAGGCTTTGTGTGTATTAACTTGGTGCGATTCGTTTTAGCCGCTATGTGCAAACTTGCATCGCAGTTCTGAGCCTAACCCGCGCAAGCTGGATGACAGCGTTTTGCACATCATGCCTAAAAGTGCCTGTAAGGCTTTGTGTGTATTAACTTGTTGCGATTCGTTTGAGCCGCTACGTGCAAACTTGAATCGCAGTTCTGAGCCTAACCCGCGCAAGCTTGAGTGACGCCTATTTGCACATCGTGCCTAAAAGTGCCTGTAAGGCCTTGTGTGTATTAACTTGTTCCCATTCGTTTTAGCCGCTACGTGCAAACTTGAATCGCATTTCTGAGCCTAACCCGAGCAAGCTGGATGACCGCGTTTTGCACATCATGCCTAAAAGAGCCTGTAAGGCTTTGTGTGTATTAACTTGTTGCGATTCGTTTGAGCCGCTACGTGCAAACTTGAATCGCATTTCTGAGCTTAACCAGCGCAAGCTGGAAGACCCCGTTTTGCACATCATTCCTAAAAGTGCCTGTAAGGCGTTGTGTGTATTAACTTGTTGCGATTCGTTTGAGCCGCTACATGCAAACTTGAATCGCATTTCTGAGCCTAACCCGCGCAAGCTGGAAGACCCCGTTTTGCACATCATGCCTTAAAGTGTCTGTAAGGCGTTCTGTGTATTAACTTGTTGCGATTCGTTTGAGCCGCTACGTGCAAACAAGAGTCGCATTTCTGAGCCTAACCCGCGCAAGCTGGATGACCGCGTTTTGCACATCATGCCTAAAAGAGCCTGTAAGGCTTTGTGTGTATTAACTTGTTGCGATTCGTTTGAGCCGCTACGTGCAAACTTGAATCGCAGTTCTGAGCCTAACCCGCGCAAGCTTGAGTGACGCCTATTTGCACATCATGCCTAAAAGTGCCTGTAAGGCCTTGTGTGTATTAACTTGTTCCGATTCGTTTGAGCCGCTACGTGCAAACTTGAATCGCATTTCTGAGCTTAACCCGCGCAAGCTGGAAGACCCCGTTTTGCACATCATGCCTAAAAGTGCCTGTAAGGCGTTGTGTGTATTAACTTGTTGCGATTCGTTTGAGCCGCTATGTGCAAACTTGAATCGCAGTTCTGAGCCTAACCAGAACAAGCTTGAGTGACGCCTATTTGCATATCATGCCTAAATGTGTCTGTAAGGCGTTGTTTGTATTAGCATGTTGCGATTCGTTTTAGCCGCTATGTGCAAACTTGAATCGCAGTTCTGAGCCTAACCCGCGCAAGCTGGATGACTGCGTTTTGCACATCATGCCTAAAAGTGCCTGTAAGGCTTTGTGTGTATTAACTTGTTGCGATTCGTTTGAGCCGCTACGTGCAAACTTGAATCGCAGTTCTGAGCCTAACCCGCGCAAGCTTGAGTGACGCCTATTTGCACATCATGCCTAAAAGTGCCTGTAAGGCCTTGTGTGTATTAACTTGTTCCGATTCGTTTGAGCCGCTACGTGCAAACTTGAATCGCATTTCTGAGCTTAACCCGCGCAAGCTGGAAGACCCCGTTTTGCACATCATGCCTAAAAGTGCCTGTAAGGCGTTGTGTGTATTAACTTGTTGCGATTCGTTTGAGCCGCTACGTGCAAACTTGAATCGCAGTTCTGCGCCTAACCCGCGCAAGCTGGAAGACCCCGTTTTGCACATCATGCCTTAAGGTGCCTGTAAGGCGTTGTGTGTATTAACTTGTTGCGATTCGTTTTAGCCGCTATGTGCAAACTTGAATCGCAGTTCTGAGCATAACCCGCGCAAGCTTGTGACGCCTATTTGCACATCATGCCTAAAAGTGCCTGTAAGGCTTTGTTTGTATTAGCATGTTGCGATTCGTTTTAGCCGCTATGTGCAAACTTGAATCGCAGTTCTGAGCCTAACCCGCGCAAGCTGGATGACTGCGTTTTGCACATCATGCCTAAAAGTTCCTGTAAGGCTTTGTGTGTATTAACTTGTTGCGATTCGTTTTAGCCGCTACGTGCAAACTTGAATCGCAGTTCTGAGCCTAATCCGAGCAACCTGGATGACCGCGTTTTGCACATCATGCCTAAAAGTGCCTGTAAGGCGTTGTGTGTATTAACTTGTCGCGATTCGTTCCAGCCGCTACGTGCAAACCTGAGTCGCATTTCCGAGCCTAACCCGCGCAAGCTGGATGACCGCGTTTAGCACATCATGCCTAAAAGTGCCTGTAAGGCGTTGTGTGTATTAACTTCTTGCGATTCGCTTTAGCCGCTATGTGCAAACTTGAATCGCAGTTCTGAGCCTAACCAGAACAAGCTTGAGTGACGCCTATTTGCATATCATGGCTAAATGTGCCTGTAAGGCGTTGTTTATTCCGATTCGTTTTAGCAGCTATATGCGAACATGAATCGCAGTTCTGCGCCTAACCCGCGCAAGCTGGAAGACCCCGTTTTGCACATCCTGCCTAAAAGTGCCTGTAAGGCGTTGTGTGTATTAACTTGTTGCGATTCGTTCGAGCCGCTACGTGCAAACTTGAGTCGCATTTCCGAGCCTAACCCGCGCAAGCTGGATGACCGCGTTTTGCACATCATGCCTAAAAGTGCCTGTAAGGCGTTGTGTGTATTAACTTGTTGCGATTCGCTTTAGCCGCTATGTGCAAACTTGAATCGCAGTTCTGAGCCTAACCAGAACAAGCTTCAGCGACGCCTATTTGCATATCATGCCTAAATGTGCCTGTAAGGCGTTGTTTATTCCGATTCGTTTTAGCAGCTATATGCGAACATGAATCGCAGTTCTGCGCCTAACCCGCGCAAGCTGGATGACCGCGTTTTGCACATCATGCCAAAAATGCCTGTAAGGCTTTGTGTGTATTAACTTGGTGCGATTCGTTTTAGCCGCTATGTGCAAACTTGCATCGCAGTTCTGAGCCTAACCCGCGCAAGCTGGATGACAGCGTTTTGCACATCATGCCTAAAAGTGCCTGTAAGGCGTTGTGTGTATTAACTTGTTGCGATTCGTTTGAGCCGCTACGTGCAAACTTGAATCGCATTTCTGAGCTTAACCCGCGCAAGCTGGATGACCGCGTTTTGCACATCATGCCTAAGCGCCTGTAAGGCGTTGTGTGTATTAACTTGTTGCGATTCGTTTTAGCCGCTACGTGCAAACTTGAATCGCATTTCTGAGCCTAACCCGCACAAGCTGGAAGACCCCGTTTTGCACATCAAGCCTAAAAGTGCCTGTAAGGCGTTGTGTGTATTAACTTGTTGCGATTCATTTTAGCCGCTACGTGCAAACTTGAATCGCATTTCTGAGCCTAACCCGCGCAAGCTGGATGACCGCGTTTTGCACATCATGCCTAAGCGCCTGTAAGGCGTTGTGTGTATTAACTTGTTGCGATTCGTTTTAGCCGCTACGTGCAAACTTGAATCGCAGTTCTGAGCCTAACCCGAGCAAGCTGGATGACTGCGTTTTGCACATCATGCCTAAAAGTGCCTGTAAGGCGTTGTGTGTATTAACTTGTTGCGATTCGCTTTAGCCGCTATGTGCAAATTCGAATCGCAGTTCTGAGCCTAATCCGCGCAAGCTGGACGAGCGCGTTTTACACATCATGCCTGAAATGCCTGTAAGGCGTTGTGTGCATTAACTTGTTGCGATTCGTTTGAGCCGCTACGTGCAAACTTGAATCGCATTTCTGAGCCTAACCCGCGCAAGCTGGAAGATCCCATTTTGCACATCATGCCTAAGCGCCTGTAAAGCTTTGTGTGTATAAACTTGTTGCGATTCGTTTGAGCCGCTACGTGCAAACTTGAATCGCAGTTCTGAGCCTAACCCGAGCAAGCTGGATGACCGCGTTTTGCACATCATGCCTAAGCGCCTGTAAGGCGTTGTGTGTATTAACTTGTTGCGATTCGTTTTAGCCGCTACGTGCAAACTTGAATCGCAGTTCTGAGCCTAACCCGAGCAAGCTGGATGACTGCGTTTTGCACATTGCCTAAAAGTGCCTGTAAGGCGTTGTGTGTATTAACTTGTTGCGATTCGCTTTAGCCGCTATGTGCAAATACGAATCGCAGTTCTGAGCCTAATCCGCGCAAGCTGGACGAGCGCGTTTTACACATCATGCCTGAAATGCCTGTAAGGCGTTGTGTGCATTAACGTGTTGCGATTCGTTTGAGCCGCTACGTGCAAACTTGAATCGCATTTCTGAGCCTAACCCGCGCAAGCTGGAAGATCCCGTTTTGCACATCATGCCTAAAAGTGCCTGTAAGGCTTTGTGTGTATAAACTTGTTGCGATTCGTTTGAGCCGCTACGTGCAAACTTGAATCGCAGTTCTGAGCCTAACCCGAGCAAGCTGGATGACCGCGTTTTGCACATCATGCCTAAAAGTGCCCGTAAGGCGTTGTGTGTATTAACTTGTTGCGATTCGCTTTAGCCGCTATGTGCAAATTCGAATCGCAGTTCTGAGCCTAATCCGCGCAAGCTGGACGAGCGCGTTTTACACATCATGCCTGAAATGCCTGTAAGGCGTTGTGTGCATTAACGTGTTGCGATTCGTTTGAGCCGCTACGTGCAAACTTGAATCGCATTTCTGAGCCTAACCCGCGCAAGCTGGAAGATCCCGTTTTGCACATCATGCCTAAAAGTGCCTGTAAGGCTTTGTGTGTATAAACTTGTTGCGATTCGTTTGAGCCGCTACGTGCAAACTTGAATCGCAGTTCTGAGCCTAACCCGAGCAAGCTGGATGACCGCGTTTTGCACATCATGGCTAAAAGTGCATGTAAGGCGTTGTCTGTATTAACTTGTTGCGATTCGCTTTAGCCGCTATGTGCAAATTCGAATCGCAGTTCTGAGCCCGAACCGCGCAAGCTGGACGAGCGCGTTTTACACACCATGCCTGAAATGCCTGTAAGGCGTTGTGTGTATTAACTTGTTGCGATTCGTTTGAGCCGCTACATGCAAACTTGAATCGCATTTCTGAGCCTAACCTGCGCAAGCTGAGAGACCCCGTTTTGCACATCATGCCTTAAAGTGCCTGTAAGGCGTTGTGTGTATTAACTTGTTGCGATTCGTTTGAGCCGCTACGTGCAAACATGAGTCGCATTTCTGAGCCTAACCCGCGCAAGCTGGATGACCGCGTTTTGCACATCATGCCAAAAATGCCTGTAAGGCTTTGTGTGTATTAACTTGTTGCGATTCGTTTGAGCCGCTACGTGCAAACATGAGTCGCATTTCTGAGCCTAACCCGCGCAAGCTGGAAGACCCCGTTTTGCACATCATGCCTAAAAGTGCCTGTAAGGCGTTGTGTGTATTAACTTGTTGCGATTCCTTTGAGCCGCTATGTGCAAACTTGAATCGCAGTTCTGAGCCTAACCAGAACAAGCTTGAGTGACGCCTATTTGCATATCATGCCTAAATGTGTCTGTAAGGCGTTGTTTATTCCGATTCGTTTTAGCAGCTATATGCGAACATGAATCGCAGTTCTGCGCCTAACCCGCGCAAGCTGGAAGACCCCGTTTTGCACGTCATGCCTTAAGGTGCCTGTAAGGCGTTGTGTGTATTAACTTGTTGCGATTCGTTTTAGCCGCTATGTGCAAACTTGAATCGCAGTTCTGAGCCCAACCCGCGCAAGCTTGTGACGCCTATTTGCACATGATGCCTAAAAGTGCCTGTAAGGCTTGTTTGTATTAGCATGTTGCGATTCGTTTTAGCCGCTATGTGCAAACTTGAATCGCAGTTCTGAGCCTAACCCGCGCAAGCTGGATGACTGCGTTTTGCACATCATGCCTAAAAGTGCCTGTAAGGCTTTGTGTGTATTAACTTGTTGCGATTCGTTTTAGCCGCTACGTGCAAACTTGAATCGCAGTTCTGAGCCTAATCCGAGCAACCTGGATGACCGCGTTTTGCACATCATGCCTAAAAGTGCCTGTAAGGCGTTGTGTGTATTAACTTGTCGCGATTCGTTCCAGCCGCTACGTGCAAACCTGAGTCGCATTTCCGAGCCTAACCCGCGCAAGCTGGATGACCGCGTTTAGCACATCATGCCTAAAAGTGCCTGTAAGGCGTTGTGTGTATTAACTTGTTGCGATTCGCTTTAGCCGCTATGTGCAAACTTGAATCGCAGTTCTGAGCCTAACCAGAACAAGCTTGAGTGCCGCCTATTTGCATATCATGGCTAAATGTGCCTGTAAGGCGTTGTTTATTCCGATTCGTTTTAGCAGCTATATGCGAACATGAATCGCAGTTCTGCGCCTAACCCGCGCAAGCTGGAAGACCCCGTTTTGCACATCCTGCCTAAAAGTGCCTGTAAGGCGTTGTGTGTATTAACTTGTTGCGATTCGTTCGAGCCGCTACGTGCAAACTTGAGTCGCATTTCCGAGCCTAACCCGCGCAAGCTGGATGACCGCGTTTTGCACATCATGCCTAAAAGTGCCTGTAAGGCGTTGTGTGTATTAACTTGTTGCGATTCGCTTTAGCCGCTATGTGCAAACTTGAATCGCAGTTCTGAGCCTAACCAGAACAAGCTTGAGCGACGCCTATTTGCATATCATGCCTAAATGTGCCTGTAAGGCGTTGTTTATTCCGATTCGTTTTAGCAGCTATATGCGAACATGAATTGCAGTTCTGCGCCTAACCCGCGCAAGCTGGATGACCGCGTTTTGCACATCATGCCAAAAATGCCTGTAAGGCTTTGTGTGTATTAACTTGGTGCGATTCGTTTTAGCCGCTATGTGCAAACTTGCATCGCAGTTCTGAGCCTAACCCGCGCAAGCTGGATGACAGCGTTTTGCACATCATGCCTAAAAGTGCCTGTAAGGCGTTGTGTGTATTAACTTGTTGCGATTCGTTTGAGCCGCTATGTGAAAACTTGAATCGCAGTTCTGAGCCTAACCAGAACAAGCTTCAGCGACGCCTATTTGCATATCATGCCTAAATGTGCCTGTAAGGCGTTGTTTATTCCGATTCGTTTTAGCAGCTATATGCGAACATGAATCGCAGTTCTGCGCCTAACCCGCGCAAGCTGGATGACCGCGTTTTGCACATCATGCCAAAAATGCCTGTAAGGCTTTGTGTGTATTAACCTGGTGCGATTCGTTTTAGCCGCTATGTGCAAACTTGCATCGCAGTTCTGAGCCTAACCCGCGCAAGCTGGATGACAGCGTTTTGCACATCATGCCTAAAAGTGCCTGTAAGGCGTTGTGTGTATTAACTTGTTGCGATTCGTTTGAGCCGCTACGTGCAAACTTGAATCGCATTTCTGAGCTTAACCCGCGCAAGCTGGATGACCGCGTTTTGCACATCATGCCTAAGCGCCTGTAAGGCGTTGTGTGTATTAACTTGTTGCGATTCGTTTGAGCCGCTACGTGCAAACTTGAATCGCATTTCTGAGCCTAACCCGCACAAGCTGGAAGACCCCGTTTTGCACATCAAGCCTAAAAGTGCCTGTAAGGCGTTGTGTGTATTAACTTGTTGCGATTCGTTTGAGCCGCTACATGCAAACTTGAATCGCATTTGTGAGCCTAACCTGCTCAAGCTGGAAGACCCCGTTTTGCACATCATGCCTTAAAGTGCCTGTAAGGCGTTGTGTGTATTAACTTGTTGCGATTCGTTTGAGCCGCTACGTGCAAACATGAGTCGCATTTCTGAGCCTAACCCGCGCAAGCTGGATGACCGCGTTTTGCACATCATGCCTTAAAGAGCCTGTAAGGCTTTGTGTGTATTAACTTGTTGCGATTCGTTTGAGCCGCTACGTGCAAACTTGAATCGCAGTTCTGAGCCTAACCCGCGCAAGCTTGAGTGACGCCTATTTGCACATCGTGCCTAAAAGTGCCTGTAAGGCCTTGTGTGTATTAACTTGTTCCGATTCGTTTTAGCCGCTACGTGCAAACTTGAATCGCATTTCTGAGCCTAACCCGAGCAAGCTGGATGACCGCGTTTTGCACATCATGCCTAAAAGAGCCTGTAAGGCTTTGTGTGTATTAACTTGTTGCGATTCGTTTGAGCCGCTACGTGCAAACTTGAATCGCATTTCTGAGCTTAACCAGCGCAAGCTGGAAGACCCCGTTTTGCACATCATTCCTAAAAGTGCCTGTAAGGCGTTGTGTGTATTAACTTGTTGCGATTCGTTTGAGCCGCTACATGCAAACTTGAATCGCATTTCTGAGCCTAACCCGCGCAAGCTGGAAGACCCCGTTTTGCACATCATGCCTTAAAGTGCCTGTAAGGCGTTCTGTGTATTAACTTGTTGCGATTCGTTTGAGCCGCTACGTGCAAACAAGAGTCGCATTTCTGAGCCTAACCCGCGCATGCTGGATGACCGCGTTTTGCACATCATGCCAAAAATGCCTGTAAGGCTTTGTGTGTATTAACTTGGTGCGATTCGTTTTAGCCGCTATGTGCAAACTTGCATCGCAGTTCTGAGCCTAACCCGCGCAAGCTGGATGACAGCGTTTTGCACATCATGCCTAAAAGTGCCTGTAAGGCGTTGTGTGTATTAACTTGTTGCGATTCGTTTGAGCCGCTACGTGCAAACTTGAATCGCATTTCTGAGCTTAACCCGCGCAAGCTGGATGACCGCGTTTTGCACATCATGCCTAAGCGCCTGTAAGGCGTTGTGTGTATTAACTTGTTGCGATTCGTTTTAGCCGCTACGTGCAAACTTGAATCGCATTTCTGAGCCTAACCCGCACAAGCTGGAAGACCCCGTTTTGCACATCAAGCCTAAAAGTGCCTGTAAGGCGTTGTGTGTATTAACTTGTTGCGATTCATTTTAGCCGCTACGTGCAAACTTGAATCGCATTTCTGAGCCTAACCCGCGCAAGCTGGATGACCGCGTTTTGCACATCATGCCTAAGCGCCTGTAAGGCGTTGTGTGTATTAACTTGTTGCGATTCGTTTTAGCCGCTACGTGCAAACTTGAATCGCAGTTCTGAGCCTAACCCGAGCAAGCTGGATGACTGCGTTTTGCACATCATGCCTAAAAGTGCCTGTAAGGCGTTGTGTGTATTAACTTGTTGCGATTCGCTTTAGCCGCTATGTGCAAATTCGAATCGCAGTTCTGAGCCTAATCCGCGCAAGCTGGACGAGCGCGTTTTACACATCATGCCTGAAATGCCTGTAAGGCGTTGTGTGCATTAACTTGTTGCGATTCGTTTGAGCCGCTACGTGCAAACTTGAATCGCATTTCTGAGCCTAACCCGCGCAAGCTGGAAGATCCCATTTTGCACATCATGCCTAAGCGCCTGTAAGGCTTTGTGTGTATAAACTTGTTGCGATTCGTTTGAGCCGCTACGTGCAAACTTGAATCGCAGTTCTGAGCCTAACCCGAGCAAGCTGGATGACCGCGTTTTGCACATCATGCCTAAGCGCCTGTAAGGCGTTGTGTGTATTAACTTGTTGCGATTCGTTCGAGCCGCTACGTGCAAACTTGAGTCGCATTTCCGAGCCTAACCCGCGCAAGCTGGATGACCGCGTTTTGCACATCATGCCTAAAAGTGCCTGTAAGGCGTTGTGTGTATTAACTTGTTGCGATTCGCTTTAGCCGCTATGTGCAAACTTGAATCGCAGTTCTGAGCCTAACCAGAACAAGCTTCAGCGACGCCTATTTGCATATCATGCCTAAATGTGCCTGTAAGGCGTTGTTTATTCCGATTCGTTTTAGCAGCTATATGCGAACATGAATCGCAGTTCTGCGCCTAACCCGCGCAAGCTGGATGACCGCGTTTTGCACATCATGCCAAAAATGCCTGTAAGGCTTTGTGTGTATTAACTTGGTGCGATTCGTTTTAGCCGCTATGTGCAAACTTGCATCGCAGTTCTGAGCCTAACCCGCGCAAGCTGGATGACAGCGTTTTGCACATCATGCCTAAAAGTGCCTGTAAGGCGTTGTGTGTATTAACTTGTTGCGATTCGTTTGAGCCGCTACGTGCAAACTTGAATCGCATTTCTGAGCTTAACCCGCGCAAGCTGGATGACCGCGTTTTGCACATCATGCCTAAGCGCCTGTAAGGCGTTGTGTGTATTAACTTGTTGCGATTCGTTTTAGCCGCTACGTGCAAACTTGAATCGCATTTCTGAGCCTAACCCGCACAAGCTGGAAGACCCCGTTTTGCACATCAAGCCTAAAAGTGCCTGTAAGGCGTTGTGTGTATTAACTTGTTGCGATTCATTTTAGCCGCTACGTGCAAACTTGAATCGCATTTCTGAGCCTAACCCGCGCAAGCTGGATGACCGCGTTTTGCACATCATGCCTAAGCGCCTGTAAGGCGTTGTGTGTATTAACTTGTTGCGATTCGTTTTAGCCGCTACGTGCAAACTTGAATCGCAGTTCTGAGCCTAACCCGAGCAAGCTGGATGACTGCGTTTTGCACATCATGCCTAAAAGTGCCTGTAAGGCGTTGTGTGTATTAACTTGTTGCGATTCGCTTTAGCCGCTATGTGCAAATTCGAATCGCAGTTCTGAGCCTAATCCGCGCAAGCTGGACGAGCGCGTTTTACACATCATGCCTGAAATGCCTGTAAGGCGTTGTGTGCATTAACTTGTTGCGATTCGTTTGAGCCGCTACGTGCAAACTTGAATCGCATTTCTGAGCCTAACCCGCGCAAGCTGGAAGATCCCATTTTGCACATCATGCCTAAGCGCCTGTAAAGCTTTGTGTGTATAAACTTGTTGCGATTCGTTTGAGCCGCTACGTGCAAACTTGAATCGCAGTTCTGAGCCTAACCCGAGCAAGCTGGATGACCGCGTTTTGCACATCATGCCTAAGCGCCTGTAAGGCGTTGTGTGTATTAACTTGTTGCGATTCGTTTTAGCCGCTACGTGCAAACTTGAATCGCAGTTCTGAGCCTAACCCGAGCAAGCTGGATGACTGCGTTTTGCACATTGCCTAAAAGTGCCTGTAAGGCGTTGTGTGTATTAACTTGTTGCGATTCGCTTTAGCCGCTATGTGCAAATACGAATCGCAGTTCTGAGCCTAATCCGCGCAAGCTGGACGAGCGCGTTTTACACATCATGCCTGAAATGCCTGTAAGGCGTTGTGTGCATTAACGTGTTGCGATTCGTTTGAGCCGCTACGTGCAAACTTGAATCGCATTTCTGAGCCTAACCCGCGCAAGCTGGAAGATCCCGTTTTGCACATCATGCCTAAAAGTGCCTGTAAGGCTTTGTGTGTATAAACTTGTTGCGATTCGTTTGAGCCGCTACGTGCAAACTTGAATCGCAGTTCTGAGCCTAACCCGAGCAAGCTGGATGACCGCGTTTTGCACATCATGCCTAAAAGTGCCCGTAAGGCGTTGTGTGTATTAACTTGTTGCGATTCGCTTTAGCCGCTATGTGCAAATTCGAATCGCAGTTCTGAGCCTAATCCGCGCAAGCTGGACGAGCGCGTTTTACACATCATGCCTGAAATGCCTGTAAGGCGTTGTGTGCATTAACGTGTTGCGATTCGTTTGAGCCGCTACGTGCAAACTTGAATCGCATTTCTGAGCCTAACCCGCGCAAGCTGGAAGATCCCGTTTTGCACATCATGCCTAAAAGTGCCTGTAAGGCTTTGTGTGTATAAACTTGTTGCGATTCGTTTGAGCCGCTACGTGCAAACTTGAATCGCAGTTCTGAGCTTAACCCGAGCAAGCTGGATGACCGCGTTTTGCACATCATGGCTAAAAGTGCATGTAAGGCGTTGTCTGTATTAACTTGTTGCGATTCGCTTTAGCCGCTATGTGCAAATTCGAATCGCAGTTCTGAGCCCGAACCGCGCAAGCTGGACGAGCGCGTTTTACACACCATGCCTGAAATGCCTGTAAGGCGTTGTGTGTATTAACTTGTTGCGATTCGTTTGAGCCGCTACATGCAAACTTGAATCGCATTTCTGAGCCTAACCTGCGCAAGCTGAGAGACCCCGTTTTGCACATCATGCCTTAAAGTGCCTGTAAGGCGTTGTGTGTATTAACTTGTTGCGATTCGTTTGAGCCGCTACGTGCAAACATGAGTCGCATTTCTGAGCCTAACCCGCGCAAGCTGGATGACCGCGTTTTGCACATCATGCCAAAAATGCCTGTAAGGCTTTGTGTGTATTAACTTGTTGCGATTCGTTTGAGCCGCTACGTGCAAACATGAGTCGCATTTCTGAGCCTAACCCGCGCAAGCTGGAAGACCCCGTTTTGCACATCATGCCTAAAAGTGCCTGTAAGGCGTTGTGTGTATTAACTTGTTGCGATTCCTTTGAGCCGCTATGTGCAAACTTGAATCGCAGTTCTGAGCCTAACCAGAACAAGCTTGAGTGACGCCTATTTGCATATCATGCCTAAATGTGTCTGTAAGGCGTTGTTTATTCCGATTCGTTTTAGCAGCTATATGCGAACATGAATCGCAGTTCTGCGCCTAACCCGCGCAAGCTGGAAGACCCCGTTTTGCACATCATGCCTTAAGGTGCCTGTAAGGCGTTGTGTGTATTAACTTGTTGCGATTCGTTTTAGCCGCTATGTGCAAACTTGAATCGCAGTTCTGAGCCCAACCCGCGCAAGCTTGTGACGCCTATTTGCACATGATGCCTAAAAGTGCCTGTAAGGCTTGTTTGTATTAGCATGTTGCGATTCGTTTTAGCCGCTATGTGCAAACTTGAATCGCAGTTCTGAGCCTAACCCGCGCAAGCTGGATGACTGCGTTTTGCACATCATGCCTAAAAGTGCCTGTAAGGCTTTGTGTGTATTAACTTGTTGCGATTCGTTTTAGCCGCTACGTGCAAACTTGAATCGCAGTTCTGAGCCTAATCCGAGCAACCTGGATGACCGCGTTTTGCACATCATGCCTAAAAGTGCCTGTAAGGCGTTGTGTGTATTAACTTGTCGCGATTCGTTCCAGCCGCTACGTGCAAACCTGAGTCGCATTTCCGAGCCTAACCCGCGCAAGCTGGATGACCGCGTTTAGCACATCATGCCTAAAAGTGCCTGTAAGGCGTTGTGTGTATTAACTTGTTGCGATTCGCTTTAGCCGCTATGTGCAAACTTGAATCGCAGTTCTGAGCCTAACCAGAACAAGCTTGAGTGCCGCCTATTTGCATATCATGGCTAAATGTGCCTGTAAGGCGTTGTTTATTCCGATTCGTTTTAGCAGCTATATGCGAACATGAATCGCAGTTCTGCGCCTAACCCGCGCAAGCTGGAAGACCCCGTTTTGCACATCCTGCTTAAAAGTGCCTGTAAGGCGTTGTGTGTATTAACTTGTTGCGATTCGTTCGAGCCGCTACGTGCAAACTTGAGTCGCATTTCCGAGCCTAACCCGCGCAAGCTGGATGACAGCGTTTTGCACATCATGCCTAAAAGTGCCTGTAAGGCGTTGTGTGTATTAACTTGTTGCGATTCGTTTGAGCCGCTATGTGAAAACTTGAATCGCAGTTCTGAGCCTAACCAGAACAAGCTTCAGCGACGCCTATTTGCATATCATGCCTAAATGTGCCTGTAAGGCGTTGTTTATTCCGATTCGTTTTAGCAGCTATATGCGAACATGAATCGCAGTTCTGCGCCTAACCCGCGCAAGCTGGATGACCGCGTTTTGCACATCATGCCAAAAATGCCTGTAAGGCTTTGTGTGTATTAACCTGGTGCGATTCGTTTTAGCCGCTATGTGCAAACTTGCATCGCAGTTCTGAGCCTAACCCGCGCAAGCTGGATGACAGCGTTTTGCACATCATGCCTAAAAGTGCCTGTAAGGCGTTGTGTGTATTAACTTGTTGCGATTCGTTTGAGCCGCTATGTGAAAACTTGAATCGCAGTTCTGAGCCTAACCAGAACAAGCTTCAGCGACGCCTATTTGCATATCATGCCTAAATGTGCCTGTAAGGCGTTGTTTATTCCGATTCGTTTTAGCAGCTATATGCGAACATGAATCGCAGTTCTGCGCCTAACCCGCGCAAGCTGGATGACCGCGTTTTGCACATCATGCCAAAAATGCCTGTAAGGCTTTGTGTGTATTAACCTGGTGCGATTCGTTTTAGCCGCTATGTGCAAACTTGCATCGCAGTTCTGAGCCTAACCCGCGCAAGCTGGATGACAGCGTTTTGCACATCATGCCTAAAAGTGCCTGTAAGGCGTTGTGTGTATTAACTTGTTGCGATTCGTTTGAGCCGCTACGTGCAAACTTGAATCGCATTTCTGAGCTTAACCCGCGCAAGCTGGATGACCGCGTTTTGCACATCATGCCTAAGCGCCTGTAAGGCGTTGTGTGTATTAACTTGTTGCGATTCGTTTGAGCCGCTACGTGCAAACTTGAATCGCATTTCTGAGCCTAACCCGCACAAGCTGGAAGACCCCGTTTTGCACATCAAGCCTAAAAGTGCCTGTAAGGCGTTGTGTGTATTAACTTGTTGCGATTCGTTTGAGCCGCTACATGCAAACTTGAATCGCATTTGTGAGCCTAACCTGCGCAAGCTGGAAGACCCCGTTTTGCACATCATGCCTTAAAGTGCCTGTAAGGCGTTGTGTGTATTAACTTGTTGCGATTCGTTTGAGCCGCTACGTGCAAACATGAGTCGCATTTCTGAGCCTAACCCGCGCAAGCTGGATGACCGCGTTTTGCACATCATGCCTAAAAGAGCCTGTAAGGCTTTGTGTGTATTAACTTGTTGCGATTCGTTTGAGCCGCTACGTGCAAACTTGAATCGCAGTTCTGAGCCTAACCCGCGCAAGCTTGAGTGACGCCTATTTGCACATCGTGCCTAAAAGTGCCTGTAAGGCCTTGTGTGTATTAACTTGTTCCGATTCGTTTTAGCCGCTACGTGCAAACTTGAATCGCATTTCTGAGCCTAACCCGAGCAAGCTGGATGACCGCGTTTTGCACATCATGCCTAAAAGAGCCTGTAAGGCTTTGTGTGTATTAACTTGTTGCGATTCGTTTGAGCCGCTACGTGCAAACTTGAATCGCATTTCTGAGCTTAACCAGCGCAAGCTGGAAGACCCCGTTTTGCACATCATTCCTAAAAGTGCCTGTAAGACGTTGTGTGTATTAACTTGTTGCGATTCGTTTGAGCCGCTACATGCAAACTTGAATCGCATTTCTGAGCCTAACCCGCGCAAGCTGGAAGACCCCGTTTTGCACATCATGCCTTAAAGTGCCTGTAAGGCGTTCTGTGTATTAACTTGTTGCGATTCGTTTGAGCCGCTACGTGCAAACAAGAGTCGCATTTCTGAGCCTAACCCGCGCAAGCTGGATGACCGCGTTTTGCACATCATGCCAAAAATGCCTGTAAGGCTTTGTGTGTATTAACTTGGTGCGATTCGTTTTAGCCGCTATGTGCAAACTTGCATCGCAGTTCTGAGCCTAACCCGCGCAAGCTGGATGACAGCGTTTTGCACATCATGCCTAAAAGTGCCTGTAAGGCGTTGTGTGTATTAACTTGTTGCGATTCGTTTGAGCCGCTACGTGCAAACTTGAATCGCATTTCTGAGCTTAACCCGCGCAAGCTGGATGACCGCGTTTTGCACATCATGCCTAAGCGCCTGTAAGGCGTTGTGTGTATTAACTTGTTGCGATTCGTTTTAGCCGCTACGTGCAAACTTGAATCGCATTTCTGAGCCTAACCCGCACAAGCTGGAAGACCCCGTTTTGCACATCAAGCCTAAAAGTGCCTGTAAGGCGTTGTGTGTATTAACTTGTTGCGATTCATTTTAGCCGCTACGTGCAAACTTGAATCGCATTTCTGAGCCTAACCCGCGCAAGCTGGATGACCGCGTTTTGCACATCATGCCTAAGCGCCTGTAAGGCGTTGTGTGTATTAACTTGTTGCGATTCGTTTTAGCCGCTACGTGCAAACTTGAATCGCAGTTCTGAGCCTAACCCGAGCAAGCTGGATGACTGCGTTTTGCACATCATGCCTAAAAGTGCCTGTAAGGCGTTGTGTGTATTAACTTGTTGCGATTCGCTTTAGCCGCTATGTGCAAATTCGAATCGCAGTTCTGAGCCTAATCCGCGCAAGCTGGACGAGCGCGTTTTACACATCATGCCTGAAATGCCTGTAAGGCGTTGTGTGCATTAACTTGTTGCGATTCGTTTGAGCCGCTACGTGCAAACTTGAATCGCATTTCTGAGCCTAACCCGCGCAAGCTGGAAGATCCCATTTTGCACATCATGCCTAAGCGCCTGTAAGGCTTTGTGTGTATAAACTTGTTGCGATTCGTTTGAGCCGCTACGTGCAAACTTGAATCGCAGTTCTGAGCCTAACCCGAGCAAGCTGGATGACCGCGTTTTGCACATCATGCCTAAGCGCCTGTAAGGCGTTGTGTGTATTAACTTGTTGCGATTCGTTTTAGCCGCTACGTGCAAACTTGAATCGCAGTTCTGAGCCTAACCCGAGCAAGCTGGATGACTGCGTTTTGCACATCATGCCTAAAAGTGCCTGTAAGGCGTTGTGTGTATTAACTTGTTGCGATTCGCTTTAGCCGCTATGTGCAAATACGAATCGCAGTTCTGAGCCTAATCCGCGCAAGCTGGACGAGCGCGTTTTACACATCATGCCTGAAATGCCTGTAAGGCGTTGTGTGCATTAACGTGTTGCGATTCGTTTGAGCCGCTACGTGCAAACTTGAATCGCATTTCTGAGCCTAACCCGCGCAAGCTGGAAGATCCCGTTTTGCACATCATGCCTAAAAGTGCCTGTAAGGCTTTGTGTGTATAAACTTGTTGCGATTCGTTTGAGCCGCTACGTGCAAACTTGAATCGCAGTTCTGAGCCTAACCCGAGCAAGCTGGATGACCGCGTTTTGCACATCATGCCTAAAAGTGCCTGTAAGGCGTTGTGTGTATTAACTTGTTGCGATTCGCTTTAGCCGCTATGTGCAAATTCGAATCGCAGTTCTGAGCCTAATCCGCGCAAGCTGGACGAGCGCGTTTTACACATCATGCCTGAAATGCCTGTAAGGCGTTGTGTGCATTAACGTGTTGCGATTCGTTTGAGCCGCTACGTGCAAACTTGAATCGCATTTCTGAGCCTAACCCGCGCAAGCTGGAAGATCCCGTTTTGCACATCATGCCTAAAAGTGCCTGTAAGGCTTTGTGTGTATAAACTTGTTGCGATTCGTTTGAGCCGCTACGTGCAAACTTGAATCGCAGTTCTGAGCCTAACCCGAGCAAGCTGGATGACCGCGTTTTGCACATCATGGCTAAAAGTGCATGTAAGGCGTTGTCTGTATTAACTTGTTGCGATTCGCTTTAGCCGCTATGTGCAAATTCGAATCGCAGTTCTGAGCCCGAACCGCGCAAGCTGGACGAGCGCGTTTTACACACCATGCCTGAAATGCCTGTAAGGCGTTGTGTGTATTAACTTGTTGCGATTCGTTTGAGCCGCTACATGCAAACTTGAATCGCATTTCTGAGCCTAACCTGCGCAAGCTGAGAGACCCCGTTTTGCACATCATGCCTTAAAGTGCCTGTAAGGCGTTGTGTGTATTAACTTGTTGCGATTCGTTTGAGCCGCTACGTGCAAACATGAGTCGCATTTCTGAGCCTAACCCGCGCAAGCTGGATGACCGCGTTTTGCACATCATGCCAAAAATGCCTGTAAGGCTTTGTGTGTATTAACTTGTTGCGATTCGTTTGAGCCGCTACGTGCAAACATGAGTCGCATTTCTGAGCCTAACCCGCGCAAGCTGGAAGACCCCGTTTTGCACATCATGCCTAAAAGTGCCTGTAAGGCGTTGTGTGTATTAACTTGTTGCGATTCCTTTGAGCCGCTATGTGCAAACTTGAATCGCAGTTCTGAGCCTAACCAGAACAAGCTTGAGTGACGCCTATTTGCATATCATGCCTAAATGTGTCTGTAAGGCGTTGTTTATTCCGATTCGTTTTAGCAGCTATATGCGAACATGAATCGCAGTTCTGCGCCTAACCCGCGCAAGCTGGAAGACCCCGTTTTGCACATCATGCCTTAAAGTGCCTGTAAGGCGTTGTGTGTATTAACTTGTTGCGATTCATTTTAGCCGCTACGTGCAAACTTGAATCGCATTTCTGAGCCTAACCCGCGCAAGCTGGATGACCGCGTTTTGCACATCATGCCTAAGCGCCTGTAAGGCGTTGTGTGTATTAACTTGTTGCGATTCGTTTTAGCCGCTACGTGCAAACTTGAATCGCAGTTCTGAGCCTAACCCGAGCAAGCTGGATGACTGCGTTTTGCACATCATGCCTAAAAGTGCCTGTAAGGCGTTGTGTGTATTAACTTGTTGCGATTCGCTTTAGCCGCTATGTGCAAATTCGAATCGCAGTTCTGAGCCTAATCCGCGCAAGCTGGACGAGCGCGTTTTACACATCATGCCTGAAATGCCTGTAAGGCGTTGTGTGCATTAACTTGTTGCGATTCGTTTGAGCCGCTACGTGCAAACTTGAATCGCATTTCTGAGCCTAACCCGCGCAAGCTGGAAGATCCCATTTTGCACATCATGCCTAAGCGCCTGTAAGGCTTTGTGTGTATAAACTTGTTGCGATTCGTTTGAGCCGCTACGTGCAAACTTGAATCGCAGTTCTGAGCCTAACCCGAGCAAGCTGGATGACCGCGTTTTGCACATCATGCCTAAGCGCCTGTAAGGCGTTGTGTGTATTAACTTGTTGCGATTCGTTTTAGCCGCTACGTGCAAACTTGAATCGCAGTTCTGAGCCTAACCCGAGCAAGCTGGATGACTGCGTTTTGCACATCATGCCTAAAAGTGCCTGTAAGGCGTTGTGTGTATTAACTTGTTGCGATTCGCTTTAGCCGCTATGTGCAAATACGAATCGCAGTTCTGAGCCTAATCCGCGCAAGCTGGACGAGCGCGTTTTACACATCATGCCTGAAATGCCTGTAAGGCGTTGTGTGCATTAACGTGTTGCGATTCGTTTGAGCCGCTACGTGCAAACTTGAATCGCATTTCTGAGCCTAACCCGCGCAAGCTGGAAGATCCCGTTTTGCACATCATGCCTAAAAGTGCCTGTAAGGCTTTGTGTGTATAAACTTGTTGCGATTCGTTTGAGCCGCTACGTGCAAACTTGAATCGCAGTTCTGAGCCTAACCCGAGCAAGCTGGATGACCGCGTTTTGCACATCATGCCTAAAAGTGCCTGTAAGGCGTTGTGTGTATTAACTTGTTGCGATTCGCTTTAGCCGCTATGTGCAAATTCGAATCGCAGTTCTGAGCCTAATCCGCGCAAGCTGGACGAGCGCGTTTTACACATCATGCCTGAAATGCCTGTAAGGCGTTGTGTGCATTAACGTGTTGCGATTCGTTTGAGCCGCTACGTGCAAACTTGAATCGCATTTCTGAGCCTAACCCGCGCAAGCTGGAAGATCCCGTTTTGCACATCATGCCTAAAAGTGCCTGTAAGGCTTTGTGTGTATAAACTTGTTGCGA
The DNA here is from genome assembly GCF_055883805.1 of Amblyomma maculatum. NCBI lineage: Eukaryota > Metazoa > Arthropoda > Arachnida > Ixodida > Ixodidae > Amblyomma > Amblyomma maculatum. Next base: position 10,573,404 of record NC_139348.1, read on the forward strand.
TTCGTTTGAGCCGCTACGTGCAAACTTGAATCGCAGTTCTGAGCCTAACCCGAGCAAGCTGGATGACCGCGTTTTGCACATCATGGCTAAAAGTGCATGTAAGGCGTTGTCTGTATTAACTTGTTGCGATTCGCTTTAGCCGCTATGTGCAAATTCGAATCGCAGTTCTGAGCCCGAACCGCGCAAGCTGGACGAGCGCGTTTTACACACCATGCCTGAAATGCCTGTAAGGCGTTGTGTGTATTAACTTGTTGCGATTCGTTTGAGCCGCTACATGCAAACTTGAATCGCATTTCTGAGCCTAACCTGCGCAAGCTGAGAGACCCCGTTTTGCACATCATGCCTTAAAGTGCCTGTAAGGCGTTGTGTGTATTAACTTGTTGCGATTCGTTTGAGCCGCTACGTGCAAACATGAGTCGCATTTCTGAGCCTAACCCGCGCAAGCTGGATGACCGCGTTTTGCACATCATGCCAAAAATGCCTGTAAGGCTTTGTGTGTATTAACTTGTTGCGATTCGTTTGAGCCGCTACGTGCAAACATGAGTCGCATTTCTGAGCCTAACCCGCGCAAGCTGGAAGACCCCGTTTTGCACATCATGCCTAAAAGTGCCTGTAAGGCGTTGTGTGTATTAACTTGTTGCGATTCCTTTGAGCCGCTATGTGCAAACTTGAATCGCAGTTCTGAGCCTAACCAGAACAAGCTTGAGTGACGCCTATTTGCATATCATGCCTAAATGTGTCTGTAAGGCGTTGTTTATTCCGATTCGTTTTAGCAGCTATATGCGAACATGAATCGCAGTTCTGCGCCTAACCCGCGCAAGCTGGAAGACCCCGTTTTGCACATCATGCCTTAAAGTGCCTGTAAGGCGTTGTGTGTATTAACTTGTTGCGATTCGTTTTAGCCGCTATGTGCAAACTTGAATCGCAGTTCTGAGCCCAACCCGCGCAAGCTTGTGACGCCTATTTGCACATGATGCCTAAAAGTGCCTGTAAGGCTTGTTTGTATTAGCATGTTGCGATTCGTTTTAGCCGCTATGTGCAAACTTGAATCGCAGTTCTGAGCCTAACCCGCGCAAGCTGGATGACTGCGTTTTGCACATCATGCCTAAAAGTGCCTGTAAGGCTTTGTGTGTATTAGCTTGTTGCGATTCGTTTTAGCCGCTACGTGCAAACTTGAATCGCAGTTCTGAGCCTAATCCGAGCAACCTGGATGACCGCGTTTTGCACATCATGCCTAAAAGTGCCTGTAAGGCGTTGTGTGTATTAACTTGTCGCGATTCGTTCCAGCCGCTACGTGCAAACCTGAGTCGCATTTCCGAGCCTAACCCGCGCAAGCTGGATGACCGCGTTTAGCACATCATGCCTAAAAGTGCCTGTAAGGCGTTGTGTGTATTAACTTGTTGCGATTCGCTTTAGCCGCTATGTGCAAACTTGAATCGCAGTTCTGAGCCTAACCAGAACAAGCTTGAGTGCCGCCTATTTGCATATCATGGCTAAATGTGCCTGTAAGGCGTTGTTTATTCCGATTCGTTTTAGCAGCTATATGCGAACATGAATCGCAGTTCTGCGCCTAACCCGCGCAAGCTGGAAGACCCCGTTTTGCACATCCTGCCTAAAAGTGCCTGTAAGGCGTTGTGTGTATTAACTTGTTGCGATTCGTTCGAGCCGCTACGTGCAAACTTGAGTCGCATTTCCGAGCCTAACCCGCGCAAGCTGGATGACCGCGTTTTGCACATCATGCCTAAAAGTGCCTGTAAGGCGTTGTGTGTATTAACTTGTTGCGATTCGCTTTAGCCGCTATGTGCAAACTTGAATCGCAGTTCTGAGCCTAACCAGAACAAGCTTGAGCGACGCCTATTTGCATATCATGCCTAAATGTGCCTGTAAGGCGTTGTTTATTCCGATTCGTTTTAGCAGCTATATGCGAACATGAATCGCAGTTCTGCGCCTAACCCGCGCAAGCTGGATGACCGCGTTTTGCACATCATGCCAAAAATGCCTGTAAGGCTTTGTGTGTATTAACTTGGTGCGATTCGTTTTAGCCGCTATGTGCAAACTTGCATCGCAGTTCTGAGCCTAACCCGCGCAAGCTGGATGACAGCGTTTTGCATATCATGCCTAAAAGTGCCTGTAAGGCGTTGTGTGTATTAACTTGTTGCGATTCGTTTGAGCCGCTACGTGCAAACTTGAATCGCATTTCTGAGCTTAACCCGCGCAAGCTGGATGACCGCGTTTTGCACATCATGCCTAAAAGTGCCTGTAAGGCGTTGTGTGTATTAACTTGTTGCGATTCGCTTTAGCCGCTATGTGAAAACTTGAATCGCAGTTCTGAGCCTAACCAGAACAAGCTTCAGCGACGCCTATTTGCATATCATGCCTAAATGTGCCTGTAAGGCGTTGTTTATTCCGATTCGTTTTAGCAGCTATATGCGAACATGAATCGCAGTTCTGCGCCTAACCCGCGCAAGCTGGATGACCGCGTTTTGCACATCATGCCAAAAATGCCTGTAAGGCTTTGTGTGTATTAACCTGGTGCGATTCGTTTTAGCCGCTATGTGCAAACTTGCATCGCAGTTCTGAGCCTAACCCGCGCAAGCTGGATGACAGCGTTTTGCACATCATGCCTAAAAGTGCCTGTAAGGCGTTGTGTGTATTAACTTGTTGCGATTCGTTTGAGCCGCTACGTGCAAACTTGAATCGCATTTCTGAGCTTAACCCGCGCAAGCTGGATGACCGCGTTTTGCACATCATGCCTAAGCGCCTGTAAGGCGTTGTGTGTATTAACTTGTTGCGATTCGTTTGAGCCGCTACGTGCAAACTTGAATCGCATTTCTGAGCCTAACCCGCACAAGCTGGAAGACCCCGTTTTGCACATCAAGCCTAAAAGTGCCTGTAAGGCGTTGTGTGTATTAACTTGTTGCGATTCGTTTGAGCCGCTACATGCAAACTTGAATCGCATTTGTGAGCCTAACCTGCGCAAGCTGGAAGACCCCGTTTTGCACATCATGCCTTAAAGTGCCTGTAAGGCGTTGTGTGTATTAACTTGTTGCGATTCGTTTGAGCCGCTACGTGCAAACATGAGTCGCATTTCTGAGCCTAACCCGCGCAAGCTGGATGACCGCGTTTTGCACATCATGCCTAAAAGAGCCTGTAAGGCTTTGTGTGTATTAACTTGTTGCGATTCGTTTGAGCCGCTACGTGCAAACTTGAATCGCAGTTCTGAGCCTAACCCGCGCAAGCTTGAGTGACGCCTATTTGCACATCGTGCCTAAAAGTGCCTGTAAGGCCTTGTGTGTATTAACTTGTTCCGATTCGTTTTAGCCGCTACGTGCAAACTTGAATCGCATTTCTGAGCCTAACCCGTGCAAGCTGGATGACCGCGTTTTGCACATCATGCCTAAAAGAGCCTGTAAGGCTTTGTGTGTATTAACTTGTTGCGATTCGTTTGAGCCGCTACGTGCAAACTTGAATCGCATTTCTGAGCTTAACCAGCGCAAGCTGGAAGACCCCGTTTTGCACATCATTCCTAAAAGTGCCTGTAAGGCGTTGTGTGTATTAACTTGTTGCGATTCGTTTGAGCCGCTACATGCAAACTTGAATCGCATTTCTGAGCCTAACCCGCGCAAGCTGGAAGACCCCGTTTTGCACATCATGCCTTAAAGTGCCTGTAAGGCGTTCTGTGTATTAACTTGTTGCGATTCGTTTGAGCCGCTACGTGCAAACAAGAGTCGCATTTCTGAGCCTAACCCGCGCAAGCTGGATGACCGCGTTTTGCACATCATGCCTAAAAGAGCCTGTAAGGCTTTGTGTGTATTAACTTGTTGCGATTCGTTTGAGCCGCTACGTGCAAACTTGAATCGCAGTTCTGAGCCTAACCCGCGCAAGCTTGAGTGACGCCTATTTGCACATCATGCCTAAAAGTGCCTGTAAGGCCTTGTGTGTATTAACTTGTTCCGATTCGTTTGAGCCGCTACGTGCAAACTTGAATCGCATTTCTGAGCTTAACCCGCGCAAGCTGGAAGACCCCGTTTTGCACATCATGCCTAAAAGTGCCTGTAAGGCGTTGTGTGTATTAACTTGTTGCGATTCGTTTGAGCCGCTATGTGCAAACTTGAATCGCAGTTCTGAGCCTAACCAGAACAAGCTTGAGTGACGCCTATTTGCATATCATGCCTAAATGTGTCTGTAAGGCGTTGTTTATTACGATTCGTTTTAGCAGCTATATGCGAACATGAATCGCAGTTCTGCGCCTAACCCGCGCAAGCTGGAAGACCCCGTTTTGCACATCATGCCTTAAGGTGCCTGTAAGGCGTTGTGTGTATTAACTTGTTGCGATTCGTTTTAGCCGCTATGTGCAAACTTGAATCGCAGTTCTGAGCATAACCCGCGCAAGCTTGTGACGCCTATTTGCACATCATGCCTAAAAGTGCCTGTAAGGCTTTGTTTGTATTAGCATGTTGCGATTCGTTTTAGCCGCTATGTGCAAACTTGAATCGCAGTTCTGAGCCTAACCCGCGCAAGCTGGATGACTGCGTTTTGCACATCATGCCTAAAAGTGCCTGTAAGGCTTTGTGTGTATTAACTTGTTGCGATTCGTTTTAGCCGCTACGTGCAAACTTGAATCGCAGTTCTGAGCCTAATCCGAGCAACCTGGATGACCGCGTTTTGCACATCATGCCTAAAAGTGCCTGTAAGGCGTTGTGTGTATTAACTTGTCGCGATTCGTTCCAGCCGCTACGTGCAAACCTGAGTCGCATTTCCGAGCCTAACCCGCGCAAGCTGGATGACCGCGTTTAGCACATCATGCCTAAAAGTGCCTGTAAGGCGTTGTGTGTATTAACTTCTTGCGATTCGCTTTAGCCGCTATGTGCAAACTTGAATCGCAGTTCTGAGCCTAACCAGAACAAGCTTGAGTGACGCCTATTTGCATATCATGGCTAAATGTGCCTGTAAGGCGTTGTTTATTCCGATTCGTTTTAGCAGCTATATGCGAACATGAATCGCAGTTCTGCGCCTAACCCGCGCAAGCTGGAAGACCCCGTTTTGCACATCCTGCCTAAAAGTGCCTGTAAGGCGTTGTGTGTATTAACTTGTTGCGATTCGTTCGAGCCGCTACGTGCAAACTTGAGTCGCATTTCCGAGCCTAACCCGCGCAAGCTGGATGACCGCGTTTTGCACATCATGCCTAAAAGTGCCTGTAAGGCGTTGTGTGTATTAACTTGTTGCGATTCGCTTTAGCCGCTATGTGCAAACTTGAATCGCAGTTCTGAGCCTAACCAGAACAAGCTTCAGCGACGCCTATTTGCATATCATGCCTAAATGTGCCTGTAAGGCGTTGTTTATTCCGATTCGTTTTAGCAGCTATATGCGAACATGAATCGCAGTTCTGCGCCTAACCCGCGCAAGCTGGATGACCGCGTTTTGCACATCACGCCAAAAATGCCTGTAAGGCTTTGTGTGTATTAACTTGGTGCGATTCGTTTTAGCCGCTATGTGCAAACTTGCATCGCAGTTCTGAGCCTAACCCGCGCAAGCTGGATGACAGCGTTTTGCACATCATGCCTAAAAGTGCCTGTAAGGCGTTGTGTGTATTAACTTGTTGCGATTCGTTTGAGCCGCTACGTGCAAACTTGAATCGCATTTCTGAGCTTAACCCGCGCAAGCTGGATGACCGCGTTTTGCACATCATGCCTAAGCGCCTGTAAGGCGTTGTGTGTATTAACTTGTTGCGATTCGTTTTAGCCGCTACGTGCAAACTTGAATCGCATTTCTGAGCCTAACCCGCACAAGCTGGAAGACCCCGTTTTGCACATCAAGCCTAAAAGTGCCTGTAAGGCGTTGTGTGTATTAACTTGTTGCGATTCATTTTAGCCGCTACGTGCAAACTTGAATCGCATTTCTGAGCCTAACCCGCGCAAGCTGGATGACCGCGTTTTGCACATCATGCCTAAGCGCCTGTAAGGCGTTGTGTGTATTAACTTGTTGCGATTCGTTTTAGCCGCTACGTGCAAACTTGAATCGCAGTTCTGAGCCTAACCCGAGCAAGCTGGATGACTGCGTTTTGCACATCATGCCTAAAAGTGCCTGTAAGGCGTTGTGTGTATTAACTTGTTGCGATTCGCTTTAGCCGCTATGTGCAAATTCGAATCTCAGTTCTGAGCCTAATCCGCGCAAGCTGGACGAGCGCGTTTTACACATCATGCCTGAAATGCCTGTAAGGCGTTGTGTGCATTAACTTGTTGCGATTCGTTTGAGCCGCTACGTGCAAACTTGAATCGCATTTCTGAGCCTAACCCGCGCAAGCTGGAAGATCCCATTTTGCACATCATGCCTAAGCGCCTGTAAGGCTTTGTGTGTATAAACTTGTTGCGATTCGTTTGAGCCGCTACGTGCAAACTTGAATCGCAGTTCTGAGCCTAACCCGAGCAAGCTGGATGACCGCGTTTTGCACATCATGCCTAAAAGTGCCCGTAAGGCGTTGGGTGTATTAACTTGTTGCGATTCGCTTTAGCCGCTATGTGCAAATTCGAATCGCAGTTCTGAGCCCAAACCGCGCAAGCTGGACGAGCGCGTTTTACACACCATACCTGAAATGCCTGTAAGGCGTTGTGTGTATTAACTTGTTGCGATTCGTTTGAGCCGCTACGTGCAAACTTGAATCGCATTTCTGAGCCTAACCCGCACAAGCTGGAAGACCCCGTTTTGCACATCAAGCCTAAAAGTGCCTGTAAGGCGTTGTGTGTATTAACTTGTTGCGATTCATTTTAGCCGCTACGTGCAAACTTGAATCGCATTTCTGAGCCTAACCCGCGCAAGCTGGATGACCGCGTTTTGCACATCATGCCTAAGCGCCTGTAAGGCGTTGTGTGTATTAACTTGTTGCGATTCGTTTTAGCCGCTACGTGCAAACTTGAATCGCAGTTCTGAGCCTAACCCGAGCAAGCTGGATGACTGCGTTTTGCACATCATGCCTAAAAGTGCCTGTAAGGCGTTGTGTGTATTCACTTGTTGCGATTCGCTTTAGCCGCTATGTGCAAATTCGAATCGCAGTTCTGAGCCTAATCCGCGCAAGCTGGACGAGCGCGTTTTACACATCATGCCTGAAATGCCTGTAAGGCGTTGTGTGCATTAACGTGTTGCGATTCGTTTGAGCCGCTACGTGCAAACTTGAATCGCATTTCTGAGCCTAACCCGCGCAAGCTGGAAGATCCCGTTTTGCACATCATGCCTAAAAGTGCCTGTAAGGCGTTGTGTGTATTAACTTGTTGCGATTCGCTTTAGCCGCTATGTGCAAACTTGAATCGCAGTTCTGAGCCTAACCAGAACAAGCTTGAGTGCCGCCTATTTGCATATCATGGCTAAATGTGCCTGTAAGGCGTTGTTTATTCCGATTCGTTTTAGCAGCTATATGCGAACATGAATCGCAGTTCTGCGCCTAACCCGCGCAAGCTGGAAGACCCCGTTTTGCACATCCTGCCTAAAAGTGCCTGTAAGGCGTTGTGTGTATTAACTTGTTGCGATTCGTTCGAGCCGCTACGTGCAAACTTGAGTCGCATTTCCGAGCCTAACCCGCGCAAGCTGGATGACCGCGTTTTGCACATCATGCCTAAAAGTGCCTGTAAGGCGTTGTGTGTATTAACTTGTTGCGATTCGCTTTAGCCGCTATGTGCAAACTTGAATCGCAGTTCTGAGCCTAACCAGAACAAGCTTGAGCGACGCCTATTTGCATATTGACGCGTATAGAAGACGACGCAAAAGATGACATCTGAGACGACAAGCGCGAGCCTGGAAGTGAAAGAAGCTTGAACGCAAGACTTGTTCTGGTCGACCATCTGTTCAAACCATCTGTCGCTAGGTTCTCCTTGGTGTTCTACCGAGACTTGACACTGGTGGAGGTGCTGGGTATGCATAGGACTCCTTCCGGCAGTCCACAGCGGATCCCAAACATCGACACGCCTGTCCATCGTGCTAGCCGCCGCCTTCTAGGCCTAGCGCCGGAGTACAGCCATCTGCCGAACGACTCCTCAAACGCCCAAGTTCCTCAGACCTCCCAAGCCATGGCACATACCAACCCTACGCCGGTGACTCTACAGAACACCAAGGTGCCAGAGTGCTTTCGTGGGGAAGCGTTTGAAGATGTGGAGGACTGGCTCGACCAGTTTGAGCGAGTGGCCAAGATAAACCAGTGGAGCGCAGACCAGAAGCTTTGTAATGTTTATTTTGCCCTTCAGGATAATGCTAGGACGTGGTTTGAAAACCACGAGGCCAGCTTATCCACATGGGACGACTTCCGCTGCCAGCTGGTCGACACTTTCGCGAGAACTGACCGACGGGACAATGCGCTGCGCCTGCTTGAAGTGCGCATCCAGAAGCCAAATGAGAGCGTAGCTATGTTTGCGGAAGACATGGCTCGCCTTTTTCGCCGTGCCGACCCTGATATGAGTGAGCCAAGGAAGCTACGGCATCTCATGCATGGTGTCAAAGAACAAGTGTTTGCCGGCTTGGTGCGCAACCCACCTAAAACGGTGAGAGAGTTCGTTAAGGACGCCACTGCTATAGAGCGAGCCCTACAAGACCGGTGCCGCCAGTACAACCGACCCGTTAACTGTGCTTCGACGACTGCGGCGGCGCTGAATGCAACCGATAGGACCGCTCTTCGAGACCTCATTAGGGAAATTGTTCTTGAGGAGCTCCAGCGAATCACGGCTGCGAAGGAGTCATCACAGGCCCTCGTGGAAACCGTCAGGAATGAAATTCGGTATGCCTTATCACCGTCTGCACCGTGTAACCAGTCTCACCCCGTCGACAACGCGGCAGCTATTTTGGAGCCATACCACGCTCCACAACCGGTCAGCTTCACGGCCGACGTTCCTGCACCTTACCAGGAGCCGCAACATGAGAGCTATGCCGCAGTCCTTCGTCGCCCGCCTCCAGAACACGCCCCACCGAGCTCATCGAGCCGTCAGGAGACGCGACTCTTCCATGGAGCTCAGTGGGCGCCTTCCAGGCGCTTTCAACCACGCCGAACGGACAGGTGGCGCAGTTATGATAGCCGGCCACTCTGTTTCTACTGCGGACAGCCTGGCCACGTGTATCGGTATTGCCGCTACCGCGAAGAAGGGCAAGCCTTTCCGCCTGCTTCGGCTCGCCAACACTTCAGTGCCGACACTGCTCAAGTCGAGGACGACCCTCCGGTCAGCAGGGAAAACAAATCCCGGGGCTTCCGCCGCCGCTCCTCCCCATCACCACAGCGTTATCCTTCGCCGATGCGCCGTAGCATTGCTGACGTTAGCGGACAGCGGTCCCCGAGCCCTCACCGGGGAAACTAACAGCCGCAACCTCGCGAGGGGAGGTTGCAACCAGTCGAAGAGTGCCAAACCCCTCACCACCGCCGCAACCGCCGACAACATGTGCTTCTGACGCCGCTGTTAACATTAACATTGACATCGCCGCACTACCGCCGAAAATGCCGCCTACATTACCGCCGAAAATGCCGCACCAGATGAGCAGCCCCGACGACGAAGCTGACAGCGCCGACCTTGCTGCACTTCCGCCGCAAATGCCGAAAAAGACGAGCAACCTGGATGAAATTGTTAGTGCTGACCTCGCCGTTTCTATTGACGGGCTGGAGGTACATGCTCTAGTGGATACCGGAGCGGATTTTTCAATTATTAGCCAGAAACTGGCTGATACGCTGCGTAAAGTAAGAACCGAATGGACTGGGCCAGTAATTAGAAGTGCTGGGGGTCAGCTACTGGCACCGACAGGGAAGTGCACTGCCCGGATAGGAATTGGAAACGCGGTGTTTGTCGGCAGTTTCGTTATTCTCCCTGACTGTTGCAAAGACCTCATCTTGGGCATGGACTTTCTGCGCCTTCATGGGGCTGTAATCAGCATTCGAGATAGCGTCGTTGCCTTCACCAAGAATCATGGAGACCTTGGTTATGCGGAAGTACCACTGATGCCCTTACGCGTCGCCAAGGAGACGGTGACATTACCTCCGCGATCATGCTCTCTTGTTCAAGTGAAGTGCGACGTGGCGCATACCGGCGATGGAATCGCCGAAAGGGCAGTCACCCTGGTACTAAGCCGAGGTGTTTCTATAGCTCGGGGGCTAGTCAACTTGACCGATGGACAGACCGAAGTGCTGTTGACAAACTTCAGCGACGAGCGTCAGCAAATTCCGAAAGGCACAACTGTGGCCTTTTTCGACAGCATCCTAAATGCGCAGCACTGCTTCTCACTGCAACAGGAAGGGTCAATGTGCAAGACGCCCGTAACCATCGTCGATGTGAGTCCAAATTTGTCTTCTTCAGAACGGGACCGCCTTTTGGATCTCATTGATCAATTTCGAGACTGCTTTGCTTCTGAATCACGGGTCGGCCAAACGCCCTTGACAAAACATCGAATCATTACGGATGACTCGATTCGCCCGATTCGACAAAATCCTTACCGTGTGGCTCCGAAAGAACGTGAAGCCATTCAGCGCCAGGTGGCCGAAATGCTTAGAGACGACGTTATCCAGCCGTCACAGAGCCCCTGGGCTTCCCCCGTGGTGCTTGTTAAAAAGAAGGACGGCAGCTTACGATTTTGCATAGACTACCGCAAGCTCAACCAAGTGACTAAAAAAGACGTGTACCCTCTTCCTCGCATCGACGATTCCCTTGATCGCCTACGAAATGCACGTTACTTCTCATCAATGGACTTGAAAAGTGGATATTGGCAGATAGAAGTAGATGAAAGGGATCGGGAGAAGACAGCATTCGTCACTCCCGACGGATTGTATGAGTTCAAGGTGCTTCCGTTCGGTTTGTGCTCGGCACCAGCAACATTTCAGAGGCTGATGGACACTGTGCTCTCGGGACTTAAGTGGCAAACATGCCTGGTGTATCTTGACGACGTGATTGTGTTTTCGGCCACATTTGAAGAGCATCTACGCCGTTTGCTAGCTGTGTTTCAGGCCATACGATCTGCAGGCCTCACCCTAAAACCCGAGAAGTGTCACTTCGGTTACGAGGAGCTGCAGTTCTTGGGCCACGTCGTTAGCCAAGAAGGTGTCCGGCCTGATCCTGAAAAGCTCTCGGCAGTCGCCAAGTTCCCAACACCTACGGACAAAAAGACATTGCGGCGCTTCCTGGGTCTTTGCGCCTATTACCGTCGGTTTATTGCTGGCTTCTCACGAATTGCCTGGCCATTAACTTCGTTGACGCGTGACAACGCTGTCTTTAGCTGGGGTGAAGAACAGCAGCAAGCTTTTAATGAGCTGCGGAGGCGTTTACAGACACCACCTGTTCTGGCACACTTTGATGACGACGCCCCTACACTGCTTCATACGGATGCCAGCAACGTGGGCTTAGGTGCTGTGCTGGTGCAGCGCCAGGATGGTGTGGAAAAAGTAATTGCTTACGCCAGCAGGACCCTATCTAAAGCGGAAGCGAACTACTCGACAACCGAAAAAGAATGCCTTGCAGTGGTATGGGCGGTTATGAAGTTCCGCCCTTATTTGTACGCTCGCCCCTTTGAAGTCGTCAGCGACCATCACTCTCTCTGTTGGCTGACGAACCTAAAGGACCCTTCAGGGAGACTCGCGCGTTGGAGCCTTCGATTACAAGAATTTGACATGACGATTATTTACAAATCTGGAAGGAAGCACACGGATGCTGATTGCCTTTCCCGAGCGCCGGTCGAACCTTCCGCTATGACCGATGAAGGCACTGCGTTTTTAGGTGTCATAGATGACGCAACGCTTTCCCAAAAGCAGCGAGAGGACCAGCAATTGCTCCCCCTTATTGATTTCTTGGAAGAGCGAACTACGGTTGTGCCTAAGATTTTCGCCCGAGTAATGCCTTCGTTCTTTATTCGCAACAACGTACTTTACAAGAAGAACTTCCGCCCAGGGGGAAACAGTCATTTACTCGTCGTCCCATCAGCTCTCCGCAGTGAAGTTTTGCAAGCGTGTCACGACGAGCCAACCGCCGGTCACCTAGGCTACACCCGCACTTTGGCTAGAGTACAGCATGGATACTACTGGCCAAAACTGCCGGCGACAGTGAAACACTATGTACGTACGTGCATAGACTGCCAGCGCCGTAAATCACCCCCTGTAAAACCAGCTGGCCTACTCCACCCTCTTCAAGTGCCAACGACACCTTTTAAACAAATCGGTATGGACCTCCTGGGACCATTTCCGACGTCCACAGCCGGGAATAAATGGATAATTGTCGCCACCGATTATCTAACCCGCTACGCGGAGACCAAGGCTCTGCCAAGGGGTACCGCCGCTGAAGCAGCTCGGTTCTTCGTTGAGAACATTGTCCTGAGACATGGCGCTCCGGCACTCATTATAACAGACCGAGGAACTGCATTTACGGCCGAACTTTTGGAGACCGTTCTCCGCCTCAGTGGCACCAGTCATCGTAAAACTACAGCCTATCACCCCCAAACCAATGGGTTGACGGAACGTCTCAATAAGACCATCGCAGACATGCTTTGCATGTACGTCGACGTGAACCACAAGAATTGGGACGAAATTCTTCCCTACGTCACGTTCGCCTACAATACGGCACGCCAAGACACCACTCGTATGACACCATTCAGCCTCCTTCACGGGCGACCAGTAACAACTATGCTGGATGCAATGTTGCTCCCGAATGCTGACACCGATGATCTCAATCAGGACGCCGAAGAATTCGCTCAACGTGCAGAGGAAGCTCGACAACTAGCGCGTGTGCGGATCAAAAATCAGCAAGAGCATGATGCACGACGCTACAATCAGAGACACCGACATGTCATGTACGAACCTGGCGACAAAGTATGGGTCTGGACTCCTATTCGCCGCCGTGGACTCTCCGAAAAACTATTGCGGCGATACTTCGGGCCCTATGTTGTCCAGCGACGTTTAACCGACGTCACTTATGAGGTGGTGCCAGACAAGGTGTCGACATCAAAGCGACGCCAGCAACAAGCAGACGTCGTCCACGTTGTGCGTATGAAGCCGTACAACTCGGACTGACCTCATCGAGACGATGCTTCCTGAGGAGGGGGGCAAATGACGCGTATAGAAGACGACGCAAAAGATGACATCTGAGACGACAAGCGCGAGCCTGGAAGTGAAAGAAGCTTGAACGCAAGACTTGTTCTGGTCGACCATCTGTTCAAACCATCTGTCGCTAGGTTCTCCTTGGTGTTCTACCGAGACTTGACAATATCATGCCTAAATGTGCCTGTAAGGCGTTGTTTATTCCGATTCGTTTTAGCAGCTATATGCGAACATGAATCGCAGTTCTGCGCCTAACCCGCGCAAGCTGGATGACCGCGTTTTGCACATCATGCCAAAAATGCCTGTAAGGCTTTGTGTGTATTAACTTGGTGCGATTCGTTTTAGCCGCTATGTGCAAACTTGCATCGCAGTTCTGAGCCTAACCCGCGCAAGCTGGATGACAGCGTTTTGCATATCATGCCTAAAAGTGCCTGTAAGGCGTTGTGTGTATTAACTTGTTGCGATTCGTTTGAGCCGCTACGTGCAAACTTGAATCGCATTTCTGAGCTTAACCCGCGCAAGCTGGATGACCGCGTTTTGCACATCATGCCTAAAAGTGCCTGTAAGGCGTTGTGTGTATTAACTTGTTGCGATTCGCTTTAGCCGCTATGTGAAAACTTGAATCGCAGTTCTGAGCCTAACCAGAACAAGCTTCAGCGACGCCTATTTGCATATCATGCCTAAATGTGCCTGTAAGGCGTTGTTTATTCCGATTCGTTTTAGCAGCTATATGCGAACATGAATCGCAGTTCTGCGCCTAACCCGCGCAAGCTGGATGACCGCGTTTTGCACATCATGCCAAAAATGCCTGTAAGGCTTTGTGTGTATTAACCTGGTGCGATTCGTTTTAGCCGCTATGTGCAAACTTGCATCGCAGTTCTGAGCCTAACCCGCGCAAGCTGGATGACAGCGTTTTGCACATCATGCCTAAAAGTGCCTGTAAGGCGTTGTGTGTATTAACTTGTTGCGATTCGTTTGAGCCGCTACGTGCAAACTTGAATCGCATTTCTGAGCTTAACCCGCGCAAGCTGGATGACCGCGTTTTGCACATCATGCCTAAGCGCCTGTAAGGCGTTGTGTGTATTAACTTGTTGCGATTCGTTTGAGCCGCTACGTGCAAACTTGAATCGCATTTCTGAGCCTAACCCGCACAAGCTGGAAGACCCCGTTTTGCACATCAAGCCTAAAAGTGCCTGTAAGGCGTTGTGTGTATTAACTTGTTGCGATTCGTTTGAGCCGCTACATGCAAACTTGAATCGCATTTGTGAGCCTAACCTGCGCAAGCTGGAAGACCCCGTTTTGCACATCATGCCTTAAAGTGCCTGTAAGGCGTTGTGTGTATTAACTTGTTGCGATTCGTTTGAGCCGCTACGTGCAAACATGAGTCGCATTTCTGAGCCTAACCCGCGCAAGCTGGATGACCGCGTTTTGCACATCATGCCTAAAAGAGCCTGTAAGGCTTTGTGTGTATTAACTTGTTGCGATTCGTTTGAGCCGCTACGTGCAAACTTGAATCGCAGTTCTGAGCCTAACCCGCGCAAGCTTGAGTGACGCCTATTTGCACATCGTGCCTAAAAGTGCCTGTAAGGCCTTGTGTGTATTAACTTGTTCCGATTCGTTTTAGCCGCTACGTGCAAACTTGAATCGCATTTCTGAGCCTAACCCGAGCAAGCTGGATGACCGCGTTTTGCACATCATGCCTAAAAGAGCCTGTAAGGCTTTGTGTGTATTAACTTGTTGCGATTCGTTTGAGCCGCTACGTGCAAACTTGAATCGCATTTCTGAGCTTAACCAGCGCAAGCTGGAAGACCCCGTTTTGCACATCATTCCTAAAAGTGCCTGTAAGGCGTTGTGTGTATTAACTTGTTGCGATTCATTTGAGCCGCTACATGCAAACTTGAATCGCATTTCTGAGCCTAACCCGCGCAAGCTGGAAGACCCTGTTTTGCACATCATGCCTTAAAGTGCCTGTAAGGCGTTCTGTGTATTAACTTGTTGCGATTCGTTTGAGCCGCTACGTGCAAACAAGAGTCGCATTTCTGAGCCTAACCCGCGCAAGCTGGATGACCGCGTTTTGCACATCATGCCTAAAAGAGCCTGTAAGGCTTTGTGTGTATTAACTTGTTGCGATTCGTTTGAGCCGCTACGTGCAAACTTGAATCGCAGTTCTGAGCCTAACCCGCGCAAGCTTGAGTGACGCCTATTTGCACATCATGCCTAAAAGTGCCTGTAAGGCCTTGTGTGTATTAACTTGTTCCGATTCGTTGAGCCGCTACGTGCAAACTTGAATCGCATTTCTGAGCTTAACCCGCGCAAGCTGGAAGACCCCGTTTTGCACATCATGCCTAAAAGTGCCTGTAAGGCGTTGTGTGTATTAACTTGTTGCGATTCGTTTGAGCCGCTATGTGCAAACTTGAATCGCAGTTCTGAGCCTAACCAGAACAAGCTTGAGTGACGCCTATTTGCATATCATGCCTAAATGTGTCTGTAAGGCGTTGTTTATTACGATTCGTTTTAGCAGCTATATGCGAACATGAATCGCAGTTCTGCGCCTAACCCGCGCAAGCTGGAAGACCCCGTTTTGCACATCATGCCTTAAGGTGCCTGTAAGGCGTTGTGTGTATTAACTTGTTGCGATTCGTTTTAGCCGCTATGTGCAAACTTGAATCGCAGTTCTGAGCATAACCCGCGCAAGCTTGTGACGCCTATTTGCACATCATGCCTAAAAGTGCCTGTAAGGCTTTCTTTGTATTAGCATGTTGCGATTCGTTTTAGCCGCTATGTGCAAACTTGAATCGCAGTTCTGAGCCTAACCCGCGCAAGCTGGATGACTGCGTTTTGCACATCATGCCTAAAAGTGCCTGTAAGGCTTTGTGTGTATTAACTTGTTGCGATTCGTTTTAGCCGCTACGTGCAAACTTGAATCGCAGTTCTGAGCCTAATCCGAGCAACCTGGATGACCGCGTTTTGCACATCATGCCTAAAAGTGCCTGTAAGGCGTTGTGTGTATTAACTTGTCGCGATTCGTTCCAGCCGCTACGTGCAAACCTGAGTCGCATTTCCGAGCCTAACCCGCGCAAGCTGGATGACCGCGTTTAGCACATCATGCCTAAAAGTGCCTGTAAGGCGTTGTGTGTATTAACTTCTTGCGATTCGCTTTAGCCGCTATGTGCAAACTTGAATCGCAGTTCTGAGCCTAACCAGAACAAGCTTGAGTGACGCCTATTTGCATATCATGGCTAAATGTGCCTGTAAGGCGTTGTTTATTCCGATTCGTTTTAGCAGCTATATGCGAACATGAATCGCAGTTCTGCGCCTAACCCGCGCAAGCTGGAAGACCCCGTTTTGCACATCCTGCCTAAAAGTGCCTGTAAGGCGTTGTGTGTATTAACTTGTTGCGATTCGTTCGAGCCGCTACGTGCAAACTTGAGTCGCATTTCCGAGCCTAACCCGCGCAAGCTGGATGACCGCGTTTTGCACATCATGCCTAAAAGTGCCTGTAAGGCGTTGTGTGTATTAACTTGTTGCGATTCGCTTTAGCCGCTATGTGCAAACTTGAATCGCAGTTCTGAGCCTAACCCGCGCAAGCTGGATGACAGCGTTTTGCACATCATGCCTAAAAGTGCCTGTAAGGCGTTGTGTGTATTAACTTGTTGCGATTCGTTTGAGCCGCTACGTGCAAACTTGAATCGCATTTCTGAGCTTAACCCGCGCAAGCTGGATGACCGCGTTTTGCACATCATGCCTAAGCGCCTGTAAGGCGTTGTGTGTATTAACTTGTTGCGATTCGTTTTAGCCGCTACGTGCAAACTTGAATCGCATTTCTGAGCCTAATCCGCGCAAGCTGGACGAGCGCGTTTTACACATCATGCCTGAAATGCCTGTAAGGCGTTGTGTGCATTAACTTGTTGCGATTCGTTTGAGCCGCTACGTGCAAACTTGAATCGCATTTCTGAGCCTAACCCGCGCAAGCTGGATGACCGCGTTTTGCACATCATGCCTAAGCGCCTGTAAGGCGTTGTGTGTATTAACTTGTTGCGATTCGTTTTAGCCGCTACGTGCAAACTTGAATCGCAGTTCTGAGCCTAACCCGAGCAAGCTGGATGACTGCGTTTTGCACATCATGCCTAAAAGTGCCTGTAAGGCGTTGTGTGTATTAACTTGTTGCGATTCGCTTTAGCCGCTATGTGCAAATTCGAATCTCAGTTCTGAGCCTAATCCGCGCAAGCTGGACGAGCGCGTTTTACACATCGTGCCTGAAATGCCTGTAAGGCGTTGTGTGCATTAACTTGTTGCGATTCGTTTGAGCCGCTACGTGCAAACTTGAATCGCATTTCTGAGCCTAACCCGCGCAAGCTGGAAGATCCCATTTTGCACATCATGCCTAACCGCCAGTAAGGCTTTGTGTGTATAAACTTGTTGCGATTCGTTTGAGCCGCTACGTGCAAACTTGAATCGCAGTTCTGAGCCTAACCCGAGCAAGCTGGATGACCGCGTTTTGCACATCATGCCTAAAAGTGCCCGTAAGGCGTTGGGTGTATTAACTTGTTGCGATTCGCTTTAGCCGCTATGTGCAAATTCGAATCGCAGTTCTGAGCCCAAACCGCGCAAGCTGGACGAGCGCGTTTTACACACCATACCTGAAATGCCTGTAAGGCGTTGTGTGTATTAACTTGTTGCGATTCGTTTGAGCCGCTACGTGCAAACTTGAATCGCATTTCTGAGCCTAACCCGCACAAGCTGGAAGACCCCGTTTTGCACATCAAGCCTAAAAGTCCTGTAAGGCGTTGTGTGTATTAACTTGTTGCGATTCATTTTAGCCGCTACGTGCAAACTTGAATCGCATTTCTGAGCCTAACCCGCGCAAGCTGGATGACCGCGTTTTGCACATCATGCCTAAGCGCCTGTAAGGCGTTGTGTGTATTAACTTGTTGCGATTCGTTTTAGCCGCTACGTGCAAACTTGAATCGCAGTTCTGAGCCTAACCCGAGCAAGCTGGATGACTGCGTTTTGCACATCATGCCTAAAAGTGCCTGTAAGGCGTTGTGTGTATTAACTTGTTGCGATTCGCTTTAGCCGCTATGTGCAAATTCGAATCGCAGTTCTGAGCCTAATCCGCGCAAGCTGGACGAGCGCGTTTTACACATCATGCCTGAAATGCCTGTAAGGCGTTGTGTGCATTAACGTGTTGCGATTCGTTTGAGCCGCTACGTGCAAACTTGAATCGCATTTCTGAGCCTAACCCGCGCAAGCTGGAAGATCCCGTTTTGCACATCATGCCTAAAAGTGCCTGTAAGGCTTTGTGTGTATAAACTTGTTGCGATTCGTTTGAGCCGCTACGTGCAAACTTGAATCGCAGTTCTGAGCCTAACCCGAGCAAGCTGGATGACCGCGTTTTGCACATCATGCCTAAAAGTGCATGTAAGGCGTTGTGTGTATTAACTTGTTGCGATTCGCTTTAGCCGCTATGTGCAAATTCGAATCGCAGTTCTGAGCCCGAACCGCGCAAGCTGGACGAGCGCGTTTTACACACCATGCCTGAAATGCCTGTAAGGCGTTGTGTGTATTAACTTGTTGCGATTCGTTTGAGCCGCTACATGCAAACTTGAATCGCATTTCTGAGCCTAACCTGCGCAAGCTGAGAGACCCCGTTTTGCACATCATGCCTTAAAGTGCCTGTAAGGCGTTGTGTGTATTAACTTGTTGCGATTCGTTTGAGCCGCTACGTGCAAACATGAGTCGCATTTCTGAGCCTAACCCGCGCAAGCTGGATGACCGCGTTTTGCACATCATGCCAAAAATGCCTGTAAGGCTTTGTGTGTATTAACTTGTTGCGATTCGTTTGAGCCGCTACGTGCAAACATGAGTCGCATTTCTGAGCCTAACCCGCGCAAGCTGGAAGACCCCGTTTTGCACATCATGCCTAAAAGTGCCTGTAAGGCGTTGTGTGTATTAACTTGTTGCGATTCCTTTGAGCCGCTATGTGCAAACTTGAATCGCAGTTCTGAGCCTAACCAGAACAAGCTTGAGTGACGACTATTTGCATATCATGCCTAAATGTGTCTGTAAGGCGTTGTTTATTCCGATTCGTTTTAGCAGCTATATGCGAACATGAATCGCAGTTCTGCGCCTAACCCGCGCAAGCTGGAAGACCCCGTTTTGCACATCATGCCTTAAGGTGCCTGTAAGGCGTTGTGTGTATTAACTTGTTGCGATTCGTTTAAGCCGCTATGTGCAAACTTGAATCGCAGTTCTGAGCCCAACCCGCGCAAGCTTGTGACGCCTATTTGCACATCATGCCTAAAAGTGCCTGTAAGGCTTTGTTTGTATTAGCATGTTGCGATTCGTTTTAGCCGCTATGTGCAAACTTGAATCGCAGTTCTGAGCCTAACCCGCGCAAGCTGGATGACTGCGTTTTGCACATCATGCCTAAAAGTGCCTGTAAGGCTTTGTGTGTATTAACTTGTTGCGATTCGTTTTAGCCGCTACGTGCAAACTTGAATCGCAGTTCTGAGCCTAATCCGAGCAACCTGGATGACCGCGTTTTGCACATCATGCCTAAAAGTGCCTGTAAGGCGTTGTGTGTATTAACTTGTCGCGATTCGTTCCAGCCGCTACGTGCAAACCTGAGTCGCATTTCCGAGCCTAACCCGCGCAAGCTGGATGACCGCGTTTAGCACATCATGCCTAAAAGTGCCTGTAAGGCGTTGTGTGTATTAACTTGTTGCGATTCGCTTTAGCCGCTATGTGCAAACTTGAATCGCAGTTCTGAGCCTAACCAGAACAAGCTTGAGTGCCGCCTATTTGCATATCATGGCTAAATGTGCCTGTAAGGCGTTGTTTATTCCGATTCGTTTTAGCAGCTATATGCGAACATGAATCGCAGTTCTGCGCCTAACCCGCGCAAGCTGGAAGACCCCGTTTTGCACATCCTGCCTAAAAGTGCCTGTAAGGCGTTGTGTGTATTAACTTGTTGCGATTCGTTCGAGCCGCTACGTGCAAACTTGAGTCGCATTTCCGAGCCTAACCCGCGCAAGCTGGATGACCGCGTTTTGCACATCATGCCTAAAAGTGCCTGTAAGGCGTTGTGTGTATTAACTTGTTGCGATTCGCTTTAGCCGCTATGTGCAAACTTGAATCGCAGTTCTGAGCCTAACCAGAACAAGCTTGAGCGACGCCTATTTGCATATCATGCCTAAATGTGCCTGTAAGGCGTTGTTTATTCCGATTCGTTTTAGCAGCTATATGCGAACATGAATCGCAGTTCTGCGCCTAACCCGCGCAAGCTGGATGACCGCGTTTTGCACATCATGCCAAAAATGCCTGTAAGGCTTTGTGTGTATTAACTTGGTGCGATTCGTTTTAGCCGCTATGTGCAAACTTGCATCGCAGTTCTGAGCCTAACCCGCGCAAGCTGGATGACAGCGTTTTGCACATCATGCCTAAAAGTGCCTGTAAGGCGTTGTGTGTATTAACTTGTTGCGATTCGTTTGAGCCGCTACGTGCAAACTTGAATCGCATTTCTGAGCTTAACCCGCGCAAGCTGGATGACCGCGTTTTGCACATCATGCCTAAGCGCCTGTAAGGCGTTGTGTGTATTAACTTGTTGCGATTCGTTTTAGCCGCTACGTGCAAACTTGAATCGCATTTCTGAGCCTAACCCGCACAAGCTGGAAGACCCCGTTTTGCACATCAAGCCTAAAAGTGCCTGTAAGGCGTTGTGTGTATTAACTTGTTGCGATTCATTTTAGCCGCTACGTGCAAACTTGAATCGCATTTCTGAGCCTAACCCGCGCAAGCTGGATGACCGCGTTTTGCACATCATGCCTAAGCGCCTGTAAGGCGTTGTGTGTATTAACTTGTTGCGATTCGTGTTAGCCGCTACGTGCAAACTTGAATCGCAGTTCTGAGCCTAACCCGAGCAAGCTGGATGACTGCGTTTTGCACATCATGCCTAAAAGTGCCTGTAAGGCGTTGTGTGTATTAACTTGTTGCGATTCGCTTTAGCCGCTATGTGCAAATTCGAATCTCAGTTCTGAGCCTAATCCGCGCAAGCTGGACGAGCGCGTTTTACACATCATGCCTGAAATGCCTGTAAGGCGTTGTGTGCATTAACTTGTTGCGATTCGTTTGAGCCGCTACGTGCAAACTTGAATCGCATTTCTGAGCCTAACCCGCGCAAGCTGGAAGATCCCATTTTGCACATCATGCCTAAGCGCCTGTAAGGCTTTGTGTGTATAAACTTGTTGCGATTCGTTTGAGCCGCTACGTGCAAACTTGAATCGCAGTTCTGAGCCTAACCCGAGCAAGCTGGATGACCGCGTTTTGCACATCATGCCTAAAAGTGCCCGTAAGGCGTTGGGTGTATTAACTTGTTGCGATTCGCTTTAGCCGCTATGTGCAAATTCGAATCGCAGTTCTGAGCCCAAACCGCGCAAGCTGGACGAGAGCGTTTTACACACCATGCCTGAAATGCCTGTAAGGCGTTGTGTGTATTAACTTGTTGCGATTCGTTTGAGCCGCTACGTGCAAACTTGAATCGCATTTCTGAGCCTAACCCGCACAAGCTGGAAGACCCCGTTTTGCACATCAAGCCTAAAAGTGCCTGTAAGGCGTTGTGTGTATTAACTTGTTGCGATTCATTTTAGCCGCTACGTGCAAACTTGAATCGCATTTCTGAGCCTAACCCGCGCAAGCTGGATGACCGCGTTTTGCACATCATGCCTAAGCGCCTGTAAGGCGTTGTGTGTATTAACTTGTTGCGATTCGTTTTAGCCGCTACGTGCAAACTTGAATCGCAGTTCTGAGCCTAACCCGAGCAAGCTGGATGACTGCGTTTTGCACATCATGCCTAAAAGTGCCTGTAAGGCGTTGTGTGTATTAACTTGTTGCGATTCGCTTTAGCCGCTATGTGCAAATTCGAATCGCAGTTCTGAGCCTAATCCGCGCAAGCTGGACGAGCGCGTTTTACACATCATGCCTGAAATGCCTGTAAGGCGTTGTGTGCATTAACGTGTTGCGATTCGTTTGACCCGCTACGTGCAAACTTGAATCGCATTTCTGAGCCTAACCCGCGCAAGCTGGAAGATCCCGTTTTGCACATCATGCCTAAAAGTGCCTGTAAGGCTTTGTGTGTATAAACTTGTTGCGATTCGTTTGAGCCGCTACGTGCAAACTTGAATCGCAGTACTGAGCCTAACCCGAGCAAGCTGGATGACCGCGTTTTGCACATCATGCCTAAAAGTGCATGTAAGGCGTTGTGTGTATTAACTTGTTGCGATTCGCTTTAGCCGCTATGTGCAAATTCGAATCGCAGTTCTGAGCCCGAACCGCGCAAGCTGGACGAGCGCGTTTTACACACCATGCCTGAAATGCCTGTAAGGCGTTGTGTGTATTAACTTGTTGCGATTCGTTTGAGCCGCTACATGCAAACTTGAATCGCATTTCTGAGCCTAACCTGCGCAAGCTGAGAGACCCCGTTTTGCACATCATGCCTTAAAGTGCCTGTAAGGCGTTGTGTGTATTAACTTGTTGCGATTCGTTTGAGCCGCTACGTGCAAACATGAGTCGCATTTCTGAGCCTAACCCGCGCAAGCTGGATGACCGCGTTTTGCACATCATGCCAAAAATGCCTGTAAGGCTTTGTGTGTATTAACTTGTTGCGATTCGTTTGAGCCGCTACGTGCAAACATGAGTCGCATTTCTGAGCCTAACCCGCGCAAGCTGGAAGACCCCGTTTTGCACATCATGCCTAAAAGTGCCTGTAAGGCGTTGTGTGTATTAACTTGTTGCGATTCCTTTGAGCCGCTATGTGCAAACTTGAATCGCAGTTCTGAGCCTAACCAGAACAAGCTTGAGTGGCGCCTATTTGCATATCATGCCTAAATGTGTCTGTAAGGCGTTGTTTATTCCGATTCGTTTTAGCAGCTATATGCGAACATGAATCGCAGTTCTGCGCCTAACCCGCGCAAGCTGGAAGACCCCGTTTTGCACATCATGCCTTAAGGTGCCTGTAAGGCGTTGTGTGTATTAACTTGTTGCGATTCGTTTTAGCCGCTATGTGCAAACTTGAATCGCAGTTCTGAGCCCAACCCGCGCAAGCTTGTGACGCCTATTTGCACATCATGCCTAAAAGTGCCTGTAAGGCTTTGTTTGTATTAGCATGTTGCGATTCGTTTTAGCCGCTATGTGCAAACTTGAATCGCAGTTCTGAGCCTAACCCGCGCAAGCTGGATGACTGCGTTTTGCACATCATGCCTAAAAGTGCCTGTAAGGCTTTGTGTGTATTAACTTGTTGCGATTCGTTTTAGCCGCTACGTGCAAACTTGAATCGCAGTTCTGAGCCTAATCCGAGCAACCTGGATGACCGCGTTTTGCACATCATGCCTAAAAGTGCCTGTAAGGCGTTGTGTGTATTAACTTGTCGCGATTCGTTCCAGCCGCTACGTGCAAACCTGAGTCGCATTTCCGAGCCTAACCCGCGCAAGCTGGATGACCGCGTTTAGCA
Organism: Amblyomma maculatum; assembly: GCF_055883805.1. Lineage (NCBI taxonomy): Eukaryota > Metazoa > Arthropoda > Arachnida > Ixodida > Ixodidae > Amblyomma > Amblyomma maculatum. Next base: position 10,596,950 of record NC_139348.1, read on the forward strand.
CATCATGCCTAAAAGTGCCTGTAAGGCGTTGTGTGTATTAACTTGTTGCGATTCGCTTTAGCCGCTATGTGCAAACTTGAATCGCAGTTCTGAGCCTAACCAGAACAAGCTTGAGTGCCGCCTATTTGCATATCATGGCTAAATGTGCCTGTAAGGCGTTGTTTATTCCGATTCGTTTTAGCAGCTATATGCGAACATGAATCGCAGTTCTGCGCCTAACCCGCGCAAGCTGGATGACCGCGTTTTGCACATCATGCCAAAAATGCCTGTGAGGCTTTGTGTGTATTAACTTGGTGCGATTCGTTTTAGCCGCTATGTGCAAACTTGCATCGCAGTTCTGAGCCTAACCCGCGCAAGCTGGATGACAGCGTTTTGCACATCATGCCTAAAAGTGCCTGTAAGGCGTTGTGTGTATTAACTTGTTGCGATTCGTTTGAGCCGCTACGTGCAAACTTGAATCGCATTTCTGAGCTTAACCCGCGCAAGCTGGATGACCGCGTTTTGCACATCATGCCTAAGCGCCTGTAAGGCGTTGTGTGTATTAACTTGTTGCGATTCGTTTTAGCCGCTACGTGCAAACTTGAATCGCATTTCTGAGCCTAACCCGCACAAGCTGGAAGACCCCGTTTTGCACATCAAGCCTAAAAGTGCCTGTAAGGCGTTGTGTGTATTAACTTGTTGCGATTCATTTTAGCCGCTACGTGCAAACTTGAATCGCATTTCTGAGCCTAACCCGCGCAAGCTGGATGACCGCGTTTTGCACATCATGCCTAAGCGCCTGTAAGGCGTTGTGTGTATTAACTTGTTGTGATTCGTTTTAGCCGCTACGTGCAAACTTGAATCGCAGTTCTGAGCCTAACCCGAGCAAGCTGGATGACTGCGTTTTGCACATCATGCCTAAAAGTGCCTGTAAGGCGTTGTGTGTATTAACTTGTTGCGATTCGCTTTAGCCGCTATGTGCAAATTCGAATCGCATTTCTGAGCCTAATCCGCGCAAGCTGGACGAGCGCGTTTTACACATCATGCATGAAATGCCTGTAAGGCGTTGTGTGCATTAACTTGTTGCGATTCGTTTGAGCCGCTACGTGCAAACTTGAATCGCATTTCTGAGCCTAATCCGCGCAAGCTGGAAGATCCCATTTTGCACATCATGCCTAAAAGTGCCTGTAAGGCTTTGTGTGTATAAACTTGTTGCGATTCGTTTGAGCCGCTACGTGCAAACTTGAATCGCAGTTCTGAGCCTAACCCGAGCAAGCTGGATGACCGCGTTTTGCACATCATGCCTAAAAGTGCCCGTAAGGCGTTGGGTGTATTAACTTGTTGCGATTCGCTTTAGCCGCTATGTGCAAATTCGAATCGCAGTTCTGAGCCCAAACCGCGCAAGCTGGACGAGCGCGTTTTACACACCATGCCTGAAATGCCTGTAAGGCGTTGTGTGTATTAACTTGTTGCGATTCGTTTGAGCCGCTACGTGCAAACTTGAATCGCATTTCTGAGCCTAACCCGCACAAGCTGGAAGACCCCGTTTTGCACATCAAGCCTAAAAGTGCCTGTAAGGCGTTGTGTGTATTAACTTGTTGCGATTCATTTTAGCCGCTACGTGCAAACTTGAATCGCATTTCTGAGCCTAACCCGCGCAAGCTGGATGACCGCGTTTTGCACATCATGCCTAAGCGCCTGTAAGGCGTTGTGTGTATTAACTTGTTGCGATTCGTTTTAGCCGCTACGTGCAAACTTGAATCGCAGTTCTGAGCCTAACCCGAGCAAGCTGGATGACTGCGTTTTGCACATCATGCCTAAAAGTGCCTGTAAGGCGTTGTGTGTATTAACTTGTTGCGATTCGCTTTAGCCGCTATGTGCAAATTCGAATCGCAGTTCTGAGCCTAATCCGCGCAAGCTGGACGAGCGCGTTTTACACATCATGCCTGAAATGCTTGTAAGGCGTTGTGTGTATTAACTTGTTGCGATTCGTTTGAGCCGCTACATGCAAACTTGAATCGCATTTCTGAGCCTAACCTGCGCATGCTGGAAGACCCCGTTTTGCACATCATGCCTTAAAGTGCCTGTAAGGCGTTGTGTGTATTAACTTGTTGCGATTCGTTTGAGCCGCTACGTGCAAACATGAGTCGCATTTCTGAGCCTAACCCGCGCAAGCTGGATGACCGCGTTTTGCACATCGTGCCTAAAAGTGCCTGTAAGGCCTTCTGTGTATTAACTTGTTCCGATTCGTTTTAGCCGCTACGTGCAAACTTGAATCGCATTTCTGAGCCTAACCCGAGCAAGCTGGATGACCGCGTTTTGCACATCATGCCTAAAAGAGCCTGTAAGGCTTTGTGTGTATTAACTTGTTGCGATTCGTTTGAGCCGCTACGTGCAAACTTGAATCGCATTTCTGAGCTTAACCAGCGCAAGCTGGAAGACCCCGTTTTGCACATCATGCCTAAAAGTGCCTGTAAGGCGTTGTGTGTATTAACTTGTTGCGATTCGTTTGAGCCGCTACATGCAAACTTGAATCGCATTTCTGAGCCTAACCCGCGCAAGCCTGAAGACCCCGTTTTGCACATCATGCCTTAAAGTGCCTGTAAGGCGTTCTGTGTATTAACTTGTTGCGATTCGTTTGAGCCGCTACGTGCAAACATGAGTCGCATTTCTGAGCCTAACCCGCGCAAGCTGGATGACCGCGTTTTGCACATCATGCCTAAAAGAGCCTGTAAGGCTTTGTGTGTATTAACTTGTTGCGATTCGTTTTAGCCGCTACGTGCAAACTTGAATCGCAGTTCTGAGCCTAACCCGCGCAAGCTGGATGACAGCGTTTTGCACATCATGCCTAAAAGTGCCTGTAAGGCGTTGTGTGTATTAACTTGTTGCGATTCGTTTGAGCCGCTACGTGCAAACTTGAATCGCATTTCTGAGCTTAACCCGCGCAAGCTGGATGACCGCGTTTTGCACATCATTCCTAAGCGCCTGTAAGGCGTTGTGTGTATTAACTTGTTGCGATTCGTTTTAGCCGCTACGTGCAAACTTGAATCGCATTTCTGAGCCTAACCCGCACAAGCTGGAAGACCCCGTTTTGCACATCAAGCCTAAAAGTGCCTGTAAGGCGTTGTGTGTATTAACTTGTTGCGATTCATTTTAGCCGCTACGTGCAAACTTGAATCGCATTTCTGAGCCTAACCCGCGCAAGCTGGATGACCGCGTTTTGCACATCATGCCTAAGCGCCTGTAAGGCGTTGTGTGTATTAACTTGTTGCGATTCGTTTTAGCCGCTACGTGCAAACTTGAATCGCAGTTCTGAGCCTAACCCGAGCAAGCTGGATGACTGCGTTTTGCACATCATGCCTAAAAGTGCCTGTAAGGCGTTGTGTGTATTAACTTGTTGCGATTCGCTTTAGCCGCTATGTGCAAATTCGAATCGCAGTTCTGAGCCTAATCCGCGCAAGCTGGACGAGCGCATTTTACACATCATGCCTGAAATGCCTGTAAGGCGTTGTGTGCATTAACTTGTTGCGATTCGTTTGAGCCGCTACGTGCAAACTTGAATCGCATTTCTGAGCCTAACCCGCGCAAGCTGGAAGATCCCATTTTGCACATCATGCCTAAAAGTGCCTGTAAGGCTTTGTGTGTATAAACTTGTTGCGATTCGTTTGAGCCGCTACGTGCAAACTTGAATCGCAGTTCTGAGCCTAACCCGAGCAAGCTGGATGACCGCGTTTTGCACATCATGCCTAAAAGTGCCCGTAAGGCGTTGGGTGTATTAACTTGTTGCGATTCGCTTTAGCCGCTATGTGCAAATTCGAATCGCAGTTCTGAGCCCAAACCGCGCAAGCTGGACGAGCGCGTTTTACACACCATGCCTGAAATGAGCGTAAGGCGTTGTGTGTATTAACTTGTTGCGATTCGTTTGAGCCGCTACGTGCAAACTTGAATCGCAGTTCTGAGCCTAATCCGAGCAACCTGGATGACCGCGTTTAGCACATCATGCCTAAAAGTGCCTGTAAGGCGTTGTGTGTATTAACTTGTTGCGATTCGCTTTAGCCGCTATGTGCAAACTTGAATCGCAGTTCTGAGCCTAACCAGAACAAGCTTGAGTGACGCCTATTTGCATATCATGGCTAAATGTGCCTGTAAGGCGTTGTTTATTCCGATTCGTTTTAGCAGCTATATGCGAACATGAATCGCAGTTCTGCGCCTAACCCGCGCAAGCTGGAAGACCCCGTTTTGCACATCCTGCCTAAAAGTGCCTGTAAGGCGTTGTGTGTATTAACTTGTTGCGATTCGTTCGAGCCGCTACGTGCAAACTTGAGTCGCATTTCCGAGCCTAACCCGCGCAAGCTGGATGACCGCGTTTTGCACATCATGCCTAAAAGTGGCTGTACGGCGTTGTGTGTATTAACTTGTTGCGATTCGCTTTAGCCGCTATGTGCAAACTTGAATCGCAGTTCTGAGCCTAACCAGAACAAGCTTCAGCGACGCCTATTTGCATATCATGCCTAAATGTGCCTGTAAGGCGTTGTTTATTCCGATTCGTTTTAGCAGCTATATGCGAACATGAATCGCAGTTCTGCGCCTAACGCGCGCAAGCTGGATGACCGCGTTTTGCACATCATGCCAAAAATGCCTGTAATGCTTTGTGTGTATTAACTTGGTGCGATTCGTTTTAGCCGCTATGTGCAAACTTGCATCGCAGTTCTGAGCCTAACCCGCGCAAGCTGGATGACAGCGTTTTGCACATCAAGCCTAAAAGTGCCTGTAAGGCGTTGTGTGTATTAACTTGTTGCGATTCGTTTGAGCCGCTACGTGCAAACTTGAATCGCATTTCTGAGCCTAACCCGCGCAAGCTGGATGACCGCGTTTTGCACATCATGCCTAAGCGCCTGTAAGGCGTTGTGTGTATTAACTTGTTGCGATTCGTTTTAGCCGCTACGTGCAAACTTGAATCGCAGTTCTGAGCCTAACCCGAGCAAGCTGGATGACTGCGTTTTGCACATCATGCCTAAAAGTGCCTGTAAGGCATTGTGTGTATTAACTTGTTGCGATTCGCTTTAGCCGCTATGTGCAAATTCGAATCGCAGTTCTGAGCATAATCCGCGCAAGCTGGACGAGCGCGTTTTACACATCATGCCTGAAATGCCTGTAAGGCGTTGTGTGCATTAACTTGTTGCGATTCGTTTGAGCCGCTACGTGCAAACTTGAATCGCATTTCTGAGCCTAACCCGCGCAAGCTGGAAGATCCCATTTTGCACATCATGCCTAAAAGTGCCTGTAAGGCTTTGTGTGTATAAACTTGTTGCGATTCGTTTGAGCCGCTACGTGCAAACTTGAATCGCAGTTCTGAGCCTAACCCGAGCAAGCTGGATGACCGCGTTTTGCACATCATGCCTAAAAGTGCCCGTAAGGCGTTGGGTGTATTAACTTGTTGCGATTCGCTTTAGCCGCTATGTGCAAATTCGAATCGCAGTTCTGAGCCCAAACCGCGCAAGCTGGACGAGCGCGTTTTACACACCATGCCTGAAATGCCTGTAAGGCGTTGTGTGTATTAACTTGTTGCGATTCGTTTGAGCCGCTACGTGCAAACTTGAATCGCATTTCTGAGCCTAACCCGCACAAGCTGGAAGACCCCGTTTTGCACATCAAGCCTAAAAGTGCCTGTAAGGCGTTGTGTGTATTAACTTGTTGCGATTCATTTTAGCCGCTACGTGCAAACTTGAATCGCATTTCTGAGCCTAACCCGCGCAAGCTGGATGACCGCGTTTTGCACATCATGCCTAAGCGCCTGTAAGGCGTTGTGTGTATTAACTTGTTGCGATTCGTTTTAGCCGCTACGTGCAAACTTGAATCGCAGTTCTGAGCCTAACCCGAGCAAGCTGGATGACTGCGTTTTGCACATCATGCCTAAAAGTGCCTGTAAGGCGTTGTGTGTATTAACTTGTTCCGATTCGCTTTAGCCGCTATGTGCAAATTCGAATCGCAGTTCTGAGCCTAATCCGCGCAAGCTGGACGAGCGCGTTTTACACATCATGCCTGAAATGCCTGTAAGGCCTTGTGTGCATTACCTTGTTGCGATTCGTTTGAGCCGCTACGTGCAAACTTGAATCGCATTTCTGAGCCTAACCCGCGCAAGCTGGAAGATCCCGTTTTGCACTTCATGCCTAAAAGTGCCTGTAAGGCTTTGTGTGTATAAACTTGTTGCGATTCGTTTGAGCCGCTACGTGCAAACTTGAATCGCAGTTCTGAGCCTAACCTGAGCAAGCTGGATGACCGCGTTTTGCACATCATGCCTAAAAGTGCCTGCAAGGCGTTGTGTGTATTAACTTGTTGCGATTCGCTTTAGCCGCCATGTGCAAATTCGAATCGCAGTTCTGAGCCCAAACCGCGCAAGCTGGACGAGCGCGTTTTACACATCATGCCTGAAATGCCTGTAAGGCGTTGTGTGTATAAACTTGTTGCGATTCGTTTGAGCCGCTACATGCAAACTTGAATCGCATTTCTGAGCCTAACCTGCGCAAGCTGGAAGACCCCGTTTTGCACATCATGCCTTAAAGTGCCTGTAAGGCGTTGTGTGTATTAACTTGTTGCGATTCGTTTGAGCCGCTACGTGCAAACATGAGTCGCATTTCTGAGCCTAACCCGCGCAAGCTGGATGACCGCGTTTTGCACATCATGCCTAAAAGAGCCTGTAAGGCTTTGTGTGTATTAACTTGTTGCGATTCGTTTGAGCCGCTACGTGCAAACTTGAATCGCAGTTCTGAGCCTAACCCGCGCAAGCTTGAGTGACGCCTATTTGCACATCGTGCCTAAAAGTGCCTGTAAGGCCTTGTGTGTATTAACTTGTTCCGATTCGTTTTAGCCGCTACGTGCAAACTTGAATCGCATTTCTGAGCCTAACCCGAGCAAGCTGGATGACCGCGTTTTGCACATCATGCCTAAAAGAGCCTGTAAGGCTTTGTGTGTATTAACTTGTTGCGATTCGTTTGAGCCGCTACGTGCAAACTTGAATCGCATTTCTGAGCTTAACCAGCGCAAGCTGGAAGACCCCGTTTTGCACATCATGCCTAAAAGTGCCTGTAAGGCGTTGTGTGTATTAACTTGTTGCGATTCGTTTGAGCCGCTACATGCAAACTTGAATCGCATTTCTGAGCCTAACCCGCGCAAGCCTGAAGACCCCGTTTTGCACATCATGCCTTAAAGTGCCTGTAAGGCGTTCTGTGTATTAACTTGTTGCGATTCGTTTGAGCCGCTACGTGCAAACATGAGTCGCATTTCTGAGCCTAACCCGCGCAAGCTGGATGACCGCGTTTTGCACATCATGCCTAAAAGAGCCTGTAAGGCTTTGTGTGTATTAACTTGTTGCGATTCGTTTGAGCCGCTACGTGCAAACTTGAATCGCAGTTCTGAGCCTAACCCGCGCAAGCTTGAGTGACGCCTATTTGCACATCATGCGTAAAAGTGCCTGTAAGGCCTTGTGTGTATTAACTTGTTCCGATTCGTTTGAGCCGCTACGTGCAAACTTGAATCGCATTTCTGAGCTTAACCCGCGCAAGCTGGAAGACCCCGTTTTGCACATCATGCCTAAAAGTGCCTGTAAGGCGTTGTGTGTATTAACTTGTTGCGATTCGTTTGAGCCGCTATGTGCAAACTTGAATCGCAGTTCTGAGCCTAACCAGAACAAGCTTGAGTGACGCCTATTTGCATATCATGCCTAAATGTGTCTGTAAGGCGTTGTTTATTCCGATTCGTTTTAGCAGCTATATGCGAACATGAATCGCAGTTCTGCGCCTAACCCGCGCAAGCTGGAAGACCCCGTTTTGCACATCATGCCTTAAGGTGCCTGTAAGGCGTTGTGTGTATTAACTTGTTGCGATTCGTTTTAGCCGCTATGTGCAAACTTGAATCGCAGTTCTGAGCATAACCCGCGCAAGCTTGTGACGCCTATTTGCACATCATGCCTAAAATTGCCTGTAAGGCTTTGTTTGTATTAGCATGTTGCGATTCGTTTTAGCCGCTATGTGCAAACTTGAATCGCAGTTCTGAGCCTAACCCGCGCAAGCTGGATGACTGCGTTTTGCACATCATGCCTAAAAGTGCCTGTAAGGCTTTGTGTGTATTAACTTGTTGCGATTCGTTTTAGCCGCTACGTGCAAACTTGAATCGCATTTCTGAGCCTAACCCGCGCAAGCTGGAAGATCCCGTTTTGCACTTCATGCCTAAAAGTGCCTGCAAGGCGTTGTGTGTATTAACTTGTTGCGATTCGCTTTAGCCGCTATGTGCAAATTCGAATCGCAGTTCTGAGCCCAAACCGCGCAAGCTGGACGAGCGCGTTTTACACATCATGCCTGAAATGCCTGTAAGGCGTTGTGTGTATAAACTTGTTGCGATTCGTTTGAGCCGCTACATGCAAACTTGAATCGCATTTCTGAGCCTAACCTGCGCAAGCTGGAAGACCCCGTTTTGCACATCATGCCTTAAAGTGCCTGTAAGGCGTTGTGTGTATTAACTTGTTGCGATTCGTTTGAGCCGCTACGTGCAAACATGAGTCGCATTTCTGAGCCTAACCCGCGCAAGCTGGATGACCGCGTTTTGCACATCATGCCTAAAAGAGCCTGTAAGGCTTTGTGTGTATTAACTTGTTGCGATTCGTTTGAGCCGCTACGTGCAAACTTGAATCGCAGTTCTGAGCCTAACCCGCGCAAGCTTGAGTGACGCCTATTTGCACATCGTGCCTAAAAGTGCCTGTAAGGCCTTGTGTGTATTAACTTGTTCCGATTCGTTTTAGCCGCTACGTGCAAACTTGAATCGCATTTCTGAGCCTAACCCGAGCAAGCTGGATGACCGCGTTTTGCACATCATGCCTAAAAGAGCCTGTAAGGCTTTGTGTGTATTAACTTGTTGCGATTCGTTTGAGCCGCTACGTGCAAACTTGAATCGCATTTCTGAGCTTAACCAGCGCAAGCTGGAAGACCCCGTTTTGCACATCATGCCTAAAAGTGCCTGTAAGGCGTTGTGTGTATTAACTTGTTGCGATTCGTTTGAGCCGCTACATGCAAACTTGAATCGCATTTCTGAGCCTAACCCGCGCAAGCCTGAAGACCCCGTTTTGCACATCATGCCTTAAAGTGCCTGTAAGGCGTTCTGTGTATTAACTTGTTGCGATTCGTTTGAGCCGCTACGTGCAAACATGAGTCGCATTTCTGAGCCTAACCCGCGCAAGCTGGATGACCGCGTTTTGCACATCATGCCTAAAAGAGCCTGTAAGGCTTTGTGTGTATTAACTTGTTGCGATTCGTTTGAGCCGCTACGTGCAAACTTGAATCGCAGTTCTGAGCCTAACCCGCGCAAGCTTGAGTGACGCCTATTTGCACATCATGCCTAAAAGTGCCTGTAAGGCCTTGTGTGTATTAACTTGTTCCGATTCGTTTGAGCCGCTACGTGCAAACTTGAATCGCATTTCTGAGCTTAACCCGCGCAAGCTGGAAGACCCCGTTTTGCACATCATGCCTAAAAGTGCCTGTAAGGCGTTGTGTGTATTAACTTGTTGCGATTCGTTTGAGCCGCTATGTGCAAACTTGAATCGCAGTTCTGAGCCTAACCAGAACAAGCTTGAGTGACGCCTATTTGCATATCATGCCTAAATGTGTCTGTAAGGCGTTGTTTATTCCGATTCGTTTTAGCAGCTATATGCGAACATGAATCGCAGTTCTGCGCCTAACCCGCGCAAGCTGGAAGACCCCGTTTTGCACATCATGCCTTAAGGTGCCTGTAAGGCGTTGTGTGTATTAACTTGTTGCGATTCGTTTTAGCCGCTATGTGCAAACTTGAATCGCAGTTCTGAGCATAACCCGCGCAAGCTTGTGACGCCTATTTGCACATCATGCCTAAAAGTGCCTGTAAGGCTTTGTTTGTATTAGCATGTTGCGATTCGTTTTAGCCGCTATGTGCAAACTTGAATCGCAGTTCTGAGCCTAACCCGCGCAAGCTGGATGACTGCGTTTTGCACATCATGCCTAAAAGTGCCTGTAAGGCTTTGTGTGTATTAACTTGTTGCGATTCGTTTTAGCCGCTACGTGCAAACTTGAATCGCAGTTCTGAGCCTAATCCGAGCAACCTGGATGACCGCGTTTTGCACATCAAGCCTAAAAGTGCCTGTAAGGCGTTGTGTGTATTAACTTGTCGCGATTCGTTCCAGCCGCTACGTGCAAACCTGAGTCGCATTTCCGAGCCTAACCCGCGCAAGCTGGATGACCGCGTTTAGCACATCATGCCTAAAAGTGCCTGTAAGGCGTTGTGTGTATTAACTTGTTGCGATTCGCTTTAGCCGCTATGTGCAAACTTGAATCGCAGTTCTGAGCCTAACCAGAACAAGCTTGAGTGACGCCTATTTGCATATCATGGCTAAATGTGCCTGTAAGGCGTTGTTTATTCCGATTCGTTTTAGCAGCTATATGCGAACATGAATCGCAGTTCTGCGCCTAACCCGCGCAAGCTGGAAGACCCCGTTTTGCACATCCTGCCTAAAAGTGCCTGTAAGGCGTTGTGTGTATTAACTTGTTGCGATTCGTTCGAGCCGCTACGTGCAAACTTGAGTCGCATTTCCGAGCCTAACCCGCGCAAGCTGGATGACAGCGTTTTGCACATCATGCCTAAAAGTGGCTGTAAGGCGTTGTGTGTATTAAGTTGTTGCGATTCGCTTTATCCGCTATGTGCAAACTTGAATCGCAGTTCTGAGCCTAACCAGAACAAGCTTCAGCGACGCCTATTTGCATATCATGCCTAAATGTGCCTGTAAGGCGTTGTTTATTCCGATTCGTTTTAGCAGCTATATGCGAACATGAATCGCAGTTCTGAGCCTAACCCGCGCAAGCTGGATGACTGCGTTTTGCACATCATGCCTAAAAGTGCCTGTAAGGCTTTGTGTGTATTAACTTGTTGCGATTCGTTTTAGCCGCTACGTGCAAACTTGAATCGCAGTTCTGAGCCTAATCCGAGCAACCTGGATGACCGCGTTTTGCACATCAAGCCTAAAAGTGCCTGTAAGGCGTTGTGTGTATTAACTTGTCGCGATTCGTTCCAGCCGCTACGTGCAAACCTGAGTCGCATTTCCGAGCCTAACCCGCGCAAGCTGGATGACCGCGTTTAGCACATCATGCCTAAAAGTGCCTGTAAGGCGTTGTGTGTATTAACTTGTTGCGATTCGCTTTAGCCGCTATGTGCAAACTTGAATCGCAGTTCTGAGCCTAACCAGAACAAGCTTGAGTGACGCCTATTTGCATATCATGGCTAAATGTGCCTGTAAGGCGTTGTTTATTCCGATTCGTTTTAGCAGCTATATGCGAACATGAATCGCAGTTCTGCGCCTAACCCGCGCAAGCTGGAAGACCCCGTTTTGCACATCCTGCCTAAAAGTGCCTGTAAGGCGTTGTGTGTATTAACTTGGTGCGATTCGTTTTAGCCGCTATGTGCAAACTTGCATCGCAGTTCTGAGCCTAACCCGCGCAAGCTGGATGACAGCGTTTTGCACATCATGCCTAAAAGTGCCTGTAAGGCGTTGTGTGTATTAACTTGTTGCGATTCGTTTGAGCCGCTACGTGCAAACTTGAATCGCATTTCTGAGCCTAACCCGCGCAAGCTGGATGACCGCGTTTTGCACATCATGCCTAAGCGCCTGTAAGGCGTTGTGTGTATTAACTTGTTGCGATTCGCTTTAGCCGCTATGTGCAAATTCGAATCGCAGTTCTGAGCCTAACCCGCGCAAGCTGGATGACAGCGTTTTGCACATCATGCCTAAAAGTGCCTGTAAGGCGTTGTGTGTATAAACTTGTTGCGATTCGTTTGAGCCGCTACGTGCAAACTTGAATCGCAGTTCTGAGCCTAACCCGAGCAAGCTGGATGACCGCGTTTTGCACATCATGCCTAAAAGTGCCCGTAAGGCGTTGGGTGTATTAACTTGTTGCGATTCGCTTTAGCCGCTATGTGCAAATTCGAATCGCAGTTCTGAGCCCAAACCGCGCAAGCTGGACGAGCGCGTTTTACACACCATGCCTGAAATGAGCGTAAGGCGTTGTGTGTATTAACTTGTTGCGATTCGTTTGAGCCGCTACGTGCAAACTTGAATCGCAGTTCTGAGCCTAATCCGAGCAACCTGGATGACCGCGTTTTGCACATCAAGCCTAAAAGTGCCTGTAAGGCGTTGTGTGTATTAACTTGTCGCGATTCGTTCCAGCCGCTACGTGCAAACCTGAGTCGCATTTCCGAGCCTAACCCGCGCAAGCTGGATGACCGCGTTTAGCACATCATGCCTAAAAGTGCCTGTAAGGCGTTGTGTGTATTAACTTGTTTCGATTCGCTTTAGCCGCTATGTGCAAACTTGAATCGCAGTTCTGAGCCTAACCAGAACAAGCTTGAGTGACGCCTATTTGCATATCATGGCTAAATGTGCCTGTAAGGCGTTGTTTATTCCGATTCGTTTTAGCAGCTATATGCGAACATGAATCGCAGTTCTGCGCCTAACCCGCGCAAGCTGGAAGACCCCGTTTTGCACATCCTGCCTAAAAGTGCCTGTAAGGCGTTGTGTGTATTAACTTGTTGCGATTCGTTCGAGCCGCTACGTGCAAACTTGAGTCGCATTTCCGAGCCTAACCCGCGCAAGCTGGATGACCGCGTTTTGCACATCATGCCTAAAAGTGGCTGTAAGGCGTTGTGTGTATTAACTTGTTGCGATTCGCTTTAGCCGCTATGTGCAAACTTGAATCGCAGTTCTGAGCCTAACCAGAACAAGCTTAAAGCGACGCCTATTTGCATATCATGCCTAAATGTGCCTGTAAGGCGTTGTTTATTCCGATTCGTTTTAGCAGCTATATGCGAACATGAATCGCAGTTCTGCGCCTAACCCGCGCAAGCTGGATGACCGCGTTTTGCACATCATGCCAAAAATGCCTGTAATGCTTTGTGTGTATTAACTTGGTGCGATTCGTTTTAGCCGCTATGTGCAAACTTGCATCGCAGTTCTGAGCCTAACCCGCGCAAGCTGGATGACAGCGTTTTGCACATCAAGCCTAAAAGTGCCTGTAAGGCGTTGTGTGTATTAACTTGTTGCGATTCGTTTGAGCCGCTACGTGCAAACTTGAATCGCATTTCTGAGCCTAACCCGCGCAAGCTGGATGACCGCGTTTTGCACATCATGCCTAAGCGCCTGTAAGGCGTTGTGTGTATTAACTTGTTGCGATTCGTTTTAGCCGCTACGTGCAAACTTGAATCGCAGTTCTGAGTCTAACCCGAGCAAGCTGGATGACTGCGTTTTGCACATCATGCCTAAAAGTGCCTGTAAGGCGTTGTGTGTATTAACTTGTTGCGATTCGCTTTAGCCGCTATGTGCAAATTCGAATCGCAGTTCTGAGCCTAATCCGCGCAAGCTGGACGAGCGCGTTTTACACATCATGCCTGAAATGCCTGTAAGGCGTTGTGTGCATTAACTTGTTGCGATTCGTTTGAGCCGCTACGTGCAAACTTGAATCGCATTTCTGAGCCTAACCCGCGCAAGCTGGAAGATCCCATTTTGCACATCATGCCTAAAAGTGCCTGTAAGGCTTTGTGTGTATAAACTTGTTGCGATTCGTTTGAGCCGCTACGTGCAAACTTGAATCGCAGTTCTGAGCCTAACCCGAGCAAGCTGGATGACCGCGTTTTGCACATCATGCCTAAAAGTGCCCGTAAGGCGTTGGGTGTATTAACTTGTTGCGATTCGCTTTAGCCGCTATGTGCAAATTCGAATCGCAGTTCTGAGCCCAAACCGCGCAAGCTGGACGAGCGCGTTTTACACACCATGCCTGAAATGAGCGTAAGGCGTTGTGTGTATTAACTTGTTGCGATTCGTTTGAGCCGCTACGTGCAAACTTGAATCGCATTTCTGAGCCTAACCCGCACAAGCTGGAAGACCCCGTTTTGCACATCAAGCCTAAAAGTGCCTGTAAGGCGTTGTGTGTATTAACTTGTTGCGATTCATTTTAGCCGCTACGTGCAAACTTGAATCGCATTTCTGAGCCTAACCCGCGCAAGCTGGATGACCGCGTTTTGAACATCATGCCTAAGCGCCTGTAAGGCGTTGTGTGTATTAACTTGTTGCGATTCGTTTTAGCCGCTACGTGCAAACTTGAATCGCAGTTCTGAGCCTAACCCGAGCAAGCTGGATGACTGCGTTTTGCACATCATGCCTAAAAGTGCCTGTAAGGCGTTGTGTGTATTAACTTGTTGCGATTCGCTTTAGCCGCTATGTGCAAATTCGAATCGCAGTTCTGAGCCTAATCCGCGCAAGCTGGGCGAGCGCGTTTTACACATCATGCCTGAAATGCCTGTAAGGCGTTGTGTGCATTAACTTGTTGCGATTCGTTTGAGCCGCTACGTGCAAACTTGAATCGCATTTCTGAGCCTAACCCGCGCAAGCTGGAAGATCCCATTTTGCACATCATGCCTAAAAGTGCCTGTAAGGCTTTGTGTGTATAAACTTGTTGCGATTCGTTTGAGCCGCTACGTGCAAACTTGAATCGCAGTTCTGAGCCTAACCCGAGCAAGCTGGATGACCGCGTTTTGCACATCATGCCTAAAAGTGCCCGTAAGGCGTTGGGTGTATTAACTTGTTGCGATTCGCTTTAGCCGCTATGTGCAAATTCGAATCGCAGTTCTGAGCCCAAACCGCGCAAGCTGGACGAGCGCGTTTTACACACCATGCCTGAAATGAGCGTAAGGCGTTGTGTGTATTAACTTGTTGCGATTCGTTTGAGCCGCTACGTGCAAACTTGAATCGCAGTTCTGAGCCTAATCCGAGCAACCTGGATGACCGCGTTTTGCACATCAAGCCTAAAAGTGCCTGTAAGGCGTTGTGTGTATTAACTTGTCGCGATTCGTTCCAGCCGCTACGTGCAAACCTGAGTCGCATTTCCGAGCCTAACCCGCGCAAGCTGGATGACCGCGTTTAGCACATCATGCCTAAAAGTGCCTGTAAGGCGTTGTGTGTATTAACTTGTTTCGATTCGCTTTAGCCGCTATGTGCAAACTTGAATCGCAGTTCTGAGCCTAACCAGAACAAGCTTGAGTGACGCCTATTTGCATATCATGGCTAAATGTGCCTGTAAGGCGTTGTTTATTCCGATTCGTTTTAGCAGCTATATGCGAACATGAATCGCAGTTCTGCGCCTAACCCGCGCAAGCTGGAAGACCCCGTTTTGCACATCCTGCCTAAAAGTGCCTGTAAGGCGTTGTGTGTATTAACTTGTTGCGATTCGTTCGAGCCGCTACGTGCAAACTTGAGTCGCATTTCCGAGCCTAACCCGCGCAAGCTGGATGACCGCGTTTTGCACATCATGCCTAAAAGTGGCTGTAAGGCGTTGTGTGTATTAACTTGTTGCGATTCGCTTTAGCCGCTATGTGCAAACTTGAATCGCAGTTCTGAGCCTAACCAGAACAAGCTTCAGCGACGCCTATTTGCATATCATGCCTAAATATGCCTGTAAGGCGTTGTTTATTCCGATTCGTTTTAGCAGCTATATGCGAACATGAATCGCAGTTCTGCGCCTAACCCGCGCAAGCTGGATGACCGCGTTTTGCACATCATGCCAAAAATGCCTGTAATGCTTTGTGTGTATTAACTTGGTGCGATTCGTTTTAGCCGCTATGTGCAAACTTGCATCGCAGTTCTGAGCCTAACCCGCGCAAGCTGGATGACAGCGTTTTGCACATCAAGCCTAAAAGTGCCTGTAAGGCGTTGTGTGTATTAACTTGTTGCGATTCGTTTGAGCCGCTACGTGCAAACTTGAATCGCATTTCTGAGCCTAACCCGCGCAAGCTGGATGACCGCGTTTTGCACATCATGCCTAAGCGCCTGTAAGGCGTTGTGTGTATTAACTTGTTGCGATTCGTTTTAGCCGCTACGTGCAAACTTGAATCGCAGTTCTGAGTCTAACCCGAGCAAGCTGGATGACTGCGTTTTGCACATCATGCCTAAAAGTGCCTGTAAGGCGTTGTGTGTATTAACTTGTTGCGATTCGCTTTAGCCGCTATGTGCAAATTCGAATCGCAGTTCTGAGCCTAATCCGCGCAAGCTGGACGAGCGCGTTTTACACATCATGCCTGAAATGCCTGTAAGGCGTTGTGTGCATTAACTTGTTGCGATTCGTTTGAGCCGCTACGTGCAAACTTGAATCGCATTTCTGAGCCTAACCCGCGCAAGCTGGAAGATCCCATTTTGCACATCATGCCTAAAAGTGCCTGTAAGGCTTTGTGTGTATAAACTTGTTGCGATTCGTTTGAGCCGCTACGTGCAAACTTGAATCGCAGTTCTGAGCCTAACCCGAGCAAGCTGGATGACTGCGTTTTGCACATCATGCCTAAAAGTGCCCGTAAGGCGTTGGGTGTATTAACTTGTTGCGATTCGCTTTAGCCGCTATGTGCAAATTCGAATCGCAGTTCTGAGCCCAAACCGCGCAAGCTGGACGAGCGCGTTTTACACACCATGCCTGAAATGAGCGTAAGGCGTTGTGTGTATTAACTTGTTGCGATTCGTTTGAGCCGCTACGTGCAAACTTGAATCGCATTTCTGAGCCTAACCCGCACAAGCTGGAAGACCCCGTTTTGCACATCAAGCCTAAAAGTGCCTGTAAGGCGTTGTGTGTATTAACTTGTTGCGATTCATTTTAGCCGCTACGTGCAAACTTGAATCGCATTTCTGAGCCTAACCCGCGCAAGCTGGATGACCGCGTTTTGAACATCACGCCTAAGCGCCTGTACGGCGTTGTGTGTATTAACTTGTTGCGATTCGTTTTAGCCGCTACGTGCAAACTTGAATCGCAGTTCTGAGCCTAACCCGAGCAAGCTGGATGACTGCGTTTTGCACATCATGCCTAAAAGTGCCTGTAAGGCGTTGTGTGTATTAACTTGTTGCGATTCGCTTTAGCCGCTATGTGCAAATTCGAATCGCAGTTCTGAGCCTAATCCGCGCAAGCTGGACGAGCGCGTTTTACACATCATGCCTGAAATGCCTGTAAGGCGTTGTGTGCATTAACTTGTTGCGATTCGTTTGAGCCGCTACGTGCAAACTTGAATCGCATTTCTGAGCCTAACCCGCGCAAGCTGGAAGATCCCGTTTTGCACATCATGCCTAAAAGTGCCTGTAAGGCTTTGTGTGTATAAACTTGTTGCGATTCGTTTGAGCCGCTACGTGCAAACTTGAGTCGCATTTCCGAGCCTAACCCGCGCAAGCTGGATGACCGCGTTTTGCACATCATGCCTAAAAGTGGCTGTAAGGCGTTGTGTGTATTAACTTGTTGCGATTCGCTTTAGCCGCTATGTGCAAACTTGAATCGCAGTTCTGAGCCTAACCAGAACAAGCTTCAGCGACGCCTATTTGCATATCATGCCTAAATGTGCCTGTAAGGCGTTGTTTATTCCGATTCGTTTTAGCAGCTATATGCGAACATGAATCGCAGTTCTGCGCCTAACCCGCGCAAGCTGGATGACCGCGTTTTGCACATCATGCCGAAAATGCCTGTAATGCTTTGTGTGTATTAACTTGGTGCGATTCGTTTTAGCCGCTATGTGCAAACTTGCATCGCAGTTCTGAGCCTAACCCGCGCAAGCTGGATGACAGCGTTTTGCACATCAAGCCTAAAAGTGCCTGTAAGGCGTTGTGTGTATTAACTTGTTGCGATTCGTTTGAGCCGCTACGTGCAAACTTGAATCGCATTTCTGAGCCTAACCCGCGCAAGCTGGATGACCGCGTTTTGCACATCATGCCTAAGCGCCTGTAAGGCGTTGTGTGTATTAACTTGTTGCGATTCGTTTTAGCCGCTACGTGCAAACTTGAATCGCAGTTCTGAGTCTAACCCGAGCAAGCTGGATGACTGCGTTTTGCACATCATGCCTAAAAGTGCCTGTAAGGCGTTGTGTGTATTAACTTGTTGCGATTCGCTTTAGCCGCTATGTGCAAATTCGAATCGCAGTTCTGAGCCTAATCCGCGCAAGCTGGACGAGCGCGTTTTACACATCATGCCTGAAACGCCTGTAAGGCGTTGTGTGCATTAACTTGTTGCGATTCGTTTGAGCCGCTACGTGCAAACTTGAATCGCATTTCTGAGCCTAACCCGCGCAAGCTGGAAGATCCCATTTTGCACATCATGCCTAAAAGTGCCTGTAAGGCTTTGTGTGTATAAACTTGTTGCGATTCGTTTGAGCCGCTACGTGCAAACTTGAATCGCAGTTCTGAGCCTAACCCGAGCAAGCTGGATGACCGCGTTTTGCACATCATGCCTAAAAGTGCCCGTAAGGCGTTGGGTGTATTAACTTGTTGCGATTCGCTTTAGCCGCTATGTACAAATTCGAATCGCAGTTCTGAGCCCAAACCGCGCAAGCTGGACGAGCGCGTTTTACACACCATGCCTGAAATGAGCGTAAGGCGTTGTGTGTATTAACTTGTTGCGATTCGTTTGAGCCGCTACGTGCAAACTTGAATCGCATTTCTGAGCCTAACCCGCACAAGCTGGAAGACCCCGTTTTGCACATCAAGCCTAAAAGTGCCTGTAAGGCGTTGTGTGTATTAACTTGTTGCGATTCATTTTAGCCGCTACGTGCAAACTTGAATCGCATTTCTGAGCCTAACCCGCGCAAGCTGGATGACCGCGTTTTGAACATCATGCCTAAGCGCCTGTAAGGCGTTGTGTGTATTAACTTGTTGCGATTCGTTTTAGCCGCTACGTGCAAACTTGAATCGCAGTTCTGAGCCTAACCCGAGCAAGCTGGATGACTGCGTTTTGCACATCATGCCTAAAAGTGCCTGTAAGGCGTTGTGTGTATTAACTTGTTGCGATTCGCTTTAGCCGCTATGTGCAAATTCGAATCGCAGTTCTGAGCCTAATCCGCGCAAGCTGGGCGAGCGCGTTTTACACATCATGCCTGAAATGCCTGTAAGGCGTTGTGTGCATTAACTTGTTGCGATTCGTTTGAGCCGCTACGTGCAAACTTGAATCGCATTTCTGAGCCTAACCCGCGCAAGCTGGAAGATCCCATTTTGCACATCATGCCTAAAAGTGCCTGTAAGGCTTTGTGTGTATAAACTTGTTGCGATTCGTTTGAGCCGCTACGTGCAAACTTGAATCGCAGTTCTGAGCCTAACCCGAGCAAGCTGGATGACCGCGTTTTGCACATCATGCCTAAAAGTGCCCGTAAGGCGTTGGGTGTATTAACTTGTTGCGATTCGCTTTAGCCGCTATGTGCAAATTCGAATCGCAGTTCTGAGCCCAAACCGCGCAAGCTGGACGAGCGCGTTTTACACACCATGCCTGAAATGAGCGTAAGGCGTTGTGTGTATTAACTTGTTGCGATTCGTTTGAGCCGCTACGTGCAAACTTGAATCGCAGTTCTGAGCCTAATCCGAGCAACCTGGATGACCGCGTTTTGCACATCAAGCCTAAAAGTGCCTGTAAGGCGTTGTGTGTATTAACTTGTCGCGATTCGTTCCAGCCGCTACGTGCAAACCTGAGTCGCATTTCCGAGCCTAACCCGCGCAAGCTGGATGACCGCGTTTAGCATATCATGCCTAAAAGTGCCTGTAAGGCGTTGTGTGTATTAACTTGTTTCGATTCGCTTTAGCCGCTATGTGCAAACTTGAATCGCAGTTCTGAGCCTAACCAGAACAAGCTTGAGTGACGCCTATTTGCATATCATGGCTAAATGTGCCTGTAAGGCGTTGTTTATTCCGATTCGTTTTAGCAGCTATATGCGAACATGAATCGCAGTTCTGCGCCTAACCCGCGCAAGCTGGAAGACCCCGTTTTGCACATCCTGCCTAAAAGTGCCTGTAAGGCGTTGTGTGTATTAACTTGTTGCGATTCGTTCGAGCCGCTACGTGCAAACTTGAGTCGCATTTCCGAGCCTAACCCGCGCAAGCTGGATGACCGCGTTTTGCACATCATGCCTAAAAGTGGCTGTAAGGCGTTGTGTGTATTAACTTGTTGCGATTCGCTTTAGCCGCTATGTGCAAACTTGAATCGCAGTTCTGAGCCTAACCAGAACAAGCTTCAGCGACGCCTATTTGCATATCATGCCTAAATGTGCCTGTAAGGCGTTGTTTATTCCGATTCGTTTTAGCAGCTATATGCGAACATGAATCGCAGTTCTGCGCCTAACCCGCGCAAGCTGGATGACCGCGTTTTGCACATCATGCCAAAAATGCCTGTAATGCTTTGTGTGTATTAACTTGGTGCGATTCGTTTTAGCCGCTATGTGCAAACTTGCATCGCAGTTCTGAGCCTAACCCGCGCAAGCTGGATGACAGCGTTTTGCACATCAAGCCTAAAAGTGCCTGTAAGGCGTTGTGTGTATTAACTTGTTGCGATTCGTTTGAGCCGCTACGTGCAAACTTGAATCGCATTTCTGAGCCTAACCCGCGCAAGCTGGATGACCGCGTTTTGCACATCATGCCTAAGCGCCTGTAAGGCGTTGTGTGTATTAACTTGTTGCGATTCGTTTTAGCCGCTACGTGCAAACTTGAATCGCAGTTCTGAGTCTAACCCGAGCAAGCTGGATGACTGCGTTTTGCACATCATGCCTAAAAGTGCCTGTAAGGCGTTGTGTGTATTAACTTGTTGCGATTCGCTTTAGCCGCTATGTGCAAATTCGAATCGCAGTTCTGAGCCTAATCCGCGCAAGCTGGACGAGCGCGTTTTACACATCATGCCTGAAATGCCTGTAAGGCGTTGTGTGCATTAACTTGTTGCGATTCGTTTGAGCCGCTACGTGCAAACTTGAATCGCATTTCTGAGCCTAACCCGCGCAAGCTGGAAGATCCCATTTTGCACATCATGCCTAAAAGTGCCTGTAAGGCTTTGTGTGTATAAACTTGTTGCGATTCGTTTGAGCCGCTACGTGCAAACTTGAATCGCAGTTCTGAGCCTAACCCGAGCAAGCTGGATGACCGCGTTTTGCACATCATGCCTAAAAGTGCCCGTAAGGCGTTGGGTGTATTAACTTGTTGCGATTCGCTTTAGCCGCTATGTGCAAATTCGAATCGCAGTTCTGAGCCCAAACCGCGCAAGCTGGACGAGCGCGTTTTACACACCATGCCTGAAATGAGCGTAAGGCGTTGTGTGTATTAACTTGTTGCGATTCGTTTGAGCCGCTACGTGCAAACTTGAATCGCATTTCTGAGCCTAACCCGCACAAGCTGGAAGACCCCGTTTTGCACATCAAGCCTAAAAGTGCCTGTAAGGCGTTGTGTGTATTAACTTGTTGCGATTCATTTTAGCCGCTACGTGCAAACTTGAATCGCATTTCTGAGCCTAACCCGCGCAAGCTGGATGACCGCGTTTTGAACATCATGCCTAAGCGCCTGTAAGGCGTTGTGTGTATTAACTTGTTGCGATTCGTTTTAGCCGCTACGTGCAAACTTGAATCGCAGTTCTGAGCCTAACCCGAGCAAGCTGGATGACTGCGTTTTGCACATCATGCCTAAAAGTGCCTGTAAGGCGTTGTGTGTATTAACTTGTTGCGATTCGCTTTAGCCGCTATGTGCAAATTCGAATCGCAGTTCTGAGCCTAATCCGCGCAAGCTGGGCGAGCGCGTTTTACACATCATGCCTGAAATGCCTGTAAGGCGTTGTGTGCATTAACTTGTTGCGATTCGTTTGAGCCGCTACGTGCAAACTTGAATCGCATTTCTGAGCCTAACCCGCGCAAGCTGGAAGATCCCATTTTGCACATCATGCCTAAAAGTGCCTGTAAGGCTTTGTGTGTATAAACTTGTTGCGATTCGTTTGAGCCGCTACGTGCAAACTTGAATCGCAGTTCTGAGCCTAACCCGAGCAAGCTGGATGACCGCGTTTTGCACATCATGCCTAAAAGTGCCCGTAAGGCGTTGGGTGTATTAACTTGTTGCGATTCGCTTTAGCCGCTATGTGCAAATTCGAATCGCAGTTCTGAGCCCAAACCGCGCAAGCTGGACGAGCGCGTTTTACACACCATGCCTGAAATGAGCGTAAGGCGTTGTGTGTATTAACTTGTTGCGATTCGTTTGAGCCGCTACGTGCAAACTTGAATCGCAGTTCTGAGCCTAATCCGAGCAACCTGGATGACCGCGTTTTGCACATCAAGCCTAAAAGTGCCTGTAAGGCGTTGTGTGTATTAACTTGTCGCGATTCGTTCCAGCCGCTACGTGCAAACCTGAGTCGCATTTCCGAGCCTAACCCGCGCAAGCTGGATGACCGCGTTTAGCATATCATGCCTAAAAGTGCCTGTAAGGCGTTGTGTGTATTAACTTGTTTCGATTCGCTTTAGCCGCTATGTGCAAACTTGAATCGCAGTTCTGAGCCTAACCAGAACAAGCTTGAGTGACGCCTATTTGCATATCATGGCTAAATGTGCCTGTAAGGCGTTGTTTATTCCGATTCGTTTTAGCAGCTATATGCGAACATGAATCGCAGTTCTGCGCCTAACCCGCGCAAGCTGGAAGACCCCGTTTTGCACATCCTGCCTAAAAGTGCCTGTAAGGCGTTGTGTGTATTAACTTGTTGCGATTCGTTCGAGCCGCTACGTGCAAACTTGAGTCGCATTTCCGAGCCTAACCCGCGCAAGCTGGATGACCGCGTTTTGCACATCATGCCTAAAAGTGGCTGTAAGGCGTTGTGTGTATTAACTTGTTGCGATTCGCTTTAGCCGCTATGTGCAAACTTGAATCGCAGTTCTGAGCCTAACCAGAACAAGCTTCAGCGACGCCTATTTGCATATCATGCCTAAATGTGCCTGTAAGGCGTTGTTTATTCCGATTCGTTTTAGCAGCTATATGCGAACATGAATCGCAGTTCTGCGCCTAACCCGCGCAAGCTGGATGACCGCGTTTTGCACATCATGCCAAAAATGCCTGTAATGCTTTGTGTGTATTAACTTGGTGCGATTCGTTTTAGCCGCTATGTGCAAACTTGCATCGCAGTTCTGAGCCTAACCCGCGCAAGCTGGATGACAGCGTTTTGCACATCAAGCCTAAAAGTGCCTGTAAGGCGTTGTGTGTATTAACTTGTTGCGATTCGTTTGAGCCGCTACGTGCAAACTTGAATCGCATTTCTGAGCCTAACCCGCGCAAGCTGGATGACCGCGTTTTGCACATCATGCCTAAGCGCCTGTAAGGCGTTGTGTGTATTAACTTGTTGCGATTCGTTTTAGCCGCTACGTGCAAACTTGAATCGCAGTTCTGAGTCTAACCCGAGCAAGCTGGATGACTGCGTTTTGCACATCATGCCTAAAAGTGCCTGTAAGGCGTTGTGTGTATTAACTTGTTGCGATTCGCTTTAGCCGCTATGTGCAAATTCGAATCGCAGTTCTGAGCCTAATCCGCGCAAGCTGGACGAGCGCGTTTTACACATCATGCCTGAAATGCCTGTAAGGCGTTGTGTGCATTAACTTGTTGCGATTCGTTTGAGCCGCTACGTGCAAACTTGAATCGCATTTCTGAGCCTAACCCGCGCAAGCTGGAAGATCCCATTTTGCACATCATGCCTAAAAGTGCCTGTAAGGCTTTGTGTGTATAAACTTGTTGCGATTCGTTTGAGCCGCTACGTGCAAACTTGAATCGCAGTTCTGAGCCTAACCCGAGCAAGCTGGATGACCGCGTTTTGCACATCATGCCTAAAAGTGCCCGTAAGGCGTTGGGTGTATTAACTTGTTGCGATTCGCTTTAGCCGCTATGTGCAAATTCGAATCGCAGTTCTGAGCCCAAACCGCGCAAGCTGGACGAGCGCGTTTTACACACCATGCCTGAAATGAGCGTAAGGCGTTGTGTGTATTAACTTGTTGCGATTCGTTTGAGCCGCTACGTGCAAACTTGAATCGCATTTCTGAGCCTAACCCGCACAAGCTGGAAGACCCCGTTTTGCACATCAAGCCTAAAAGTGCCTGTAAGGCGTTGTGTGTATTAACTTGTTGCGATTCATTTTAGCCGCTACGTGCAAACTTGAATCGCATTTCTGAGCCTAACCCGCGCAAGCTGGATGACCGCGTTTTGAACATCATGCCTAAGCGCCTGTAAGGCGTTGTGTGTATTAACTTGTTGCGATTCGTTTTAGCCGCTACGTGCAAACTTGAATCGCAGTTCTGAGCCTAACCCGAGCAAGCTGGATGACTGCGTTTTGCACATCATGCCTAAAAGTGCCTGTAAGGCGTTGTGTGTATTAACTTGTTGCGATTCGCTTTAGCCGCTATGTGCAAATTCGAATCGCAGTTCTGAGCCTAATCCGCGCAAGCTGGACGAGCGCGTTTTACACATCATGCCTGAAATGCCTGTAAGGCGTTGTGTGCATTAACTTGTTGCGATTCGTTTGAGCCGCTACGTGCAAACTTGAATCGCATTTCTGAGCCTAACCCGCGCAAGCTGGAAGATCCCGTTTTGCACATCATGCCTAAAAGTGCCTGTAAGGCTTTGTGTGTATAAACTTGTTGCGATTCGTTTGAGCCGCTACGTGCAAACTTGAATCGCAGTTCTGAGCCTAACCCGAGCAAGCTGGATGACCGCGTTTTGCACATCATGCCTAAAAGTGCCTGTAAGGCGTTGTGTGTATTAACTTGTTGCGATTCGCTTTAGCCGCTATGTGCAAATTCGAATCGCAGTTCTGAGCCCGAACCGCGCAAGCTGGACGAGCGCGTTTTACACACCATGCCTGAAATGCCTGTAAGGCGTTGTGTGTATTAACTTGTTGCGATTCGTTTGAGCCGCTACATGCAAACTTGAATCGCATTTCTGAGCCTAACCTGCGCAAGCTGAGAGACCCCGTTTTGCACATCATGCCTTAAAGTGCCTGTAAGGCGTTGTGTGTATTAACTTGTTGCGATTCGTTTGAGCCGCTACGTGCAAACATGAGTCGCATTTCTGAGCCTAACCCGCGCAAGCTGGATGACCGCGTTTTGCACATCATGCCTAAAAGAGCCTGTAAGGCTTTGTGTGTATTAACTTGTTGCGATTCGTTTGAGCCGCTACGTGCAAACTTGAATCGCAGTTCTGAGCCTAACCCGCGCAAGCTTGAGTGACGCCTATTTGCACATCATGCCTAAAAGTGCCTGTAAGGCCTTGTGTGTATTAACTTGTTCCGATTCGTTTTAGCCGCTACGTGCAAACTTGAATCGCATTTCTGAGCCTAACCCGAGCAAGCTGGATGACCGCGTTTTGCACATCATGCCTAAAAGAGCCTGTAAGGCTTTGTGTGTATTAACTTGTTGCGATTCGTTTGAGCCGTTACGTGCAAACTTGAATCGCATTTCTGAGCTTAACCCGCGCAAGCTGGATGACCGCGTTTTGCACACCATGCCTAAGTGCCTGTAAGGCGTTGTGTGTATTAACTTGTTGCGATTCGTTTTAGCCGCTACGTGCAAACTTGAATCGCATTTCTGAGCTTAACCCGCGCAAGCTGGATGACCGCGTTTTGCACATCATGCCTAAGCGCCTGTAAGGCTTTGTGTGTATTAACTTGTTGCGATTCGTTTTAGCCGCTACGTGCAAACTTGAATCGCAGTTCTGAGCCTAATCCGCGCAAGCTGGACGAGCGCGTTTTACACATCATGCCTGAAATGCCTGTAAGGCGTTGTGTGCATTAACTTGTTGCGATTCGCTTTAGCCGCTATGTGCAAATTCGAATCGCAGTTCTGAGCCTAATCCGCGCAAGCTGGACGAGCGCGTTTTACACATCATGCCTGAAATGCCTGTAAGGCGTTGTGTGCATTAACTTGTTGCGATTCGTTTGAGCCGCTACGTGCAAACTTGAATCGCATTTCTGAGCCTAACCCGCGCAAGCTGGAAGATCCCGTTTTGCACATCATGCCTAAAAGTGCCCGTAAGGCTTTGTGTGTATAAACTTGTTGCGATTCGTTTGAGCCGCTACGTGCAAACTTGAATCGCAGTTCTGAGCCTAACCCGAGCCAGCTGGATGACCGCGTTTTGCACATCATGCCTAAAAGTGCCTGTAAGGCGTTGTGTGTATTAACTTGTTGCGATTCGCTTTAGCCGCTATGTGCAAATTCGAATCGCAGTTCTGAGCCCGAACCGCGCAAGCTGGACGAGCGCGTTTTACACACCATGCCTGAAATGCCTGTAAGGCGTTGTGTGTATTAACTTGTTGCGATTCGTTTGAGCCGCTACGTGCAAACTTGAATCGCAGTTCTGAGCCTAACCCGCGCAAGCTTGAGTGACGCCTATTTGCACATCATGCCTAAAAGTGCCTGTAAGGTCTTGTGTGTATTAACTTGTTCCGATTCGTTTTAGCCGCTACGTGCAAACTTGAATCGCATTTCTGAGCCTAACCCGAGCAAGCTGGATGACCGCGTTTTGCACATCATGCCTAAAAGAGCCTGTAAGGCTTTGTGTGTATTAACTTGTTGCGATTCGTTTGAGCCGCTACGTGCACACTTGAATCGCATTTCTGAGCTTAACCCGCGCAAGCTGGAAGACCCCGTTTTGCACATCATGCCTAAAAGTGCCTGTAAGGCGTTGTGTGTATTAACTTGTTGCGATTCGTTTGAGCCGCTACATGCAAACTTGAATCGCATTTCTGAGCCTAACCCGCGCAAGCTGGAAGACCCCGTTTTGCACATCATGCCTTAAAGTGCCTGTAAGGCGTTCTGTGTATTAACTTGTTGCGATTCGTTTGAGCCGCTACGTGCAAACATGAGTCGCATTTCTGAGCCTAACCCGCGCAAGCTGGATGACCGCGTTTTGCACATCATGCCTAAAAGAGCCTGTAAGGCTTTGTGTGTATTAACTTGTTGCGATTCGTTTGAGCCGCTACGTGCAAACTTGAATCGCAGTTCTGAGCCTAACCCGCGCAAGCTTGAGTGACGCCTATTTGCACGTCATGCCTAAAAGTGCCTGTAAGGCCTTGTGTGTATTGTTCCGATTCGTTTTAGCCGCTACGTGCAAACGAATCGCATTTCTGAGCCTAACCCGAGCAAGCTGGATGACTGCGTTTTGCACATCATGCCTAAAAGAGCCTGTAAGCTTTGTGTGTATTAACTTGTTGCGATTCGTTTGAGCCGCTACGTGCAAACTTGAATCCCATTTCTGAGCTTAACCCGCGCAAGCTGGAAGACCCCGTTTTGCACATCATGCCTAAAAGTGCCTGTAAGGCGTTGTGTGTATTAACTTGTTGCGATTCGTTTGAGCCGCTACGTGCAAACTTGAATCGCAGTTCTGAGCCTAACCCGAGCAAGCTGGATGACCGCGTTTTGCACATCATGCTTAAAAGTGCCTGTAAAGCTGTGTGTGTATTAACTTGTTGCGATTCGTTTGAGCCATTACGTGCAAACTTGAATCTCTGTTCTGAGCCTAACGCGAGCAAGCTGGATGACCGCGTTTTGCACTTCATGCCTAAAAGTGCCTGTAAAGCTGTTTGTGTATTAACTTGTTGCGATTCGTTTTAGCCGCTATGTGCAAACTTGAATCGCATTTCTGAGCCTAACCCGAGCAAGCTGGATGACCCCGTTTTGCACATCATGCCTTAAAGTGCCTGTAAGGCGTTGTGTGTATTAACTTGTTGCGATTCGTTTTAGCCGCTATGTGCAAACTTGAATCGCAGCTCTGAGCCTAACCCACGAAAGCTTGACTGACGCCTATTTGCACATCATGCCTAAAAGTGCCTGTAAGGCCTTGTGTGTATTAACTTGTTCCGATTCGTTTTAGCCGCTACGTGCAAACTTGAATCGCATTTCTGAGCCTAACCCGAGCAAGCTGGATGACCGCGTTTTGCACATCATGCCTAAAAGAGCCTGTAAGGCTGTGTGTATTAACTTGTTTCGATTCGTTTTAGCCGCTACGTGCAAACTTGAATCGCATTTCTGAGCCTAACCCGCGCAAGCTGGAAGATCCCGTTTTGCACTTCATGCCTAAAAGTGCCTGCAAGGCGTTGTGTGTATTAACTTGTTGCGATTCGCTTTAGCCGCTATGTGCAAATTCGAATCGCAGTTCTGAGCCCAAACCGCGCAAGCTGGACGAGCGCGTTTTACACATCATGCCTGAAATGCCTGTAAGGCGTTGTGTGTATAAACTTGTTGCGATTCGTTTGAGCCGCTACATGCAAACTTGAATCGCATTTCTGAGCCTAACCTGCGCAAGCTGGAAGACCCCGTTTTGCACATCATGCCTTAAAGTGCCTGTAAGGCGTTGTGTGTATTAACTTGTTGCGATTCGTTTGAGCCGCTACGTGCAAACATGAGTCGCATTTCTGAGCCTAACCCGCGCAAGCTGGATGACCGCGTTTTGCACATCATGCCTAAAAAAGCCTGTAAGGCTTTGTGTGTATTAACTTGTTGCGATTCGTTTGAGCCGCTACGTGCAAACTTGAATCGCAGTTCTGAGCCTAACCCGCGCAAGCTTGAGTGACGCCTATTTGCACATCGTGCCTAAAAGTGCCTGTAAGGCCTTGTGTGTATTAACTTGTTCCGATTCGTTTTAGCCGCTACGTGCAAACTTGAATCGCATTTCTGAGCCTAACCCGAGCAAGCTGGATGACCGCGTTTTGCACATCATGCCTAAAAGAGCCTGTAAGGCTTTGTGTGTATTAACTTGTTGCGATTCGTTTGAGCCGCTACGTGCAAACTTGAATCGCATTTCTGAGCTTAACCAGCGCAAGCTGGAAGACCCCGTTTTGCACATCATGCCTAAAAGTGCCTGTAAGGCGTTGTGTGTATTAACTTGTTGCGATTCGTTTGAGCCGCTACATGCAAACTTGAATCGCATTTCTGAGCCTAACCCGCGCAAGCCTGAAGACCCCGTTTTGCACATCATGCCTTAAAGTGCCTGTAAGGCGTTCTGTGTATTAACTTGTTGCGATTCGTTTGAGCCGCTACGTGCAAACATGAGTCGCATTTCTGAGCCTAACCCGCGCAAGCTGGATGACCGCGTTTTGCACATCATGCCTAAAAGAGCCTGTAAGGCTTTGTGTGTATTAACTTGTTGCGATTCGTTTGAGCCGCTACGTGCAAACTTGAATCGCAGTTCTGAGCCTAACCCGCGCAAGCTTGAGTGACGCCTATTTGCACATCATGCCTAAAAGTGCCTGTAAGGCCTTGTGTGTATTAACTTGTTCCGATTCGTTTGAGCCGCTACGTGCAAACTTGAATCGCATTTCTGAGCTTAACCCGCGCAAGCTGGAAGACCCCGTTTTGCACATCATGCCTAAAAGTGCCTGTAAGGCGTTGTGTGTATTAACTTGTTGCGATTCGTTTGAGCCGCTATGTGCAAACTTGAATCGCAGTTCTGAGCCTAACCAGAACAAGCTTGAGTGACGCCTATTTGCATATCATGCCTAAATGTGTCTGTAAGGCGTTGTTTATTCCGATTCGTTTTAGCAGCTATATGCGAACATGAATCGCAGTTCTGCGCCTAACCCGCGCAAGCTGGAAGACCCCGTTTTGCACATCATGCCTTAAGGTGCCTGTAAGGCGTTGTGTGTATTAACTTGTTGCGATTCGTTTTAGCCGCTATGTGCAAACTTGAATCGCAGTTCTGAGCATAACCCGCGCAAGCTTGTGACGCCTATTTGCACATCATGCCTAAAAGTGCCTGTAAGGCTTTGTTTGTATTAGCATGTTGCGATTCGTTTTAGCCGCTATGTGCAAACTTGAATCGCAGTTCTGAGCCTAACCCGCGCAAGCTGGATGACTGCGTTTTGCACATCATGCCTAAAAGTGCCTGTAAGGCTTTGTGTGTATTAACTTGTTGCGATTCGTTTTAGCCGCTACGTGCAAACTTGAATCGCAGTTCTGAGCCTAATCCGAGCAACCTGGATGACCGCGTTTTGCACATCAAGCCTAAAAGTGCCTGTAAGGCGTTGTGTGTATTAACTTGTCGCGATTCGTTCCAGCCGCTACGTGCAAACCTGAGTCGCATTTCCGAGCCTAACCCGCGCAAGCTGGATGACCGCGTTTAGCACATCATGCCTAAAAGTGCCTGTAAGGCGTTGTGTGTATTAACTTGTTGCGATTCGCTTTAGCCGCTATGTGCAAACTTGAATCGCATTTCTGAGCCTAACCAGAACAAGCTTGAGTGACGCCTATTTGCATATCATGGCTAAATGTGCCTGTAAGGCGTTGTTTATTCCGATTCGTTTTAGCAGCTATATGCGAACATGAATCGCAGTTCTGCGCCTAACCCGCGCAAGCTGGATGACCGCGTTTTGCACATCATGCCAAAAATGCCTGTAAGGCTTTGTGTGTATTAACTTGGTGCGATTCGTTTTAGCCGCTATGTGCAAACTTGCATCGCAGTTCTGAGCCTAACCCGCGCAAGCTGGATGACAGCGTTTTGCACATCATGCCTAAAAGTGCCTGTAAGGCGTTGTGTGTATTAACTTGTTGCGATTCGTTTGAGCCGCTACGTGCAAACTTGAATCGCATTTCTGAGCTTAACCCGCGCAAGCTGGATGACCGCGTTTTGCACATCATGCCTAAGCGCCTGTAAGGCGTTGTGTGTATTAACTTGTTGCGATTCGTTTTAGCCGCTACGTGCAAACTTGAATCGCATTTCTGAGCCTAACCCGCACAAGCTGGAAGACCCCGTTTTGCACATCAAGCCTAAAAGTGCCTGTAAGGCGTTGTGTGTATTAACTTGTTGCGATTCATTTTAGCCGCTACGTGCAAACTTGAATCGCATTTCTGAGCCTAACCCGCGCAAGCTGGATGACCGCGTTTTGCACATCATGCCTAAGCGCCTGTAAGGCGTTGTGTGTATTAACTTGTTGCGATTCGTTTTAGCCGCTACGTGCAAACTTGAATCGCAGTTCTGAGCCTAACCCGAGCAAGCTGGATGACTGCGTTTTGCACATCATGCCTAAAAGTGCCTGTAAGGCGTTGTGTGTATTAACTTGTTGCGATTCGCTTTAGCCGCTATGTGCAAATTCGAATCGCAGTTCTGAGCCTAATCCGCGCAAGCTGGGCGAGCGCGTTTTACACATCATGCCTGAAATGCCTGTAAGGCGTTGTGTGCATTAACTTGTTGCGATTCGTTTGAGCCGCTACGTGCAAACTTGAATCGCATTTCTGAGCCTAACCCGCGCAAGCTGGAAGATCCCATTTTGCACATCATGCCTAAAAGTGCCTGTAAGGCTTTGTGTGTATAAACTTGTTGCGATTCGTTTGAGCCGCTACGTGCAAACTTGAATCGCAGTTCTGAGCCTAACCCGAGCAAGCTGGATGACCGCGTTTTGCACATCATGCCTAAAAGTGCCCGTAAGGCGTTGGCTGTATTAACTTGTTGCGATTCGCTTTAGCCGCTATGTGCAAATTCGAATCGCAGTTCTGAGCCCAAACCGCGCAAGCTGGACGAGCGCTTTTTACACACCATGCCTGAAATGAGCGTAAGGCGTTGTGTGTATTAACTTGTTGCGATTCGTTTGAGCCGCTACGTGCAAACTTGAATCGCAGTTCTGAGCCTAATCCGAGCAACCTGGATGACCGCGTTTTGCACATCAAGCCTAAAAGTGCCTGTAAGGCGTTGTGTGTATTAACTTGTCGCGATTCGTTCCAGCCGCTACGTGCAAACCTGAGTCGCATTTCCGAGCCTAACCCGCGCAAGCTGGATGACCGCGTTTAGCACATCATGCCTAAAAGTGCCTGTAAGGCGTTGTGTGTATTAACTTGTTTCGATTCGCTTTAGCCGCTATGTGCAAACTTGAATCGCAGTTCTGAGCCTAACCAGAACAAGCTTGAGTGACGCCTATTTGCATATCATGGCTAAATGTGCCTGTAAGGCGTTGTTTATTCCGATTCGTTTTAGCAGCTATATGCGAACATGAATCGCAGTTTTGCGCCTAACCCGCGCAAGCTGGAAGACCCCGTTTTGCACATCCTGCCTAAAAGTGCCTGTAAGGCGTTGTGTATATTAACTTGTTGCGATTCGTTCGAGCCGCTACGTGCAAACTTGAGTCGCATTTCCGAGCCTAACCCGCGCAAGCTGGATGACCGCGTTTTGCACATCATGCCTAAATGTGGCTGTAAGGCGTTGTGTGTATTAACTTGTTGCGATTCGCTTTAGCCGCTATGTGCAAACTTGAATCGCAGTTCTGAGCCTAACCAGAACAAGCTTCAGCGACGCCTATTTGCATATCATGCCTAAATGTGCCTGTAAGGCGTTGTTTATTCCGATTCGTTTTAGCAGCTATATGCGAACATGAATCGCAGTTCTGCGCCTAACCCGCGCAAGCTGGATGACCGCGTTTTGCACATCATGCCAAAAATGCCTGTAATGCTTTGTGTGTATTAACTTGGTGCGATTCGTTTTAGCCGCTATGTGCAAACTTGCATCGCAGTTCTGAGCCTAACCCGCGCAAGCTGGATGACAGCGTTTTGCACATCAAGCCTAAAAGTGCCTGTAAGGCGTTGTGTGTATTAACTTGTTGCGATTCGTTTGAGCCGCTACGTGCAAACTTGAATCGCATTTCTGAGCCTAACCCGCGCAAGCTGGATGACCGCGTTTTGCACATCATGCCTAAGCGCCTGTAAGGCGTTGTGTGTATTAACTTGTTGCGATTCGTTTTAGCCGCTACGTGCAAACTTGAATCGCAGTTCTGAGTCTAACCCGAGCAAGCTGGATGACTGCGTTTTGCACATCATGCCTAAAAGTGCCTGTAAGGCGTTGTGTGTATTAACTTGTTGCGATTCGCTTTAGCCGCTATGTGCAAATTCGAATCGCAGTTCTGAGCCTAATCCGCGCAAGCTGGACGAGCGCGTTTTACACATCATGCCTGAAATGCCTGTAAGGCGTTGTGTGCATTAACTTGTTGCGATTCGTTTGAGCCGCTACGTGCAAACTTGAATCGCATTTCTGAGCCTAACCCGCGCAAGCTGGAAGATCCCATTTTGCACATCATGCCTAAAAGTGCCTGTAAGGCTTTGTGTGTATAAACTTGTTGCGATTCGTTTGAGCCGCTACGTGCAAACTTGAATCGCAGTTCTGAGCCTAACCCGAGCAAGCTGGATGACCGCGTTTTGCACATCATGCCTAAAAGTGCCCGTAAGGCGTTGGGTGTATTAACTTGTTGCGATTCGCTTTAGCCGCTATGTGCAAATTCGAATCGCAGTTCTGAGCCCAAACCGCGCAAGCTGGACGAGCGCGTTTTACACACCATGCCTGAAATGAGCGTAAGGCGTTGTGTGTATTAACTTGTTGCGATTCGTTTGAGCCGCTACGTGCAAACTTGAATCGCATTTCTGAGCCTAACCCGCACAAGCTGGAAGACCCCGTTTTGCACATCAAGCCTAAAAGTGCCTGTAAGGCGTTGTGTGTATTAACTTGTTGCGATTCATTTTAGCCGCTACGTGCAAACTTGAATCGCATTTCTGAGCCTAACCCGCGCAAGCTGGATGACCGCGTTTTGAACATCATGCCTAAGCGCCTGTAAGGCGTTGTGTGTATTAACTTGTTGCGATTCGTTTTAGCCGCTACGTGCAAACTTGAATCGCAGTTCTGAGCCTAACCCGAGCAAGCTGGATGACTGCGTTTTGCACATCATGCCTAAAAGTGCCTGTAAGGCGTTGTGTGTATTAACTTGTTGCGATTCGCTTTAGCCGCTATGTGCAAATTCGAATCGCAGTTCTGAGCCTAATCCGCGCAAGCTGGGCGAGCGCGTTTTACACATCATGCCTGAAATGCCTGTAAGGCGTTGTGTGCATTAACTTGTTGCGATTCGTTTGAGCCGCTACGTGCAAACTTGAATCGCATTTCTGAGCCTAACCCGCGCAAGCTGGAAGATCCCATTTTGCACATCATGCCTAAAAGTGCCTGTAAGGCTTTGTGTGTATAAACTTGTTGCGATTCGTTTGAGCCGCTACGTGCAAACTTGAATCGCAGTTCTGAGCCTAACCCGAGCAAGCTGGATGACCGCGTTTTGCACATCATGCCTAAAAGTGCCCGTAAGGCGTTGGGTGTATTAACTTGTTGCGATTCGCTTTAGCCGCTATGTGCAAATTCGAATCGCAGTTCTGAGCCGAAACCGCGCAAGCTGGACGAGCGCGTTTTACACACCATGCCTGAAATGAGCGTAAGGCGTTGTGTGTATTAACTTGTTGCGATTCGTTTGAGCCGCTACGTGCAAACTTGAATCGCAGTTCTGAGCCTAATCCGAGCAACCTGGATGACCGCGTTTTGCACATCAAGCCTAAAAGTGCCTGTAAGGCGTTGTGTGTATTAACTTGTCGCGATTCGTTCCAGCCGCTACGTGCAAACCTGAGTCGCATTTCCGAGCCTAACCCGCGCAAGCTGGATGACCGCGTTTAGCACATCATGCCTAAAAGTGCCTGTAAGGCGTTGTGTGTATTAACTTGTTTCGATTCGCTTTAGCCGCTATGTGCAAACTTGAATCGCAGTTCTGAGCCTAACCAGAACAAGCTTGAGTGACGCCTATTTGCATATCATGGCTAAATGTGCCTGTAAGGCGTTGTTTATTCCGATTCGTTTTAGCAGCTATATGCGAACATGAATCGCAGTTCTGCGCCTAACCCGCGCAAGCTGGAAGACCCCGTTTTGCACATCCTGCCTAAAAGTGCCTGTAAGGCGTTGTGTGTATTAACTTGTTGCGATTCGTTCGAGCCGCTACGTGCAAACTTGAGTCGCATTTCCGAGCCTAACCCGCGCAAGCTGGATGACCGCGTTTAGCACATCATGCCTAAAAGTGCCTGTAAGGCGTTGTGTGTATTAACTTGTTTCGATTCGCTTTAGCCGCTATGTGCAAACTTGAATCGCAGTTCTGAGCCTAACCAGAACAAGCTTGAGTGACGCCTATTTGCATATCATGGCTAAATGTGCCTGTAAGGCGTTGTTTATTCCGATTCGTTTTAGCAGCTATATGCGAACATGAATCGCAGTTCTGCGCCTAACCCGCGCAAGCTGGAAGACCCCGTTTTGCACATCCTGCCTAAAAGTGCCTGTAAGGCGTTGTGTGTATTAACTTGTTGCGATTCGTTCGAGCCGCTACGTGCAAACTTGAGTCGCATTTCCGAGCCTAACCCGCGCAAGCTGGATGACCGCGTTTTGCACATCATGCCTAAAAGTGGCTGTAAGGCGTTGTGTGTATTAACTTGTTGCGATTCGCTTTAGCCGCTATGTGCAAACTTGAATCGCAGTTCTGAGCCTAACCAGAGCAAGCTTCAGCGACGCCTATTTGCATATCATGCCTAAATGTGCCTGTAAGGCGTTGTTTATTCCGATTCGTTTTAGCAGCTATATGCGAACATGAATCGCAGTTCTGCGCCTAACCCGCGCAAGCTGGATGACCGCGTTTTGCACATCATGCCAAAAATGCCTGTAATGCTTTGTGTGTATTAACTTGGTGCGATTCGTTTTAGCCGCTATGTGCAAACTTGCATCGCAGTTCTGAGCCTAACCCGCGCAAGCTGGATGACAGCGTTTTGCACATCAAGCCTAAAAGTGCCTGTAAGGCGTTGTGTGTATTAACTTGTTGCGATTCGTTTGAGCCGCTACGTGCAAACTTGAATCGCATTTCTGAGCCTAACCCGCGCAAGCTGGATGACCGCGTTTTGCACATCATGCCTAAGCGCCTGTAAGGCGTTGTGTGTATTAACTTGTTGCGATTCGTTTTAGCCGCTACGTGCAAACTTGAATCGCAGTTCTGAGTCTAACCCGAGCAAGCTGGATGACTGCGTTTTGCACATCATGCCTAAAAGTGCCTGTAAGGCGTTGTGTGTATTAACTTGTTGCGATTCGCTTTAGCCGCTATGTGCAAATTCGAATCGCAGTTCTGAGCCTAATCCGCGCAAGCTGGACGAGCGCGTTTTACACATCATGCCTGAAATGCCTGTAAGGCGTTGTGTGCATTAACTTGTTGCGATTCGTTTGAGCCGCTACGTGCAAACTTGAATCGCATTTCTGAGCCTAACCCGCGCAAGCTGGAAGATCCCATTTTGCACATCATGCCTAAAAGTGCCTGTAAGGCTTTGTGTGTATAAACTTGTTGCGATTCGTTTGAGCCGCTACGTGCAAACTTGAATCGCAGTTCTGAGCCTAACCCGAGCAAGCTGGATGACCGCGTTTTGCACATCATGCCTAAAAGTGCCCGTAAGGCGTTGGGTGTATTAACTTGTTGCGATTCGCTTTAGCCGCTATGTGCAAATTCGAATCGCAGTTCTGAGCCCAAACCGCGCAAGCTGGACGAGCGCGTTTTACACACCATGCCTGAAATGAGCGTAAGGCGTTGTGTGTATTAACTTGTTGCGATTCGTTTGAGCCGCTACGTGCAAACTTGAATCGCATTTCTGAGCCTAACCCGCGCAAGCTGGATGACCGCGTTTTGAACATCATGCCTAAGCGCCTGTAAGGCGTTGTGTGTATTAACTTGTTGCGATTCGTTTTAGCCGCTACGTGCAAACTTGAATCGCAGTTCTGAGCCTAACCCGAGCAAGCTGGATGACTGCGTTTTGCACATCATGCCTAAAAGTGCCTGTAAGGCGTTGTGTGTATTAACTTGTTGCGATTCGCTTTAGCCGCTATGTGCAAATTCGAATCGCAGTTCTGAGCCTAATCCGCGCAAGCTGGACGAGCCCGTTTTACACATCATGCCTGAAATGCCTGTAAGGCGTTGTGTGCATTAACTTGTTGCGATTCGTTTGAGCCGCTACGTGCAAACTTGAATCGCATTTCTGAGCCTAACCCGCGCAAGCTGGAAGATCCCGTTTTGCACATCATGCCTAAAAGTGCCTGTAAGGCTTTGTGTGTATAAACTTGTTGCGATTCGTTTGAGCCGCTACATGCAAACTTGAATCGCATTTCTGAGCCTAACCTGCGCAAGCTGAGAGACCCCGTTTTGCACATCATGCCTTAAAGTGCCTGTAAGGCGTTGTGTGTATTAACTTGTTGCGATTCGTTTGAGCCGCTACGTGCAAACATGAGTCGCATTTCTGAGCCTAACCCGCGCAAGCTGGATGACCGCGTTTTGCACATCATGCCTAAAAGAGCCTGTAAGGCTTTGTGTGTATTAACTTGTTGCGATTCGTTTGAGCCGCTACGTGCAAACTTGAATCGCAGTTCTGAGCCTAACCCGCGCAAGCTTGAGTGACGCCTATTTGCACATCATGCCTAAAAGTGCCTGTAAGGCCTTGTGTGTATTAACTTGTTCCGATTCGTTTTAGCCGCTACGTGCAAACTTGAATCGCATTTCTGAGCCTAACCCGAGCAAGCTGGATGACCGCGTTTTGCACATCATGCCTAAAAGAGCCTGTAAGGCTTTGTGTGTATTAACTTGTTGCGATTCGTTTGAGCCGTTACGTGCAAACTTGAATCGCATTTCTGAGCTTAACCCGCGCAAGCTGGATGACCGCGTTTTGCACACCATGCCTAAGTGCCTGTAAGGCGTTGTGTGTATTAACTTGTTGCGATTCGTTTTAGCCGCTACGTGCAAACTTGAATCGCATTTCTGAGCTTAACCCGCGCAAGCTGGATGACCGCGTTTTGCACATCATGCCTAAGCGCCTGTAAGGCGTTGTGTGTATTAACTTGTTGCGATTCGTTTTAGCCGCTACGTGCAAACTTGAATCGCAGTTCTGAGCCTAATCCGCGCAAGCTGGACGAGCGCGTTTTACACATCATGCCTGAAATGCCTGTAAGGCGTTGTGTGCATTAACTTGTTGCGATTCGTTTGAGCCGCTACGTGCAAACTTGAATCGCATTTCTGAGCCTAACCCGCGCAAGCTGGAAGATCCCATTTTGCACATCATGCCTAAAAGTGCCTGTAAGGCTTTGTGTGTATAAACTTGTTGCGATTCGTTTGAGCCGCTACGTGCAAACTTGAATCGCAGTTTTGAGCCTAACCCGAGCAAGCTGGATGACCGCGTTTTGCACATCATGCCTAAAAGTGCCCGTAAGGCGTTGGGTGTATTAACTTGTTGCGATTCGCTTTAGCCGCTATGTGCAAATTCGAATCGCAGTTCTGAGCCCAAACCGCGCAAGCTGGACGAGCGCGTTTTACACACCATGCCTGAAATGAGCGTAAGGCGTTGTGTGTATTAACTTGTTGCGATTCGTTTGAGCCGCTACGTGCAAACTTGAATCGCATTTCTGAGCCTAACCCGCACAAGCTGGAAGACCCCGTTTTGCACATCAAGCCTAAAAGTGCCTGTAAGGCGTTGTGTGTATTAACTTGTTGCGATTCATTTTAGCCGCTACGTGCAAACTTGAATCGCATTTCTGAGCCTAACCCGCGCAAGCTGGATGACCGCGTTTTGCACATCATGCCTAAGCACCTGTAAGGCGTTGTGTGTATTAACTTGTTGCGATTCGTTTTAGCCGCTACGTGCAAACTTGAATCGCAGTTCTGAGCCTAACCCGAGCAAGCTGGATGACTGCGTTTTGCACATCATGCCTAAAAGTGCCTGTAAGGCGTTGTGTGTATTAACTTGTTGCGATTCGCTTTAGCCGCTATGTGCAAATTCGAATCGCAGTTCTGAGCCTAATCCGCGCAAGCTGGACGAGCGCGTTTTACACATCATGCCTGAAATGCCTGTAAGGCGTTGTGTGCATTAACTTGTTGCGATTCGTTTGAGCCGCTACGTGCAAACTTGAATCGCATTTCTGAGCCTAACCCGCGCAAGCTGGAAGATCCCGTTTTGCACATCATGCCTAAAAGTGCCCGTAAGGCTTTGTGTGTATAAACTTGTTGCGATTCGTTTGAGCCGCTACGTGCAAACTTGAATCGCAGTTCTGAGCCTAACCCGAGCCAGCTGGATGACCGCGTTTTGCACATCATGCCTAAAAGTGCCTGTAAGGCGTTGTGTGTATTAACTTGTTGCGATTCGCTTTAGCCGCTATGTGCAAATTCGAATCGCAGTTCTGAGCCCGAACCGCGCAAGCTGGACGAGCGCGTTTTACACACCATGCCTGAAATGCCTGTAAGGCGTTGTGTGTATTAACTTGTTGCGATTCGTTTGAGCCGCTACGTGCAAACTTGAATCGCAGTTCTGAGCCTAACCCGCGCAAGCTTGAGTGACGCCTATTTGCACATCATGCCTAAAAGTGCCTGTAAGGTCTTGTGTGTATTAACTTGTTCCGATTCGTTTTAGCCGCTACGTGCAAACTTGAATCGCATTTCTGAGCCTAACCCGAGCAAGCTGGATGACCGCGTTTTGCACATCATGCCTAAAAGAGCCTGTAAGGCTTTGTGTGTATTAACTTGTTGCGATTCGTTTGAGCCGCTACGTGCACACTTGAATCGCATTTCTGAGCTTAACCCGCGCAAGCTGGAAGACCCCGTTTTGCACATCATGCCTAAAAGTGCCTGTAAGGCGTTGTGTGTATTAACTTGTTGCGATTCGTTTGAGCCGCTACATGCAAACTTGAATCGCATTTCTGAGCCTAACCCGCGCAAGCTGGAAGACCCCGTTTTGCACATCATGCCTTAAAGTGCCTGTAAGGCGTTCTGTGTATTAACTTGTTGCGATTCGTTTGAGCCGCTACGTGCAAACATGAGTCGCATTTCTGAGCCTAACCCGCGCAAGCTGGATGACCGCGTTTTGCACATCATGCCTAAAAGAGCCTGTAAGGCTTTGTGTGTATTAACTTGTTGCGATTCGTTTGAGCCGCTACGTGCAAACTTGAATCGCAGTTCTGAGCCTAACCCGCGCAAGCTTGAGTGACGCCTATTTGCACGTCATGCCTAAAAGTGCCTGTAAGGCCTTGTGTGTATTGTTCCGATTCGTTTTAGCCGCTACGTGCAAACTTGAATCGCATTTCTGAGCCTAACCCGAGCAAGCTGGATGACTGCGTTTTGCACATCATGCCTAAAAGAGCCTGTAAGCTTTGTGTGTATTAACTTGTTGCGATTCGTTTGAGCCGCTACGTGCAAACTTGAATCGCATTTCTGAGCTTAACCCGCGCAAGCTGGAAGACCCCGTTTTGCACATCATGCCTAAAAGTGCCTGTAAGGCGTTGTGTGTATTAACTTGTTGCGATTCGTTTGAGCCGCTACGTGCAAACTTGAATCGCAGTTCTGAGCCTAACCCGAGCAAGCTGGATGACCGCGTTTTGCACATCATGCTTAAAAGTGCCTGTAAAGCTGTGTGTGTATTAACTTGTTGCGATTCGTTTGAGCCATTACGTGCAAACTTGAATCTCTGTTCTGAGCCTAACGCGAGCAAGCTGGATGACCGCGTTTTGCACTTCATGCCTAAAAGTGCCTGTAAAGCTGTTTGTGTATTAACTTGTTGCGATTCGTTTTAGCCGCTATGTGCAAACTTGAATCGCATTTCTGAGCCTAACCCGAGCAAGCTGGATGACCCCGTTTTGCACATCATGCCTTAAAGTGCCTGTAAGGCGTTGTGTGTATTAACTTGTTGCGATTCGTTTTAGCCGCTATGTGCAAACTTGAATCGCAGCTCTGAGCCTAACCCACGAAAGCTTGACTGACGCCTATTTGCACATCATGCCTAAAAGTGCCTGTAAGGCCTTGTGTGTATTAACTTGTTCCGATTCGTTTTAGCCGCTACGTGCAAACTTGAATCGCATTTCTGAGCCTAACCCGAGCAAGCTGGATGACCGCGTTTTGCACATCATGCCTAAAAGAGCCTGTAAGGCTTTGTGTGTATTAACTTGTTGCGATTCGTTTGAGCCGCTACGTGCAAACTTGAATCGCATTTCTGAGCTTAACCCGCGCAAGCTGGATGACCGCGTTTTGCACATCATGCCTAAGCGCCTGTAAGGCGTTGTGTGTATTAACTTGTTGCGATTCGTTTTAGCCGCTACGTGCAAACTTGAATCGCATTTCTGAGCTTAACCCGCGCAAGCTGGATGACCGCGTTTTGCACATCATGCCTAAGCGCCTGTAAGGCGTTGTGTGTATTAACTTGTTGCGATTCGTTTTAGCCGCTACGTGCAAACTTGAATCGCATTTCTGAGCCTAACCCGCACAAGCTGGAAGACCCCGTTTTGCACATCAAGCCTAAAAGTGCCTGTAAGGCGTTGTGTGTATTAACTTGTTGCGATTCATTTTAGCCGCTACGTGCAAACTTGAATCGCATTTCTGAGCCTAACCCGCGCAAGCTGGATGACCGCGTTTTGCACATCATGCCTAAGCGCCTGTAAGGCGTTGTGTGTATTAACTTGTTGCGATTCGTTTTAGCCGCTACGTGCAAACTTGAATCGCAGTTCTGAGCCTAACCCGAGCAAGCTGGATGACTGCGTTTTGCACATCATGCCTAAAAGTGCCTGTAAGGCGTTGTGTGTATTAACTTGTTGCGATCCGCTTTAGCCGCTATGTGCAAATTCGAATCGCAGTTCTGAGCCTAATCCGCGCAAGCTGGACGAGCGCGTTTTACACATCATGCCTGAAATGCCTGTAAGGCGTTGTGTGCATTAACTTGTTGCGATTCGTTTGAGCCGCTACGTGCAAACTTGAATCGCATTTCTGAGCCTAACCCGCGCAAGCTGGAAGATCCCATTTTGCACATCATGCCTAAAAGTGCCTGTAAGGCTTTGTGTGTATAAACTTGTTGCGATTCGTTTGAGCCGCTACGTGCAAACTTGAATCGCAGTTCTGAGCCTAACCCGCGCAAGCTTGAGTGACGCCTATTTGCACATCATGCCTAAAAGTGCCTGTAAGGCCTTGTGTGTATTAACTTGTTCCGATTCGTTTTAGCCGCTACGTGCAAACTTGAATCGCATTTCTGAGCCTAACCCGAGCAAGCTGGATGACCGCGTTTTGCACATCATGCCTAAAAGAGCCTGTAAGGCTTTGTGTGTATTAACTTGTTGCGATTCGTTTGAGCCGTTACGTGCAAACTTGAATCGCATTTCTGAGCTTAACCCGCGCAAGCTGGATGACCGCGTTTTGCACACCATGCCTAAGCGCCTGTAAGGCGTTGTGTGTATTAACTTGTTGCGATTCGTTTTAGCCGCTACGTGCAAACTTGAATCGCATTTCTGAGCTTAACCCGCGCAAGCTGGATGACCGCGTTTTGCACATCATGCCTAAGCGCCTGTAAGGCGTTGTGTGTATTAACTTGTTGCGATTCGTTTTAGCCGCTACGTGCAAACTTGAATCGCATTTCTGAGCCTAACCC
Organism: Amblyomma maculatum; assembly: GCF_055883805.1. Classification (NCBI taxonomy): domain Eukaryota; kingdom Metazoa; phylum Arthropoda; class Arachnida; order Ixodida; family Ixodidae; genus Amblyomma; species Amblyomma maculatum. The sequence goes on from NC_139348.1 coordinate 10,639,019, forward strand.
GCACAAGCTGGAAGACCCCGTTTTGCACATCAAGCCTAAAAGTGCCTGTAAGGCGTTGTGTGTATTAACTTGTTGCGATTCATTTTAGCAAACTTGAATCGCATTTCTGAGCCTAACCCGCGCAGGCTGGATGACCGCGTTTTGCACATCATGCCTAAGCGCCTGTAAGGCGTTGTGTGTATTAACTTGTTGCGATTCGTTTTAGCCGCTACGTGCAAACTTGAATCGCAGTTCTGAGCCTAACCCGAGCAAGCTGGATGACTGCGTTTTGCACATCATGCCTAAAAGTGCCTGTAAGGCGTTGTGTGTATTAACTTGTTGCGATTCGCTTTAGCCGCTATGTGCAAATTCGAATCGCAGTTCTGAGCCTAATCCGCGCAAGCTGGATGACCGCGTTTTGCACATCATGCCTAAAAGAGCCTGTAAGGCTTTGTGTGTATTAACTTGTTGCGATTCGTTTGAGCCGTTACGTGCAAACTTGAATCGCATTTCTGAGCTTAACCCGCGCAAGCTGGATGACCGCGTTTTGCACACCATGCCTAAGCGCCTGTAAGGCGTTGTGTGTATTAACTTGTTGCGATTCGTTTTAGCCGCTACGTGCAAACTTGAATCGCATTTCTGAGCTTAACCCGCGCAAGCTGGATGACCGCGTTTTGCACATCATGCCTAAGCGCCTGTAAGGCGTTGTGTGTATTAACTTGTTGCGATTCGTTTTAGCCGCTACGTGCAAACTTGAATCGCATTTCTGAGCCTAACCCGCACAAGCTGGAAGACCCCGTTTTGCACATCAAGCCTAAAAGTGCCTGTAAGGCGTTGTGTGTATTAACTTGTTGCGATTCATTTTAGCCGCTACGTGCAAACTTGAATCGCATTTCTGAGCCTAACCCGCGCAAGCTGGATGACCGCGTTTTGCACATCATGCCTAAGCGCCTGTAAGGCGTTGTGTGTATTAACTTGTTGCGATTCGTTTTAGCCGCTACGTGCAAACTTGAATCGCAGTTCTGAGCCTAACCCGAGCAAGCTGGATGACTGCGTTTTGCACATCATGCCTAAAAGTGCCTGTAAGGCGTTGTGTGTATTAACTTGTTGCGATTCGCTTTAGCCGCTATGTGCAAATTCGAATCGCAGTTCTGAGCCTAATCCGCGCAAGCTGGACGAGCGCGTTTTACACATCATGCCTGAAATGCCTGTAAGGCGTTGTGTGCATTAACTTGTTGCGATTCGTTTGAGCCGCTACGTGCAAACTTGAATCGCATTTCTGAGCCTAACCCGCGCAAGCTGGAAGATCCCATTTTGCACATCATGCCTAAAAGTGCCTGTAAGGCTTTGTGTGTATAAACTTGTTGCGATTCGTTTGAGCCGCTACGTGCAAACTTGAATCGCAGTTCTGAGCCTAACCCGAGCAAGCTGGATGACCGCGTTTTGCACATCATGCCTAAAAGTGCCCGTAAGGCGTTGGGTGTATTAACTTGTTGCGATTCGCTTTAGCCGCTATGTGCAAATTCGAATCGCAGTTCTGAGCCCAAACCGCGCAAGCTGGACGAGCGCGTTTTACACACCATGCCTGAAATGAGCGTAAGGCGTTGTGTGTATTAACTTGTTGCGATTCGTTTGAGCCGCTACGTGCAAACTTGAATCGCATTTCTGAGCCTAACCCGCACAAGCTGGAAGACCCCGTTTTGCACATCAAGCCTAAAAGTGCCTGTAAGGCGTTGTGTGTATTAACTTGTTGCGATTCATTTTAGCCGCTACGTGCAAACTTGAATCGCATTTCTGAGCCTAACCCGCGCAAGCTGGATGACCGCGTTTTGCACATCACGCCTAAGCACCTGTAAGGCGTTGTGTGTATTAACTTGTTGCGATTCGTTTTAGCCGCTACGTGCAAACTTGAATCGCAGTTCTGAGCCTAACCCGAGCAAGCTGGATGACTGCGTTTTGCACGTCATGCCTAAAAGTGCCTGTAAGGCGTTGTGTGTATTAACTTGTTGCGATTCGCTTTAGCCGCTATGTGCAAATTCGAATCGCAGTTCTGAGCCTAATCGGCGCAAGCTGGACGAGCGCGTTTTACACATCATGCCTGAAATGCCTGTAAGGCGTTGTGTGCATTAACTTGTTGCGATTCGTTTGAGCCGCTACGTGCAAACTTGAATCGCATTTCTGAGCCTAACCCGCGCAAGCTGGAAGATCCCGTTTTGCACATTATGCCTAAAAGTGCCCGTAAGGCTTTGTGTGTATAAACTTGTTGCGATTCGTTTGAGCCGCTACGTGCAAACTTGAATCGCAGTTCTGAGCCTAACCCGAGCCAGCTGGATGACCGCGTTTTGCACATCATGCCTAAAAGTGCCTGTAAGGCGTTGTGTGTATTAACTTGTTGCGATTCGCTTTAGCCGCTATGTGCAAATTCGAATCGCAGTTCTGAGCCCGAACCGCGCAAGCTGGACGAGCGCGTTTTACACACCATGCCTGAAATGCCTGTAAGGCGTTGTGTGTATTAACTTGTTGCGATTCGTTTGAGCCGCTACGTGCAAACTTGAATCGCAGTTCTGAGCCTAACCCGCGCAAGCTTGAGTGACGCCTATTTGCACATCATGCCTAAAAGTGCCTGTAAGGTCTTGTGTGTATTAACTTGTTCCGATTCGTTTTAGCCGCTACGTGCAAACTTGAATCGCATTTCTGAGCCTAACCCGAGCAAGCTGGATGACCGCGTTTTGCACATCATGCCTAAAAGAGCCTGTAAGGCTTTGTGTGCATTAACTTGTTGCGATTCGTTTGAGCCGCTACGTGCACACTTGAATCGCATTTCTGAGCTTAACCCGCGCAAGCTGGAAGACCCCGTTTTGCACATCATGCCTAAAAGTGCCTGTAAGGCGTTGTGTGTATTAACTTGTTGCGATTCGTTTGAGCCGCTACATGCAAACTTGAATCGCATTTCTGAGCCTAACCCGCGCAAGCTGGAAGACCCCGTTTTGCACATCATGCCTTAAAGTGCCTGTAAGGCGTTCTGTGTATTAACTTGTTGCGATTCGTTTGAGCCGCTACGTGCAAACATGAGTCGCATTTCTGAGCCTAACCCGCGCAAGCTGGATGACCGCGTTTTGCACATCATGCCTAAAAGAGCCTGTAAGGCTTTGTGTGTATTAACTTGTTGCGATTCGTTTGAGCCGCTACGTGCAAACTTGAATCGCAGTTCTGAGCCTAACCCGCGCAAGCTTGAGTGACGCCTTTTTGCACGTCATGCCTAAAAGTGCCTGTAAGGCCTTGTGTGTATTGTTCCGATTCGTTTTAGCCGCTACGTGCAAACTTGAATCGCATTTCTGAGCCTAACCCGAGCAAGCTGGATGACTGCGTTTTGCACATCATGCCTAAAAGAGCCTGTAAGCTTTGTGTGTATTAACTTGTTGCGATTCGTTTGAGCCATTACGTGCAAACTTGAATCTCTGTTCTGAGCCTAACGCGAGCAAGCTGGATGACCGCGTTTTGCACATCATGCCTAAAAGTGCCTGTAAAGCTGTTTGTGTATTAACTTGTTGCGATTCGTTTTAGCCGCTATGTGCAAACTTGAATCGCATTTCTGAGCCTAACCCGAGCAAGCTGGATGACCCCGTTTTGCACATCATGCCTTAAAGTGCCTGTAAGGCGTTGTGTGTATTAACTTGTTGCGATTCGTTTTAGCCGCTATGTGCAAACTTGAATCGCAGCTCTGAGCCTAACCCACGAAAGCTTGACTGACGCCTATTTGCACATCATGCCTAAAAGTGCCTGTAAGGCCTTGTGTGTATTAACTTGTTCCGATTCGTTTTAGCCGCTACGTGCAAACTTGAATCGCATTTCTGAGCCTAACCCGAGCAAGCTGGATGACCGCGTTTTGCACATCATGCCTAAAAGAGCCTGTAAGGCTTTGTGTGTATTAACTTGTTGCGATTCGTTTGAGCCGCTACGTGCAAACTTGAATCGCATTTCTGAGCTTAACCCGCGCAAGCTGGATGACCGCGTTTTGCACATCATGCCTAAGCGCCTGTAAGGCGTTGTGTGTATTAACTTGTTGCGATTCGTTTTAGCCGCTACGTGCAAACTTGAATCGCATTTCTGAGCTTAACCCGCGCAAGCTGGATGACCGCGTTTTGCACATCATGCCTAAGCGCCTGTAAGGCGTTGTGTGTATTAACTTGTTGCGATTCGTTTTAGCCGCTACGTGCAAACTTGAATCGCATTTCTGAGCCTAACCCGCACAAGCTGGAAGACCCCGTTTTGCACATCAAGCCTAAAAGTGCCTGTAAGGCGTTGTGTGTATTAACTTGTTGCGATTCGTTTTAGCCGCTACGTGCAAACTTGAATCGCAGTTCTGAGCCTAACCCGAGCAAGCTGGATGACTGCGTTTTGCACATCATGCCTAAAAGTGCCTGTAAGGCGTTGTGTGTATTAACTTGTTGCGATTCGCTTTAGCCGCTATGTGCAAATTCGAATCGCAGTTCTGAGCCTAATCCGCGCAAGCTGGACGAGCGCGTTTTACACATCATGCCTGAAATGCCTGTAAGGCGTTGTGTGCATTAACTTGTTGCGATTCGTTTGAGCCGCTACGTGCAAACTTGAATCGCATTTCTGAGCCTAACCCGCGCAAGCTGGAAGATCCCATTTTGCACATCATGCCTAAAAGTGCCTGTAAGGCTTTGTGTGTATAAACTTGTTGCGATTCGTTTGAGCCGCTACGTGCAAACTTGAATCGCAGTTCTGAGCCTAACCCGCGCAAGCTTGAGTGACGCCTATTTGCACATCATGCCTAAAAGTGCCTGTAAGGCCTTGTGTGTATTAACTTGTTCCGATTCGTTTTAGCCGCTACGTGCAAACTTGAATCGCATTTCTGAGCCTAACCCGAGCAAGCTGGATGACCGCGTTTTGCACATCATGCCTAAAAGAGCCTGTAAGGCTTTGTGTGTATTAACTTGTTGCGATTCGTTTGAGCCGTTACGTGCAAACTTGAATCGCATTTCTGAGCTTAACCCGCGCAAGCTGGATGACCGCGTTTTGCACACCATGCCTAAGCGCCTGTAAGGCGTTGTGTGTATTAACTTGTTGCGATTCGTTTTAGCCGCTACGTGCAAACTTGAATCGCATTTCTGAGCTTAACCCGCGCAAGCTGGATGACCGCGTTTTGCACATCATGCCTAAGCGCCTGTAAGGCGTTGTGTGTATTAACTTGTTGCGATTCGTTTTAGCCGCTACGTGCAAACTTGAATCGCATTTCTGAGCCTAACCCGCACAAGCTGGAAGACCCCGTTTTGCACATCAAGCCTAAAAGTGCCTGTAAGGCGTTGTGTGTATTAACTTGTTGCGATTCATTTTAGCAAACTTGAATCGCATTTCTGAGCCTAACCCGCGCAAGCTGGATGACCGCGTTTTGCACATCATGCCTAAGCGCCTGTAAGGCGTTGTGTGTATTAACTTGTTGCGATTCGTTTTAGCCGCTACGTGCAAACTTGAATCGCAGTTCTGAGCCTAACCCGAGCAAGCTGGATGACTGCGTTTTGCACATCATGCCTAAAAGTGCCTGTAAGGCATTGTGTGTATTAACTTGTTGCGATTCGCTTTAGCCGCTATGTGCAAATTCGAATCGCAGTTCTGAGCCTAATCCGCGCAAGCTGGACGAGCGCGTTTTACACATCATGCCTGAAATGCCTGTAAGGCGTTGTATGCATTAACTTGTTGCGATTCGTTTGAGCCGCTACGTGCAAACTTGAATCGCATTTCTGAGCCTAACCCGCGCAAGCTGGAAGATCCCATTTTGCACATCATGCCTAAAAGTGCCTGTAAGGCTTAGTGTGTATAAACTTGTTGCGATTCGTTTGAGCCGCTACGTGCAAACTTGAATCGCAGTTCTGAGCCTAACCCGAGCAAGCTGGATGACCGCGTTTTGCACATCATGCCTAAAAGTGCCCGTAAGGCGTTGGGTGTATTAACTTGTTGCGATTCGCTTTAACCGCTATGTGCAAATTCGAATCGCAGTTCTGAGCCCAAACCGCGCAAGCTGGACGAGCGCGTTTTACACACCATGCCTGAAATGAGCGTAAGGCGTTGTGTGTATTAACTTGTTGCGATTCGTTTGAGCCGCTACGTGCAAACTTGAATCGCATTTCTGAGCCTAACCCGCACAAGCTGGAAGACCCCGTTTTGCACATCAAGCCTAAAAGTGCCTGTAAGGCGTTGTGTGTATTAACTTGTTGCGATTCATTTTAGCCGCTACGTGCAAACTTGAATCGCATTTCTGAGCCTAACCCGCGCAAGCTGGATGACCGCGTTTTGCACATCATGCCTAAGCACCTGTAAGGCGTTGTGTGTATTAACTTGTTGCGATTCGTTTTAGCCGCTACGTGCAAACTTGAATCGCAGTTCTGAGCCTAACCCGAGCAAGCTGGATGACTGCGTTTTGCACATCATGCCTAAAAGTGCCTGTAAGGCGTTGTGTGTATTAACTTGTTGCGATTCGCTTTAGCCGCTATGTGCAAATTCGAATCGCAGTTCTGAGCCTAATCCGCGCAAGCTGGACGAGCGCGTTTTACACATCATGCCTGAAATGCCTGTAAGGCGTTGTGTGCATTAACTTGTTGCGATTCGTTTGAGCCGCTACGTGCAAACTTGAATCGCATTTCTGAGCCTAACCCGCGCAAGCTGGAAGATCCCGTTTTGCACATCATGCCTAAAAGTGCCCGTAAGGCTTTGTGTGTATAAACTTGTTGCGATTCGTTTGAGCCGCTACGTGCAAACTTGAATCGCAGTTCTGAGCCTAACCCGAGCCAGCTGGATGACCGCGTTTTGCACATCATGCCTAAAAGTGCCTGTAAGGCGTTGTGTGTATTAACTTGTTGCGATTCGCTTTAGCCGCTATGTGCAAATTCGAATCGCAGTTCTGAGCCCGAACCGCGCAAGCTGGACGAGCGCGTTTTACACACCATGCCTGAAATGCCTGTAAGGCGTTGTGTGTATTAACTTGTTGCGATTCGTTTGAGCCGCTACATGCAAACTTGAATCGCATTTCTGAGCCTTACCTGCGCAAGCTGAGAGACCCCGTTTTGCACATCATGCCTTAAAGTGCCTGTAAGGCGTTGTATGTATTAACTTGTTGCGATTCGTTTGAGCCGCTACGTGCAAACATGAGTCGCATTTCTGAGCCTAACCCGCGCAAGCTGGATGACCGCGTTTTGCACATCATGCCTAAAAGAGCCTGTAAGGCTTTGTGTGTATTAACTTGTTGCGATTCGTTTGAGCCGCTACGTGCAAACTTGAATCGCAGTTCTGAGCCTAACCCGCGCAAGCTTGAGTGACGCCTATTTGCACATCATGCCTAAAAGTGCCTGTAAGGTCTTGTGTGTATTAACTTGTTCCGATTCGTTTTAGCCGCTACGTGCAAACTTGAATCGCATTTCTGAGCCTAACCCGAGCAAGCTGGATGACCGCGTTTTGCACATCATGCCTAAAAGAGCCTGTAAGGCTTTGTGTGTATTAACTTGTTGCGATTCGTTTGAGCCGCTACGTGCACACTTGAATCGCATTTCTGAGCTTAACCCGCGCAAGCTGGAAGACCCCGTTTTGCACATCATGCCTAAAAGTGCCTGTAAGGCGTTGTGTGTATTAACTTGTTGCGATTCGTTTGAGCCGCTACATGCAAACTTGAATCGCATTTCTGAGCCTAACCCGCGCAAGCTGGAAGACCCCGTTTTGCACATCATGCCTTAAAGTGCCTGTAAGGCGTTCTGTGTATTAACTTGTTGCGATTCGTTTGAGCCGCTACGTGCAAACATGAGTCGCATTTCTGAGCCTAACCCGCGCAAGCTGGATGACCGCGTTTTGCACATCATGCCTAAAAGAGCCTGTAAGGCTTTGTGTGTATTAACTTGTTGCGATTCGTTTGAGCCATTACGTGCAAACTTGAATCTCTGTTCTGAGCCTAACGCGAGCAAGCTGGATGACCGCGTTTTGCACTTCATGCCTAAAAGTGCCTGTAAAGCTGTTTGTGTATTAACTTGTTGCGATTCGTTTTAGCCGCTATGTGCAAACTTGAATCGCATTTCTGAGCCTAACCCGAGCAAGCTGGATGACCCCGTTTTGCACATCATGCCTTAAAGTGCCTGTAAGGCGTTGTGTGTATTAACTTGTTGCGATTCGTTTTAGCCGCTATGTGCAAACTTGAATCGCAGCTCTGAGCCTAACCCACGAAAGCTTGACTGACGCCTATTTGCACATCATGCCTAAAAGTGCCTGTAAGGCCTTGTGTGTATTAACTTGTTCCGATTCGTTTTAGCCGCTACGTGCAAACTTGAATCGCATTTCTGAGCCTAACCCGAGCAAGCTGGATGACCGCGTTTTGCACATCATGCCTAAAAGAGCCTGTAAGGCTTTGTGTGTATTAACTTGTTGCGATTCGTTTGAGCCGCTACGTGCAAACTTGAATCGCATTTCTGAGCTTAACCCGCGCAAGCTGGATGACCGCGTTTTGCACATCATGCCTAAGCGCCTGTAAGGCGTTGTGTGTATTAACTTGTTGCGATTCGTTTTAGCCGCTACGTGCAAACTTGAATCGCATTTCTGAGCTTAACCCGCGCAAGCTGGATGACCGCGTTTTGCACATCATGCCTAAGCGCCTGTAAGGCGTTGTGTGTATTAACTTGTTGCGATTCGTTTTAGCCGCTACGTGCAAACTTGAATCGCATTTCTGAGCCTAACCCGCACAAGCTGGAAGACCCCGTTTTGCACATCAAGCCTAAAAGTGCCTGTAAGGCGTTGTGTGTATTAACTTGTTGCGATTCATTTTAGCCGCTACGTGCAAACTTGAATCGCATTTCTGAGCCTAACCCGCGCAAGCTGGATGACCGCGTTTTGCACATCATGCCTAAGCGCCTGTAAGGCGTTGTGTGTATTAACTTGTTGCGATTCGTTTTAGCCGCTACGTGCAAACTTGAATCGCAGTTCTGAGCCTAACCCGAGCAAGCTGGATGACTGCGTTTTGCACATCATGCCTAAAAGTGCCTGTAAGGCGTTGTGTGTATTAACTTGTTGCGATTCGCTTTAGCCGCTATGTGCAAATTCGAATCGCAGTTCTGAGCCTAATCCGCGCAAGCTGGACGAGCGCGTTTTACACATCATGCCTGAAATGCCTGTAAGGCGTTGTGTGCATTAACTTGTTGCGATTCGTTTGAGCCGCTACGTGCAAACTTGAATCGCATTTCTGAGCCTAACCCGCGCAAGCTGGAAGATCCCATTTTGCACATCATGCCTAAAAGTGCCTGTAAGGCTTTGTGTGTATAAACTTGTTGCGATTCGTTTGAGCCGCTACGTGCAAACTTGAATCGCAGTTCTGAGCCTAACCCGCGCAAGCTTGAGTGACGCCTATTTGCACATCATGCCTAAAAGTGCCTGTAAGGCCTTGTGTGTATTAACTTGTTCCGATTCGTTTTAGCCGCTACGTGCAAACTTGAATCGCATTTCTGAGCCTAACCCGAGCAAGCTGGATGACCGCGTTTTGCACATCATGCCTAAAAGAGCCTGTAAGGCTTTGTGTGTATTAACTTGTTGCGATTCGTTTGAGCCGTTACGTGCAAACTTGAATCGCATTTCTGAGCTTAACCCGCGCAAGCTGGATGACCGCGTTTTGCACACCATGCCTAAGCGCCTGTAAGGCGTTGTGTGTATTAACTTGTTGCGATTCGTTTTAGCCGCTACGTGCAAACTTGAATCGCATTTCTGAGCTTAACCCGCGCAAGCTGGATGACCGCGTTTTGCACATCATGCCTAAGCGCCTGTAAGGCGTTGTGTGTATTAACTTGTTGCGATTCGTTTTAGCCGCTACGTGCAAACTTGAATCGCATTTCTGAGCCTAACCCGCACAAGCTGGAAGACAACGTTTTGCACATCAAGCCTAAAAGTGCCTGTAAGGCGTTGTGTGTATTAACTTGTTGCGATTCATTTTAGCAAACTTGAATCGCATTTCTGAGCCTAACCCGCGCAGGCTGGATGACCGCGTTTTGCACATCATGCCTAAGCGCCTGTAAGGCGTTGTGTGTATTAACTTGTTGCGATTCGTTTTAGCCGCTACGTGCAAACTTGAATCGCAGTTCTGAGCCTAACCCGAGCAAGCTGGATGACTGCGTTTTGCACATCATGCCTAAAAGTGCCTGTAAGGCGTTGTGTGTATTAACTTGTTGCGATTCGCTTTAGCCGCTATGTGCAAATTCGAATCGCAGTTCTGAGCCTAATCCGCGCAAGCTGGATGACCGCGTTTTGCACATCATGCCTAAAAGAGCCTGTAAGGCTTTGTGTGTATTAACTTGTTGCGATTCGTTTGAGCCGTTACGTGCAAACTTGAATCGCATTTCTGAGCTTAACGCGCGCAAGCTGGATGACCGCGTTTTGCACACCATGCCTAAGCGCCTGTAAGGCGTTGTGTGTATTAACTTGTTGCGATTCGTTTTAGCCGCTACGTGCAAACTTGAATCGCATTTCTGAGCTTAACCCGCGCAAGCTGGATGACCGCGTTTTGCACATCATGCCTAAGCGCCTGTAAGGCGTTGTGTGTATTAACTTGTTGCGATTCGTTTTAGCCGCTACGTGCAAACTTGAATCGCATTTCTGAGCCTAACCCGCACAAGCTGGAAGACCCCGTTTTGCACATCAAGCCTAAAAGTGCCTGTAAGGCGTTGTGTGTATTAACTTGTTGCGATTCATTTTAGCCGCTACGTGCAAACTTGAATCGCATTTCTGAGCCTAACCCGCGCAAGCTGGATGACCGCGTTTTGCACATCATGCCTAAGCGCCTGTAAGGCGTTGTGTGTATTAACTTGTTGCGATTCGTTTTAGCCGCTACGTGCAAACTTGAATCGCAGTTCTGAGCCTAACCCGAGCAAGCTGGATGACTGCGTTTTGCACATCATGCCTAAAAGTGCCTGTAAGGCGTTGTGTGTATTAACTTGTTGCGATTCGCTTTAGCCGCTATGTGCAAATTCGAATCGCAGTTCTGAGCCTAATCCGCGCAAGCTGGACGAGCGCGTTTTACACATCATGCCTGAAATGCCTGTAAGGCGTTGTGTGCATTAACTTGTTGAGATTCGTTTGAGCCGCTACGTGCAAACTTGAATCGCATTTCTGAGCCTAACCCGCGCAAGCTGGAAGATCCCATTTTGCACATCATGCCTAAAAGTGCCTGTAAGGCTTTGTGTGTATAAACTTGTTGCGATTCGTTTGAGCCGCTACGTGCAAACTTGAATCGCAGTTCTGAGCCTAACCCGAGCAAGCTGGATGACCGCGTTTTGCACATCATGCCTAAAAGTGCCCGTAAGGCGTTGGGTGTATTAACTTGTTGCGATTCGCTTTAGCCGCTATGTGCAAATTCGAATCGCAGTTCTGAGCCCAAACCGCGCAAGCTGGACGAGCGCGTTTTACACACCATGCCTGAAATGAGCGTAAGGCGTTGTGTGTATTAACTTGTTGCGATTCGTTTGAGCCGCTACGTGCAAACTTGAATCGCATTTCTGAGCCTAACCCGCACAAGCTGGAAGACCCCGTTTTGCACATCAAGCCTAAAAGTGCCTGTAAGGCGTTGTGTGTATTAACTTGTTGCGATTCATTTTAGCCGCTACGTGCAAACTTGAATCGCATTTCTGAGCCTAACCCGCGCAAGCTGGATGACCGCGTTTTGCACATCATGCCTAAGCACCTGTAAGGCGTTGTGTGTATTAACTTGTTGCGATTCGTTTTAGCCGCTACGTGCAAACTTGAATCGCAGTTCTGAGCCTAACCCGAGCAAGCTGGATGACTGCGTTTTGCACGTCATGCCTAAAAGTGCCTGTAAGGCGTTGTGTGTATTAACTTGTTGCGATTCGCTTTAGCCGCTATGTGCAAATTCGAATCGCAGTTCTGAGCCTAATCGGCGCAAGCTGGACGAGCGCGTTTTACACATCATGCCTGAAATGCCTGTAAGGCGTTGTGTGCATTAACTTGTTGCGATTCGTTTGAGCCGCTACGTGCAAACTTGAATCGCATTTCTGAGCCTAACCCGCGCAAGCTGGAAGATCCCGTTTTGCACATCATGCCTAAAAGTGCCCGTAAGGCTTTGTGTGTATAAACTTGTTGCGATTCGTTTGAGCCGCTACGTGCAAACTTGAATCGCAGTTCTGAGCCTAACCCGAGCCAGCTGGATGACCGCGTTTTGCACATCATGCCTAAAAGTGCCTGTAAGGCGTTGTGTGTATTAACTTGTTGCGATTCGCTTTAGCCGCTATGTGCAAATTCGAATCGCAGTTCTGAGCCCGAACCGCGCAAGCTGGACGAGCGCGTTTTACACACCATGCCTGAAATGCCTGTAAGGCGTTGTGTGTATTAACTTGTTGCGATTCGTTTGAGCCGCTACGTGCAAACTTGAATCGCAGTTCTGAGCCTAACCCGCGCAAGCTTGAGTGACGCCTATTTGCACATCATGCCTAAAAGTGCCTGTAAGGTCTTGTGTGTATTAACTTGTTCCGATTCGTTTTAGCCGCTACGTGCAAACTTGAATCGCATTTCTGAGCCTAACCCGAGCAAGCTGGATGACCGCGTTTTGCACATCATGCCTAAAAGAGCCTGTAAGGCTTTGTGTGCATTAACTTGTTGCGATTCGTTTGAGCCGCTACGTGCACACTTGAATCGCATTTCTGAGCTTAACCCGCGCAAGCTGGAAGACCCCGTTTTGCACATCATGCCTAAAAGTGCCTGTAAGGCGTTGTGTGTATTAACTTGTTGCGATTCGTTTGAGCCGCTACATGCAAACTTGAATCGCATTTCTGAGCCTAACCCGCGCAAGCTGGAAGACCCCGTTTTGCACATCATGCCTTAAAGTGCCTGTAAGGCGTTCTGTGTATTAACTTGTTGCGATTCGTTTGAGCCGCTACGTGCAAACATGAGTCGCATTTCTGAGCCTAACCCGCGCAAGCTGGATGACCGCGTTTTGCACATCATGCCTAAAAGAGCCTGTAAGGCTTTGTGTGTATTAACTTGTTGCGATTCGTTTGAGCCGCTACGTGCAAACTTGAATCGCAGTTCTGAGCCTAACCCGCGCAAGCTTGAGTGACGCCTATTTGCACGTCATGCCTAAAAGTGCCTGTAAGGCCTTGTGTGTATTGTTCCGATTCGTTTTAGCCGCTACGTGCAAACTTGAATCGCATTTCTGAGCCTAACCCGAGCAAGCTGGATGACTGCGTTTTGCACATCATGCCTAAAAGAGCCTGTAAGCTTTGTGTGTATTAACTTGTTGCGATTCGTTTGAGCCATTACGTGCAAACTTGAATCTCTGTTCTGAGCCTAACGCGAGCAAGCTGGATGACCGCGTTTTGCACATCATGCCTAGAAGTGCCTGTAAAGCTGTTTGTGTATTAACTTGTTGCGATTCGTTTTAGCCGCTATGTGCAAACTTGAATCGCATTTCTGAGCCTAACCCGAGCAAGCTGGATGACCCCGTTTTGCACATCATGCCTTAAAGTGCCTGTAAGGCGTTGTGTGTATTAACTTGTTGCGATTCGTTTTAGCCGCTATGTGCAAACTTGAATCGCAGCTCTGAGCCTAACCCACGAAAGCTTGACTGACGCCTATTTGCACATCATGCCTAAAAGTGCCTGTAAGGCCTTGTGTGTATTAACTTGTTCCGATTCGTTTTAGCCGCTACGTGCAAACTTGAATCGCATTTCTGAGCCTAACCCGAGCAAGCTGGATGACCGCGTTTTGCACATCATGCCTAAAAGAGCCTGTAAGGCTTTGTGTGTATTAACTTGTTGCGATTCGTTTGAGCCGCTACGTGCAAACTTGAATCGCATTTCTGAGCTTAACCCGCGCAAGCTGGATGACCGCGTTTTGCACATCATGCCTAAGCGCCTGTAAGGCGTTGTGTGTATTAACTTGTTGCGATTCGTTTTAGCCGCTACGTGCAAACTTGAATCGCATTTCTGAGCTTAACCCGCGCAAGCTGGATGACCGCGTTTTGCACATCATGCCTAAGCGCCTGTAAGGCGTTGTGTGTATTAACTTGTTGCGATTCGTTTTAGCCGCTACGTGCAAACTTGAATCGCATTTCTGAGCCTAACCCGCACAAGCTGGAAGACCCCGTTTTGCACATCAAGCCTAAAAGTGCCTGTAAGGCGTTGTGTGTATTAACTTGTTGCGATTCGTTTTAGCCGCTACGTGCAAACTTGAATCGCAGTTCTGAGCCTAACCCGAGCAAGCTGGATGACTGCGTTTTGCACATCATGCCTAAAAGTGCCTGTAAGGCGTTGTGTGTATTAACTTGTTGCGATTCGCTTTAGCCGCTATGTGCAAATTCGAATCGCAGTTCTGAGCCTAATCCGCGCAAGCTGGACGAGCGCGTTTTACACATCATGCCTGAAATGCCTGTAAGGCGTTGTGTGCATTAACTTGTTGCGATTCGTTTGAGCCGCTACGTGCAAACTTGAATCGCATTTCTGAGCCTAACCCGCGCAAGCTGGAAGATCCCATTTTGCACATCATGCCTAAAAGTGCCTGTAAGGCTTTGTGTGTATAAACTTGTTGCGATTCGTTTGAGCCGCTACGTGCAAACTTGAATCGCAGTTCTGAGCCTAACCCGCGCAAGCTTGAGTGACGCCTATTTGCACATCATGCCTAAAAGTGCCTGTAAGGCCTTGTGTGTATTAACTTGTTCCGATTCGTTTTAGCCGCTACGTGCAAACTTGAATCGCATTTCTGAGCCTAACCCGAGCAAGCTGGATGACCGCGTTTTGCACATCATGCCTAAAAGAGCCTGTAAGGCTTTGTGTGTATTAACTTGTTGCGATTCGTTTGAGCCGTTACGTGCAAACTTGAATCGCATTTCTGAGCTTAACCCGCGCAAGCTGGATGACCGCGTTTTGCACACCATGCCTAAGCGCCTGTAAGGCGTTGTGTGTATTAACTTGTTGCGATTCGTTTTAGCCGCTACGTGCAAACTTGAATCGCATTTCTGAGCTTAACCCGCGCAAGCTGGATGACCGCGTTTTGCACATCATGCCTAAGCGCCTGTAAGGCGTTGTGTGTATTAACTTGTTGCGATTCGTTTTAGCCGCTACGTGCAAACTTGAATCGCATTTCTGAGCCTAACCCGCACAAGCTGGAAGACCCCGTTTTGCACATCAAGCCTAAAAGTGCCTGTAAGGCGTTGTGTGTATTAACTTGTTGCGATTCATTTTAGCAAACTTGAATCGCATTTCTGAGCCTAACCCGCGCAAGCTGGATGACCGCGTTTTGCACATCATGCCTAAGCGCCTGTAAGGCGTTGTGTGTATTAACTTGTTGCGATTCGTTTTAGCCGCTACGTGCAAACTTGAATCGCAGTTCTGAGCCTAACCCGAGCAAGCTGGATGACTGCGTTTTGCACATCATGCCTAAAAGTGCCTGTAAGGCATTGTGTGTATTAACTTGTTGCGATTCGCTTTAGCCGCTATGTGCAAATTCGAATCGCAGTTCTGAGCCTAATCCGCGCAAGCTGGACGAGCGCGTTTTACACATCATGCCTGAAATGCCTGTAAGGCGTTGTATGCATTAACTTGTTGCGATTCGTTTGAGCCGCTACGTGCAAACTTGAATCGCATTTCTGAGCCTAACCCGCGCAAGCTGGAAGATCCCATTTTGCACATCATGCCTAAAAGTGCCTGTAAGGCTTAGTGTGTATAAACTTGTTGCGATTCGTTTGAGCCGCTACGTGCAAACTTGAATCGCAGTTCTGAGCCTAACCCGAGCAAGCTGGATGACCGCGTTTTGCACATCATGCCTAAAAGTGCCCGTAAGGCGTTGGGTGTATTAACTTGTTGCGATTCGCTTTAGCCGCTATGTGCAAATTCGAATCGCAGTTCTGAGCCCAAACCGCGCAAGCTGGACGAGCGCGTTTTACACACCATGCCTGAAATGAGCGTAAGGCGTTGTGTGTATTAACTTGTTGCGATTCGTTTGAGCCGCTACGTGCAAACTTGAATCGCATTTCTGAGCCTAACCCGCACAAGCTGGAAGACCCCGTTTTGCACATCAAGCCTAAAAGTGCCTGTAAGGCGTTGTGTGTATTAACTTGTTGCGATTCATTTTAGCCGCTACGTGCAAACTTGAATCGCATTTCTGAGCCTAACCCGCGCAAGCTGGATGACCGCGTTTTGCACATCATGCCTAAGCACCTGTAAGGCGTTGTGTGTATTAACTTGTTGCGATTCGTTTTAGCCGCTACGTGCAAACTTGAATCGCAGTTCTGAGCCTAACCCGAGCAAGCTGGATGACTGCGTTTTGCACATCATGCCTAAAAGTGCCTGTAAGGCGTTGTGTGTATTAACTTGTTGCGATTCGCTTTAGCCGCTATGTGCAAATTCGAATCGCAGTTCTGAGCCTAATCCGCGCAAGCTGGACGAGCGCGTTTTACACATCATGCCTGAAATGCCTGTAAGGCGTTGTGTGCATTAACTTGTTGCGATTCGTTTGAGCCGCTACGTGCAAACTTGAATCGCATTTCTGAGCCTAACCCGCGCAAGCTGGAAGATCCCGTTTTGCACATCATGCCTAAAAGTGCCCGTAAGGCTTTGTGTGTATAAACTTGTTGCGATTCGTTTGAGCCGCTACGTGCAAACTTGAATCGCAGTTCTGAGCCTAACCCGAGCCAGCTGGATGACCGCGTTTTGCACATCATGCCTAAAAGTGCCTGTAAGGCGTTGTGTGTATTAACTTGTTGCGATTCGCTTTAGCCGCTATGTGCAAATTCGAATCGCAGTTCTGAGCCCGAACCGCGCAAGCTGGACGAGCGCGTTTTACACACCATGCCTGAAATGCCTGTAAGGCGTTGTGTGTATTAACTTGTTGCGATTCGTTTGAGCCGCTACATGCAAACTTGAATCGCATTTCTGAGCCTTACCTGCGCAAGCTGAGAGACCCCGTTTTGCACATCATGCCTTAAAGTGCCTGTAAGGCGTTGTATGTATTAACTTGTTGCGATTCGTTTGAGCCGCTACGTGCAAACATGAGTCGCATTTCTGAGCCTAACCCGCGCAAGCTGGATGACCGCGTTTTGCACATCATGCCTAAAAGAGCCTGTAAGGCTTTGTGTGTATTAACTTGTTGCGATTCGTTTGAGCCGCTACGTGCAAACTTGAATCGCATTTCTGAGCCTAACCCGCGCAAGCTGGAAGATCCCATTTTGCACATCATGCCTAAAAGTGCCTGTAAGGCTTTGTGTGTATAAACTTGTTGCGATTCGTTTGAGCCGCTACGTGCAAACTTGAATCGCAGTTCTGAGCCTAACCCGCGCAAGCTTGAGTGACGCCTATTTGCACATCATGCCTAAAAGTGCCTGTAAGGCCTTGTGTGTATTAACTTGTTCCGATTCGTTTTAGCCGCTACGTGCAAACTTGAATCGCATTTCTGAGCCTAACCCGAGCAAGCTGGATGACCGCGTTTTGCACATCATGCCTAAAAGAGCCTGTAAGGCTTTGTGTGTATTAACTTGTTGCGATTCGTTTGAGCCGTTACGTGCAAACTTGAATCGCATTTCTGAGCTTAACCCGCGCAAGCTGGATGACCGCGTTTTGCACACCATGCCTAAGCGCCTGTAAGGCGTTGTGTGTATTAACTTGTTGCGATTCGTTTTAGCCGCTACGTGCAAACTTGAATCGCATTTCTGAGCTTAACCCGCGCAAGCTGGATGACCGCGTTTTGCACATCATGCCTAAGCGCCTGTAAGGCGTTGTGTGTATTAACTTGTTGCGATTCGTTTTAGCCGCTACGTGCAAACTTGAATCGCATTTCTGAGCCTAACCCGCACAAGCTGGAAGACCCCGTTTTGCACATCAAGCCTAAAAGTGCCTGTAAGGCGTTGTGTGTATTAACTTGTTGCGATTCATTTTAGCAAACTTGAATCGCATTTCTGAGCCTAACCCGCGCAAGCTGGATGACCGCGTTTTGCACATCATGCCTAAGCGCCTGTAAGGCGTTGTGTGTATTAACTTGTTGCGATTCGTTTTAGCCGCTACGTGCAAACTTGAATCGCAGTTCTGAGCCTAACCCGAGCAAGCTGGATGACTGCGTTTTGCACATCATGCCTAAAAGTGCCTGTAAGGCATTGTGTGTATTAACTTGTTGCGATTCGCTTTAGCCGCTATGTGCAAATTCGAATCGCAGTTCTGAGCCTAATCCGCGCAAGCTGGACGAGCGCGTTTTACACATCATGCCTGAAATGCCTGTAAGGCGTTGTATGCATTAACTTGTTGCGATTCGTTTGAGCCGCTACGTGCAAACTTGAATCGCATTTCTGAGCCTAACCCGCGCAAGCTGGAAGATCCCATTTTGCACATCATGCCTAAAAGTGCCTGTAAGGCTTAGTGTGTATAAACTTGTTGCGATTCGTTTGAGCCGCTACGTGCAAACTTGAATCGCAGTTCTGAGCCTAACCCGAGCAAGCTGGATGACCGCGTTTTGCACATCATGCCTAAAAGTGCCCGTAAGGCGTTGGGTGTATTAACTTGTTGCGATTCGCTTTAGCCGCTATGTGCAAATTCGAATCGCAGTTCTGAGCCCAAACCGCGCAAGCTGGACGAGCGCGTTTTACACACCATGCCTGAAATGAGCGTAAGGCGTTGTGTGTATTAACTTGTTGCGATTCGTTTGAGCCGCTACGTGCAAACTTGAATCGCATTTCTGAGCCTAACCCGCACAAGCTGGAAGACCCCGTTTTGCACATCAAGCCTAAAAGTGCCTGTAAGGCGTTGTGTGTATTAACTTGTTGCGATTCATTTTAGCCGCTACGTGCAAACTTGAATCGCATTTCTGAGCCTAACCCGCGCAAGCTGGATGACCGCGTTTTGCACATCATGCCTAAGCACCTGTAAGGCGTTGTGTGTATTAACTTGTTGCGATTCGTTTTAGCCGCTACGTGCAAACTTGAATCGCAGTTCTGAGCCTAACCCGAGCAAGCTGGATGACTGCGTTTTGCACATCATGCCTAAAAGTGCCTGTAAGGCGTTGTGTGTATTAACTTGTTGCGATTCGCTTTAGCCGCTATGTGCAAATTCGAATCGCAGTTCTGAGCCTAATCCGCGCAAGCTGGACGAGCGCGTTTTACACATCATGCCTGAAATGCCTGTAAGGCGTTGTGTGCATTAACTTGTTGCGATTCGTTTGAGCCGCTACGTGCAAACTTGAATCGCATTTCTGAGCCTAACCCGCGCAAGCTGGAAGATCCCGTTTTGCACATCATGCCTAAAAGTGCCCGTAAGGCTTTGTGTGTATAAACTTGTTGCGATTCGTTTGAGCCGCTACGTGCAAACTTGAATCGCAGTTCTGAGCCTAACCCGAGCCAGCTGGATGACCGCGTTTTGCACATCATGCCTAAAAGTGCCTGTAAGGCGTTGTGTGTATTAACTTGTTGCGATTCGCTTTAGCCGCTATGTGCAAATTCGAATCGCAGTTCTGAGCCCGAACCGCGCAAGCTGGACGAGCGCGTTTTACACACCATGCCTGAAATGCCTGTAAGGCGTTGTGTGTATTAACTTGTTGCGATTCGTTTGAGCCGCTACATGCAAACTTGAATCGCATTTCTGAGCCTTACCTGCGCAAGCTGAGAGACCCCGTTTTGCACATCATGCCTTAAAGTGCCTGTAAGGCGTTGTATGTATTAACTTGTTGCGATTCGTTTGAGCCGCTACGTGCAAACATGAGTCGCATTTCTGAGCCTAACCCGCGCAAGCTGGATGACCGCGTTTTGCACATCATGCCTAAAAGAGCCTGTAAGGCTTTGTGTGTATTAACTTGTTGCGATTCGTTTGAGCCGCTACGTGCAAACTTGAATCGCAGTTCTGAGCCTAACCCGCGCAAGCTTGAGTGACGCCTATTTGCACATCATGCCTAAAAGTGCCTGTAAGGTCTTGTGTGTATTAACTTGTTCCGATTCGTTTTAGCCGCTACGTGCAAACTTGAATCGCATTTCTGAGCCTAACCCGAGCAAGCTGGATGACCGCGTTTTGCACATCATGCCTAAAAGAGCCTGTAAGGCTTTGTGTGTATTAACTTGTTGCGATTCGTTTGAGCCGCTACGTGCAAACTTGAATCGCATTTCTGAGCTTAACCCGCGCAAGCTGGATGACCGCGTTTTGCACATCATGCCTAAGCGCCTGTAAGGCGTTGTGTGTATTAACTTGTTGCGATTCGTTTTAGCCGCTACGTGCAAACTTGAATCGCATTTCTGAGCTTAACCCGCGCAAGCTGGATGACCGCGTTTTGCACATCATGCCTAAGCGCCTGTAAGGCGTTGTGTGTATTAACTTGTTGCGATTCGTTTTAGCCGCTACGTGCAAACTTGAATCGCATTTCTGAGCCTAACCCGCACAAGCTGGAAGACCCCGTTTTGCACATCAAGCCTAAAAGTGCCTGTAAGGCGTTGTGTGTATTAACTTGTTGCGATTCGTTTTAGCCGCTACGTGCAAACTTGAATCGCAGTTCTGAGCCTAACCCGAGCAAGCTGGATGACTGCGTTTTGCACATCATGCCTAAAAGTGCCTGTAAGGCGTTGTGTGTATTAACTTGTTGCGATTCGCTTTAGCCGCTATGTGCAAATTCGAATCGCAGTTCTGAGCCTAATCCGCGCAAGCTGGACGAGCGCGTTTTACACATCATGCCTGAAATGCCTGTAAGGCGTTGTGTGCATTAACTTGTTGCGATTCGTTTGAGCCGCTACGTGCAAACTTGAATCGCATTTCTGAGCCTAACCCGCGCAAGCTGGAAGATCCCATTTTGCACATCATGCCTAAAAGTGCCTGTAAGGCTTTGTGTGTATAAACTTGTTGCGATTCGTTTGAGCCGCTACGTGCAAACTTGAATCGCAGTTCTGAGCCTAACCCGCGCAAGCTTGAGTGACGCCTATTTGCACATCATGCCTAAAAGTGCCTGTAAGGCCTTGTGTGTATTAACTTGTTCCGATTCGTTTTAGCCGCTACGTGCAAACTTGAATCGCATTTCTGAGCCTAACCCGAGCAAGCTGGATGACCGCGTTTTGCACATCATGCCTAAAAGAGCCTGTAAGGCTTTGTGTGTATTAACTTGTTGCGATTCGTTTGAGCCGTTACGTGCAAACTTGAATCGCATTTCTGAGCTTAACCCGCGCAAGCTGGATGACCGCGTTTTGCACACCATGCCTAAGCGCCTGTAAGGCGTTGTGTGTATTAACTTGTTGCGATTCGTTTTAGCCGCTACGTGCAAACTTGAATCGCATTTCTGAGCTTAACCCGCGCAAGCTGGATGACCGCGTTTTGCACATCATGCCTAAGCGCCTGTAAGGCGTTGTGTGTATTAACTTGTTGCGATTCGTTTTAGCCGCTACGTGCAAACTTGAATCGCATTTCTGAGCCTAACCCGCACAAGCTGGAAGACCCCGTTTTGCACATCAAGCCTAAAAGTGCCTGTAAGGCGTTGTGTGTATTAACTTGTTGCGATTCATTTTAGCAAACTTGAATCGCATTTCTGAGCCTAACCCGCGCAAGCTGGATGACCGCGTTTTGCACATCATGCCTAAGCGCCTGTAAGGCGTTGTGTGTATTAACTTGTTGCGATTCGTTTTAGCCGCTACGTGCAAACTTGAATCGCAGTTCTGAGCCTAACCCGAGCAAGCTGGATGACTGCGTTTTGCACATCATGCCTAAAAGTGCCTGTAAGGCATTGTGTGTATTAACTTGTTGCGATTCGCTTTAGCCGCTATGTGCAAATTCGAATCGCAGTTCTGAGCCTAATCCGCGCAAGCTGGACGAGCGCGTTTTACACATCATGCCTGAAATGCCTGTAAGGCGTTGTATGCATTAACTTGTTGCGATTCGTTTGAGCCGCTACGTGCAAACTTGAATCGCATTTCTGAGCCTAACCCGCGCAAGCTGGAAGATCCCATTTTGCACATCATGCCTAAAAGTGCCTGTAAGGCTTAGTGTGTATAAACTTGTTGCGATTCGTTTGAGCCGCTACGTGCAAACTTGAATCGCAGTTCTGAGCCTAACCCGAGCAAGCTGGATGACCGCGTTTTGCACATCATGCCTAAAAGTGCCCGTAAGGCGTTGGGTGTATTAACTTGTTGCGATTCGCTTTAGCCGCTATGTGCAAATTCGAATCGCAGTTCTGAGCCCAAACCGCGCAAGCTGGACGAGCGCGTTTTACACACCATGCCTGAAATGAGCGTAAGGCGTTGTGTGTATTAACTTGTTGCGATTCGTTTGAGCCGCTACGTGCAAACTTGAATCGCATTTCTGAGCCTAACCCGCACAAGCTGGAAGACCCCGTTTTGCACATCAAGCCTAAAAGTGCCTGTAAGGCGTTGTGTGTATTAACTTGTTGCGATTCATTTTAGCCGCTACGTGCAAACTTGAATCGCATTTCTGAGCCTAACCCGCGCAAGCTGGATGACCGCGTTTTGCACATCATGCCTAAGCACCTGTAAGGCGTTGTGTGTATTAACTTGTTGCGATTCGTTTTAGCCGCTACGTGCAAACTTGAATCGCAGTTCTGAGCCTAACCCGAGCAAGCTGGATGACTGCGTTTTGCACATCATGCCTAAAAGTGCCTGTAAGGCGTTGTGTGTATTAACTTGTTGCGATTCGCTTTAGCCGCTATGTGCAAATTCGAATCGCAGTTCTGAGCCTAATCCGCGCAAGCTGGACGAGCGCGTTTTACACATCATGCCTGAAATGCCTGTAAGGCGTTGTGTGCATTAACTTGTTGCGATTCGTTTGAGCCGCTACGTGCAAACTTGAATCGCATTTCTGAGCCTAACCCGCGCAAGCTGGAAGATCCCGTTTTGCACATCATGCCTAAAAGTGCCCGTAAGGCTTTGTGTGTATAAACTTGTTGCGATTCGTTTGAGCCGCTACGTGCAAACTTGAATCGCAGTTCTGAGCCTAACCCGAGCCAGCTGGATGACCGCGTTTTGCACATCATGCCTAAAAGTGCCTGTAAGGCGTTGTGTGTATTAACTTGTTGCGATTCGCTTTAGCCGCTATGTGCAAATTCGAATCGCAGTTCTGAGCCCGAACCGCGCAAGCTGGACGAGCGCGTTTTACACACCATGCCTGAAATGCCTGTAAGGCGTTGTGTGTATTAACTTGTTGCGATTCGTTTGAGCCGCTACATGCAAACTTGAATCGCATTTCTGAGCCTTACCTGCGCAAGCTGAGAGACCCCGTTTTGCACATCATGCCTTAAAGTGCCTGTAAGGCGTTGTATGTATTAACTTGTTGCGATTCGTTTGAGCCGCTACGTGCAAACATGAGTCGCATTTCTGAGCCTAACCCGCGCAAGCTGGATGACCGCGTTTTGCACATCATGCCTAAAAGAGCCTGTAAGGCTTTGTGTGTATTAACTTGTTGCGATTCGTTTGAGCCGCTACGTGCAAACTTGAATCGCAGTTCTGAGCCTAACCCGCGCAAGCTTGAGTGACGCCTATTTGCACATCATGCCTAAAAGTGCCTGTAAGGTCTTGTGTGTATTAACTTGTTCCGATTCGTTTTAGCCGCTACGTGCAAACTTGAATCGCATTTCTGAGCCTAACCCGAGCAAGCTGGATGACCGCGTTTTGCACATCATGCCTAAAAGAGCCTGTAAGGCTTTGTGTGTATTAACTTGTTGCGATTCGTTTGAGCCGCTACGTGCACACTTGAATCGCATTTCTGAGCTTAACCCGCGCAAGCTGGAAGACCCCGTTTTGCACATCATGCCTAAAAGTGCCTGTAAGGCGTTGTGTGTATTAACTTGTTGCGATTCGTTTGAGCCGCTACATGCAAACTTGAATCGCATTTCTGAGCCTAACCCGCGCAAGCTGAAAGACCCCGTTTTGCACATCATGCCTTAAAGTGCCTGTAAGGCGTTCTGTGTATTAACTTGTTGCGATTCGTTTGAGCCGCTACGTGCAAACATGAGTCGCATTTCTGAGCCTAACCCGCGCAAGCTGGATGACCGCGTTTTGCACATCATGCCTAAAAGAGCCTGTAAGGCTTTGTGTGTATTAACTTGTTGCGATTCGTTTGAGCCGCTACGTGCAAACTTGAATCGCAGTTCTGAGCCTAACCCGCGCAAGCTTGAGTGACGCCTATTTGCACGTCATGCCTAAAAGTGCCTGTAAGGCCTTGTGTGTATTGTTCCGATTCGTTTTAGCCGCTACGTGCAAACTTGAATCGCATTTCTGAGCCTAACCCGAGCAAGCTGGATGACTGCGTTTTGCACATCATGCCTAAAAGAGCCTGTAAGCTTTGTGTGTATTAACTTGTTGCGATTCGTTTGAGCCGCTACGTGCAAACTTGAATCGCATTTCTGAGCTTAACCCGCGCAAGCTGGAAGACCCCGTTTTGCACATCATGCCTAAAAGTGCCTGTAAGGCGTTGTGTGTATTAACTTGTTGCGATTCGTTTGAGCCGCTACGTGCAAACTTGAATCGCAGTTCTGAGCCTAACCCGAGCAAGCTGGATGACCGCGTTTTGCACATCATGCTTAAAAGTGCCTGTAAAGCTGTGTGTGTATTAACTTGTTGCGATTCGTTTGAGGCATTACGTGCAAACTTGAATCTCTGTTCTGAGCCTAACGCGAGCAAGCTGGATGACCGCGTTTTGCACATCATGCCTAAAAGTGCCTGTAAAGCTGTTTGTGTATTAACTTGTTGCGATTCGTTTTAGCCGCTATGTGCAAACTTGAATCGCATTTCTGAGCCTAACCCGAGCAAGCTGGATGACCCCGTTTTGCACATCATGCCTTAAAGTGCCTGTAAGGCGTTGTGTGTATTAACTTGTTGCGATTCGTTTTAGCCGCTATGTGCAAACTTGAATCGCAGCTCTGAGCCTAACCCACGAAAGCTTGCCTGACGCCTATTTGCACATCATGCCTAAAAGTGCCTGTAAGGCCTTGTGTGTATTAACTTGTTCCGATTCGTTTTAGCCGCTACGTGCAAACTTGAATCGCATTTCTGAGCCTAACCCGAGCAAGCTGGATGACCGCGTTTTGCACATCATGCCTAAAAGAGCCTGTAAGGCTTTGTGTGTATTAACTTGTTGCGATTCGTTTGAGCCGCTACGTGCAAACTTGAATCGCATTTCTGAGCTTAACCCGCGCAAGCTGGATGACCGCGTTTTGCACATCATGCCTAAGCGCCTGTAAGGCGTTGTGTGTATTAACTTGTTGCGATTCGTTTTAGCCGCTACGTGCAAACTTGAATCGCATTTCTGAGCCTAACCCGCACAAGCTGGAAGACCCCGTTTTGCACATCAAGCCTAAAAGTGCCTGTAAGGCGTTGTGTGTATTAACTTGTTGCGATTCATTTTAGCAAACTTGAATCGCAGTTCTGAGCCTAACCCGAGCAAGCTGGATGACCGCGTTTTGCACATCATGCCTAAAAGTGCCCGTAAGGCGTTGGGTGTATTAACTTGTTGCGATTCGCTTTAGCCGCTATGTGCAAATTCGAATCGCAGTTCTGAGCCCAAACCGCGCAAGCTGGACGAGCGCGTTTTACACACCATGCCTGAAATGAGCGTAAGGCGTTGTGTGTATTAACTTGTTGCGATTCGTTTGAGCCGCTACGTGCAAACTTGAATCGCATTTCTGAGCCTAACCCGCACAAGCTGGAAGACCCCGTTTTGCACATCAAGCCTAAAAGTGCCTGTAAGGCGTTGTGTGTATTAACTTGTTGCGATTCATTTTAGCCGCTACGTGCAAACTTGAATCGCATTTCTGAGCCTAACCCGCGCAAGCTGGATGACCGCGTTTTGCACATCATGCCTAAGCACCTGTAAGGCGTTGTGTGTATTAACTTGTTGCGATTCGTTTTAGCCGCTACGTGCAAACTTGAATCGCAGTTCTGAGCCTAACCCGAGCAAGCTGGATGACTGCGTTTTGCACGTCATGCCTAAAAGTGCCTGTAAGGCGTTGTGTGTATTAACTTGTTGCGATTCGCTTTAGCCGCTATGTGCAAATTCGAATCGCAGTTCTGAGCCTAATCGGCGCAAGCTGGACGAGCGCGTTTTACACATCATGCCTGAAATGCCTGTAAGGCGTTGTGTGCATTAACTTGTTGCGATTCGTTTGAGCCGCTACGTGCAAACTTGAATCGCATTTCTGAGCCTAACCCGCGCAAGCTGGAAGATCCCGTTTTGCACATCATGCCTAAAAGTGCCCGTAAGGCTTTGTGTGTATAAACTTGTTGCGATTCGTTTGAGCCGCTACGTGCAAACTTGAATCGCAGTTCTGAGCCTAACCCGAGCCAGCTGGATGACCGCGTTTTGCACATCATGCCTAAAAGTGCCTGTAAGGCGTTGTGTGTATTAACTTGTTGCGATTCGCTTTAGCCGCTATGTGCAAATTCGAATCGCAGTTCTGAGCCCGAACCGCGCAAGCTGGACGAGCGCGTTTTACACACCATGCCTGAAATGCCTGTAAGGCGTTGTGTGTATTAACTTGTTGCGATTCGTTTGAGCCGCTACGTGCAAACTTGAATCGCAGTTCTGAGCCTAACCCGCGCAAGCTTGAGTGACGCCTATTTGCACATCATGCCTAAAAGTGCCTGTAAGGTCTTGTGTGTATTAACTTGTTCCGATTCGTTTTAGCCGCTACGTGCAAACTTGAATCGCATTTCTGAGCCTAACCCGAGCAAGCTGGATGACCGCGTTTTGCACATCATGCCTAAAAGAGCCTGTAAGGCTTTGTGTGCATTAACTTGTTGCGATTCGTTTGAGCCGCTACGTGCACACTTGAATCGCATTTCTGAGCTTAACCCGCGCAAGCTGGAAGACCCCGTTTTGCACATCATGCCTAAAAGTGCCTGTAAGGCGTTGTGTGTATTAACTTGTTGCGATTCGTTTGAGCCGCTACATGCAAACTTGAATCGCATTTCTGAGCCTAACCCGCGCAAGCTGGAAGACCCCGTTTTGCACATCATGCCTTAAAGTGCCTGTAAGGCGTTCTGTGTATTAACTTGTTGCGATTCGTTTGAGCCGCTACGTGCAAACATGAGTCGCATTTCTGAGCCTAACCCGCGCAAGCTGGATGACCGCGTTTTGCACATCATGCCTAAAAGAGCCTGTAAGGCTTTGTGTGTATTAACTTGTTGCGATTCGTTTGAGCCGCTACGTGCAAACTTGAATCGCAGTTCTGAGCCTAACCCGCGCAAGCTTGAGTGACGCCTATTTGCACGTCATGCCTAAAAGTGCCTGTAAGGCCTTGTGTGTATTGTCCCGATTCGTTTTAGCCGCTACGTGCAAACTTGAATCGCATTTCTGAGCCTAACCCGAGCAAGCTGGATGACTGCGTTTTGCACATCATGCCTAAAAGAGCCTGTAAGCTTTGTGTGTATTAACTTGTTGCGATTCGTTTGAGCCATTACGTGCAAACTTGAATCTCTGTTCTGAGCCTAACGCGAGCAAGCTGGATGACCGCGTTTTGCACATCATGCCTAAAAGTGCCTGTAAAGCTGTTTGTGTATTAACTTGTTGCGATTCGTTTTAGCCGCTATGTGCAAACTTGAATCGCATTTCTGAGCCTAACCCGAGCAAGCTGGATGACCCCGTTTTGCACATCATGCCTTAAAGTGCCTGTAAGGCGTTGTGTGTATTAACTTGTTGCGATTCGTTTTAGCCGCTATGTGCAAACTTGAATCGCAGCTCTGAGCCTAACCCACGAAAGCTTGACTGAC
The DNA here is from genome assembly GCF_055883805.1 of Amblyomma maculatum. Lineage (NCBI taxonomy): Eukaryota > Metazoa > Arthropoda > Arachnida > Ixodida > Ixodidae > Amblyomma > Amblyomma maculatum. The sequence goes on from NC_139348.1 coordinate 10,666,716, forward strand.
GCCTATTTGCACATCATGCCTAAAAGTGCCTGTAAGGCCTTGTGTGTATTAACTTGTTCCGATTCGTTTTAGCCGCTACGTGCAAACTTGAATCGCATTTCTGAGCCTAACCCGAGCAAGCTGGATGACCGCGTTTTGCACATCATGCCTAAAAGAGCCTGTAAGGCTTTGTGTGTATTAACTTGTTGCGATTCGTTTGAGCCGCTACGTGCAAACTTGAATCGCATTTCTGAGCTTAACCCGCGCAAGCTGGATGACCGCGTTTTGCACATCATGCCTAAGCGCCTGTAAGGCGTTGTGTGTATTAACTTGTTGCGATTCGTTTTAGCCGCTACGTGCAAACTTGAATCGCATTTCTGAGCTTAACCCGCGCAAGCTGGATGACCGCGTTTTGCACATCATGCCTAAGCGCCTGTAAGGCGTTGTGTGTATTAACTTGTTGCGATTCGTTTTAGCCGCTACGTGCAAACTTGAATCGCATTTCTGAGCCTAACCCGCACAAGCTGGAAGACCCCGTTTTGCACATCAAGCCTAAAAGTGCCTGTAAGGCGTTGTGTGTATTAACTTGTTGCGATTCGTTTTAGCCGCTACGTGCAAACTTGAATCGCAGTTCTGAGCCTAACCCGAGCAAGCTGGATGACTGCGTTTTGCACATCATGCCTAAAAGTGCCTGTAAGGCGTTGTGTGTATTAACTTGTTGCGATTCGCTTTAGCCGCTATGTGCAAATTCGAATCGCAGTTCTGAGCCTAATCCGCGCAAGCTGGACGAGCGCGTTTTACACATCATGCCTGAAATGCCTGTAAGGCGTTGTGTGCATTAACTTGTTGCGATTCGTTTGAGCCGCTACGTGCAAACTTGAATCGCATTTCTGAGCCTAACCCGCGCAAGCTGGAAGATCCCATTTTGCACATCATGCCTAAAAGTGCCTGTAAGGCTTTGTGTGTATAAACTTGTTGCGATTCGTTTGAGCCGCTACGTGCAAACTTGAATCGCAGTTCTGAGCCTAACCCGCGCAAGCTTGAGTGACGCCTATTTGCACATCATGCCTAAAAGTGCCTGTAAGGCCTTGTGTGTATTAACTTGTTCCGATTCGTTTTAGCCGCTACGTGCAAACTTGAATCGCATTTCTGAGCCTAACCCGAGCAAGCTGGATGACCGCGTTTTGCACATCATGCCTAAAAGAGCCTGTAAGGCTTTGTGTGTATTAACTTGTTGCGATTCGTTTGAGCCGTTACGTGCAAACTTGAATCGCATTTCTGAGCTTAACCCGCGCAAGCTGGATGACCGCGTTTTGCACACCATGCCTAAGCGCCTGTAAGGCGTTGTGTGTATTAACTTGTTGCGATTCGTTTTAGCCGCTACGTGCAAACTTGAATCGCATTTCTGAGCTTAACCCGCGCAAGCTGGATGACCGCGTTTTGCACATCATGCCTAAGCGCCTGTAAGGCGTTGTGTGTATTAACTTGTTGCGATTCGTTTTAGCCGCTACGTGCAAACTTGAATCGCATTTCTGAGCCTAACCCGCACAAGCTGGAAGACCCCGTTTTGCACATCAAGCCTAAAAGTGCCTGTAAGGCGTTGTGTGTATTAACTTGTTGCGATTCATTTTAGCAAACTTGAATCGCATTTCTGAGCCTAACCCGCGCAAGCTGGATGACCGCGTTTTGCACATCATGCCTAAGCGCCTGTAAGGCGTTGTGTGTATTAACTTGTTGCGATTCGTTTTAGCCGCTACGTGCAAACTTGAATCGCAGTTCTGAG